>NC_059435.1:38581740-38909240 GCF_021028975.2 Sphaerodactylus townsendi
CTGCGACATAATGGTTGACAGCACAGGACAATCCCCTGTTTTTTACTTTTTACCCAGGTGATCTAACGCTACTGTGTAGTCACATTAAACACCCAACTCAAATTGGATGACCAAAATCAAAACACCAGCTACCACACATTTAGGAATACCAACAAGTATTCAGCAGCTCCCCCCCCAACATTAATATCTTGATACATATTAAAACAAACATTAAAATCTTGATACATATTGTTGTTCCAAGTTTGCTTTGCTTTGCCCTAACACATTAAAAGTGAGTCAACCTTGAGCAGACTACCTGAAACCAGCTTTCACAAGGACCAAACTCAAGTCACGAGCAGAGTTTGGACTGCAGTTTACCACTCTGTACCACGGGGCTCTTAGTGGAGGGAAAGAGGAGGCAAAAAGAGCAAATGACAAGAGGAAGTTAAAAAAAAGAGTAGTAGAAAAGCTAAAAGGGCATCATCATTTGCAAAATATTGGCAACATGTGTACGTGTGTGCTGCTATGTTTTCCCTTATTGAATTGGGGAGGACTTGATTCTGTGGTGGGCTGGGAAGTCCAAATGGCTTATAAAGAAAACAAGCTGATCAGCCCCTGAAGCACCAACAACAAGCAGTTGTTGTGCTAACACCCAGCAGTTGTTGCTATTGAAAGGTCCAAGCCAAGGTCCTGAGTCACACAGACAAGCTACTGGAGTATGACTATTCTTGGCTACTACCAGGGCCCTGGCAGTGTCCCATAGGGAAATTACCCTCTAAGTTCAATGGCCCTTCCATTCCTCTTTGCTTTCATTCCTATGGAAATGATGTTCATGGAATGGTCTGCATAGATATGGGAGGCCAGGACCAATTTTCTCCTTCTGCTGCTCTTACACAGAAGTAGCTCTGGTTTTGAATTGTGAGTTGTGCAAATAATGTTGCTAGATTGACTTCGGTATCTTTTAAAAAATTAAAATGAATCCTCGAGTAGTTTGTGCATTTATTTAATTATTAACAAGTACATAATTTATGTATTAATTCCACATGAGGAACAGCATAGAATGCCCATCCTCCTCAAAGTGGGATTTTTGGCTAGGTCGACTGATAGCTCATTGCAAGTGCTGTTTTTATGACTTTAGGAGACATTTTAAAATGTAACAACAGACTGGAGTGGCCTTTTGCTGTTATCAGCTCTCAACACTGACACGACATGTTAGAGCTCAGAACAGAATAATCAAGGATGCGCTGTTAAATTCCTGCTTTAGAAACTGGTGGAGTAAACTCTGCTGAATGTAATGAGTTGCTGGCCATATGAAACAAATAGATGTTGTTCAGAGCACACCTTGGCCCCTTCCGCACAGGCAAAATAATGCGTTTTCAAACCATTTTCACAACTGTTTGCAAGTGGATTTTGCTATTCCGCACTGCTTCAAAGAGCACTGAAAGCAGTTTGAAAGTGCATTATTCTGCATGTGCGGAATGAGCCATAGACAGTGCTAATCACGCAGAGTTTTCTGAGGGGAGAAAGTGGAAAAGGTATAAGCTGATGAAAATATATGAAGAAGATGCTGAAATGGAAAAGGCGGTGGAATTGGAGAGCAATAAATGTGACATATTTATTAACAGCTGGGCATAGTTTATGGGCAGTGCAGCTGAAGAGACGGAATGAATAGCCAGTTAGGGAGAATGGGAGGAAATGAATTGCAAGTACAAAACCATCAGCTTTTGAAGGGTGGGTGGGTGCATGGGTCAATCAGAAGGTTGCTAACAACAGTCGGTAACTGAAGGGAGCAAATAACTCTCCAGTTGGTGATAAAAAACTAGAAATAATTTCCTGCTTTACCAAGCTCTTCTGCGAAGTGCAGGAATGTATTACCCAGTGATTACTAAATTGACATCCCTAATACTATTCATCAGGCTGTCAGCCTTATGGGAAGGGGGAACACCCACTCATGCGAAATTGGCTTTTAAAGACAGGAGTTTTTGTTTTGTCAGTTTCAAGGTGAGATTCCTCCCCCAACCCTTCCAATAACAGAAAGCATGTGACTTCTCAAATTGCTTTTAGCTTTTTTTTTGAGGGGGGGAAAGGCCAGAGCTAAAATTATTACACGTTGTGGATCTTTATGGCCTCTGCTTCTGCCAACTTTCTTATTTGGCATCAGGAAGGATATCTTAAAGTCATAGGCTGCAATAATGATAAAAATAGAACAGAGGATTAGGATGAGAAGGACTGATCCAGTTATTCCAGTATACCAAGGTCACAGCAGCCATTACATTTGCAAGATTTCAAAATATTTATCGTGACTGGACTGCGCTTAGGTCTCATACCTCAGTGATCCCCAACTGGTGTTCCTGAGCAATCTGGTGCCCACTAATGTGTTTCCTGTGCCTACTTGCTTCTTTCCAAATGCTTCCCTTACCCAAAACAAAGAACCATTCTTGACTTTCTTCCACCTCACCAGAGCAGGAAATGCTTCAGAAGAGCCCAAGAGGTGACACCTTTACATATGCAGAAAACACCTGTCTGGAAACAGCTACCTTTATCCAAGAAGGATATTTAGCTTAGACTCTCAAAACATTTTGTGGAACCTCCATGTTTGTGACTGGACCGGCTAGCCCCTGTGGAAGGGACTTTGTTACAATGCCCACTGCTTATTCCCAATCTTCTAAAAGTGCTCATTGATTCAACAGTGTTGGAAATCTCTGCCCTATCACCAATCAGCCTACCCCATTCACTTTGATAAGGGATGCAACTTGGTTGGGTTTGCTGGTGATATATTTTAATGGTGTAACGTTTCTAGCATTTCAATGATTAACAGCCCTATTCAAAGGTAGGGGAAATCCACCTGTGGCACTGTACTACGCCGGTGGATTTGCCCTGCCTAGGGCATTTGCCCCAGTGGAGGGGTTATTTCGTCTGTGTGTGCCCCCTGCCCTCCTTGGTGCTAGGATGCCTTACCAGACACTGTGGCGGCGTCCCAGTGCCCCTGCTGCCGCCATTGGCATAGCGGGGGCAGGGTGGGAGCATGACCGGGGGAGGAGCCAATGTTAGTCGGCTTCCTCCCGGTCAGTAGCAGTGTTACGCTAGAGGCCAGGGCTTTAGACTTATGCCACAAAAAAGTGGCATAGTCTTTTAAGCCCAATGGGGGCCATTCAGTGGCAGGGAGACTTCTTCCCTTTTCAAACCACCCCACACCACCAGGAAGCTTTATGGGCGTGGCGGGACAGTGCAGCTGCAGTGCTTTGGCCAGCTGCCTGGTCCCTTGCTGGTAAGTTTATGGTATATTTTCATTCACTTTGATTTTGTAAGCTTCTTTAGGGGGCTTCTGCTGAAAAGGGGCATAAAATGTATAAATAAATATCATCCTTGTACTCAAGATACAAATGTACTCTGAAAATCAAAATTGGATTTGATTCTATAGATCCATTCTACTTATATTGGCGCTTGTCTCTATTGCCACTGGTAGAAAAGTCAGCTATTGGAAAAGTCTCTTGCAGTGTTGAAAGTTTTGTTGCACTGGAGTCAACGAAATGGAATATAGGATCCAGGTTATTACCTTTGTCAAGACTGATACTTTAATTTCTTATAGTAACACTTCTTATGAAAACATTTTGAATTCATGACAGTGTTAAATAGGAAATGACACAGTAGGAATCCAGCTGTAGGGATTGTAAGTCTTGTGAACTTTCTCCCTGTTGCAATTCCATAAGTAGAGTGAGGAATCTATTACCTGAAATTGCAGTCTGGAACATGAGTTCCCTTTTCAAACTATAACTCAGAAGGGTCTTCTTTGAACCTAAGGGTCCCCAGCTTTCACTTGGACTTCCCTATTGTAAACAGTAATATCATCTTCAGCAGTGTCACATATTATTTTTATGACATCATGACACATTTTCCCGCTATTTGCTGGGAAAAAAACTCATCTTTCCTAGGTGGCTAATTAATTAGGGATTGAGAACTATATCATAGCAACATTATATTCAAATGCTAAATATGGTTTTCCAGCTTGGAACCCAAAATCAGTTTGTAAGAGAAATGAAGACAAGTATAGGCACATAACGAGCTTCACTATTGATCTGATATATCTTTTAAACAAATGCCAGTGGGATATCATATCTGTGTTAGTTTGTTGCAGGAAAAATAACAAAGAATGCTATGACACGAGAAAGCCTAACAACATCTCTCAAGGTCACATAATGCTCAAGGAATATCTTTCTATTTGTTTATTCTGTGGTCATTCCAGTAATAATTCCCTCCAAGCCACAAGTAATCATCAAATACCTTTCTGTTTGTTCTGTGGTCATAACAGAAAGCCATCACGGTCCCAGGAAAATGTCCAAATGTGTTGGTGTGATGTGATGTGATGCTGGCTGAGGAGAAGAATAACCCGAAATGACACACTGGTTTATGCTGCTGGCTAACTTTGTCCAGCTGTAGCTATATAATACAAACATTTCACCAGACAGAGGCTGAGTATAGATAGGAAGAAAATAACAAACAACACTGTTTGTTTGTTTCATCCTGCCCTTCTCCCAAGTACTTCAGTGTGGTATGCGTGGTTTTTCCCTCCTCCATTTTTTTCATTACAACAAGCTTATGAGGTAGGTTAGCCTGAGGGGGAATGAATGGCCCAAAGTCACTGAGAGAGTTCCATGACAAGTGGAGATTTGGACCTGTAATTCAACACTCTAACAACTACATCTTCTATTGGATAAGGGAGTTCTGTTGGTAAGGGATGTCCATAAGCTACAATTCTATGTTTATGTAATCCTCCAGACTACATTATAGAAAATAGCTATGAGTATGCATTGGAGGAGAGTTTTACAGATACTGTGACAAAAAGACAGTGGGTTTTAGAGCAAATTAAGCCTCTCCCTAGATGCTAAAATGACTAAACTGAGACTATCATACTTTGCTCACATTATAAGAAAACAAAAGTCACTAGGGAAAAAAAAGTTGAAGTTAGGAAAAGTTGAAGGCAGCAGGAAAAGAGGAAACGAAACATGAGTTCAATTGAGTCTATAGTCTCGATCTGCAGGACCTAAGCAAGGCTGTTTTGGAGGTCATTAATTCATAAGATCACCATAAGTCAACAACAACTTGATGGCACTTAAACAAACGCTTTCACACAAAAAGAGACTAAAGTAACTACGCATAGGATTGTATTATAAATGTGTTCCTTGAACTGGATGAAAGACTAATTTCTAGATCCCCCCCCCCCCCCCAAAAAAAAAAACAAGCTATACACCAGCACTCAATGGCTCTGGAAAAATTAACTTTAGTTTGGAGGTCTTTAATTCATAGGGCTACCATAAGAAGTAAACAGTTTGACAGCACTTCACACACACACACACACACACACACACACACACACACACACACACACACACACACACTTTATTCTGTTTCTACAATTTCAGATCCTGGATTTGCAGAACAGTTGTTTTGTTGGACAGGTGAAGATATCCTTTAAAGTATTTCTTGCACTAGTAGATCACAGTGCTACAGCTGGTGAATGCAGTGCCTCATCCTAATAAACATCAAGTATGTGGCTGACTAAATGAGTGGGCAAAGGAAGGGCATCTTCAGGCATGCCAGTCACTTTGATTGGTTGCCCACATTGCCCTTCTTTTTGGGGGTGTGCATGTATGCATAGGTTATGATAGCCTGGGTCTGAAGCCTCTTCAGTTGAGCTATAACTTCACTTGGAAACTATTCAGTACTGAGCTATATGATTTAGGGAAGAACTGAGTTAAATGATTTAGGGAAGAATATCAATTACACACAAGGTGTTTGCTGCGTGGTGGAGGTGGATGTCCACTGTGGCAAGATTTCTTGTATGGATGGATTTCCTCTAGCCCCACTTTCACTTTCCACTCTCTCTGTGGCAAGTAAATCCATTATGACAGGATTTTAATTTGCTTCATTGCCAGAGCAGGACAGATTTGCCAGTGGGCACAGCTTTGCCCCGGACCCCTTTTCTGCTCATTATTTTAGAACAGCAAAAGTGCTTTACTAGTGAGGGGGGAATGTATGTTGTTATTTCTCCCTCAATACCACAGGACTTTTGCTGATCTAAATAATGAGCAGAGGGAACAGGTCCAGAGCAAAAACCATTGCCCATTGGCAAGACTGTCCCACTCTAGCAGCCCACCTAGTCTTTCCTCCCCACTCTCTCATGCTGCTTCCAAATCCAAATCCAAATCCAAAACCTTTATTAGGCATAAAACCAGTGCCAACTCTCATGCTGCTTTGCATGCTTCCGCTTGCCCTTCTCCCTGTTGCCAACTACTTCCCACTTCTTGTCCTGCTATATCATTACTATTGCTCATGACCTCCTTGCTCCTGCATATCTCTAGATCAGGGGTCCCCAAACTTTTTAAACAGGGGGCCAGTTCACTGTCCCTCAGACTGTTGGAGGGCCGGACTAAAAAAAACCATGAACAAATTCCTATGCACAAATGATTGTAAAATGTTTGATTTCACCTTTCAGCCTTTCTGTCTTGGTCTATTTTTAGAACAGTGACCAAAGTATGTCAAGTACAGAGTGGGTTCCAAATATTGTTGGGGAGGCTGTGGAATACCTTCCCCTGTAAAAAAAAAAAAAGCAGAACTTTCCCAATGAAGCATTCCATCTAACCCAGGATCAGGTATCTTCCTCCCTAGCAGCGAGCGATTCGCCAGCCTGGCTGATGCCAATGGGAGTGAGGTGGAACAGAAAGCCTGAGAGCAACACATGGAGTAGCCGAGAGGGAAGGGCGGAGCAGGCGTTGCCACATGTAAGGTTTCCAACTCTGGGTCAGAAAATTCATGGAGATTTGGGGGTGCCATCATGTAACTGCAATCAACAGCTGTTGGGGCCGGTTCCTCCTCTCCCTTGAGCCCCCACTGCACATGAATGGAGCCATCGCCGCCATGCCTGGCGGGCCGGATAAATGCCTTCAGGGGGCCACATTTGGCCCCCGGGCCGTAGTTTGGGAACCCCTGCTCTAGATCTTTAGATTTTCATTAAAAATGTAAATAACCGTATTGATAGATTGATAAATCAATACTAATATTAAAAAAGTAAAAATAATAAGTCAATCACACTAGTCAATGAATCCAAACACCTGATTTGCCCCTGCATTTGATCAACAACCAAGCAATCAGTGATTCCAGACCATACTGGGAAAAGCCCTTCGATCTTGATGCTTGGGTTTGTAGCACATCGAGAGACAGATGACTGTGATTTTGGGGAGCTTAGCAAATGGCAGTTCACATTGTCCTTTTGCAGTTTTGCCGTTTGCACACGGTTACTCCCCTCCCCTCACTTCCCCTCACTTCCCCCCACAAAACACAATCAGTGCACAGATGCTATATTCAAGATTTTTCTTTTAAATAGTTTGCCTTTTTGTTGATGTATTGATCTATCAACAGATTGATAGAATGATATCTCAATTTATTGATAAGATTAAAGATTATATTAAAAAATGAACAACGCATGTGTGATAGAGAACCCACGAAACATCGTCCCTCCTGGACACAAGTGAAAAGCCAGCTGATAGGTAACGCCTGCCTCACTGGAAACAGGGAGGTGGGCAATAATGCCGAATATGCTCCGAAACAAAGCCTCACCGGCCAGTTCTCTTTGAAGTCATGGGAACCTCGCCATGTGTAATCGGCCTGTGACTGTTTACAGACATATCAGATGCAGGAACTGATGCAGATTTTTACAAGGTGAACTCTGCTTACTTGTGGGCATGCACATCCAGTTAAGCTTTGCTTCTCTGATGACACATAGAGCTACTTTCAAAGTCTATGCTGCTTTTTGCCCAGCTCTTCATGTTTCAGGCAAACAACTTTATACAATGTCAGAAAAAGAGACTTTCTCATTGCTTACTGCTAGCCTGATAGAGCTCTTGCAATGTTGGAGAGTCTTTCCTTCCTCCACAAGCTGAGCCACATTATTTGTTCTTGATGTTTCTCCTTTGCTGTAGCTCTCTCCCTCTCCCGTCTCCTTCCCCAAAATCTATGAGCCTGATCCAGGCAAGAATGTGGAAGCAGTGGCTGTATACTATCCTTATTCCCTGTACTGCTGTGGTGGAAAAAACACACATTTATGGCAGTTTATTATTCTGGATAATAAACATACTCTCATTCTGCATTGGGAGGGTACTGCCTCAGGCCATAAACATCAAAGTAGCTGCATGACTTATGTGCAGCTGGTACATTTTGGCTATCTATGGAAATATCACACATCCATATATCAGGCACCCTGGGAAAAGTCTTCATCATCTGTTTCCTCCAGCAAGATATACGTTTTAACATGACATCAAGGGCTGAATGGTTTTCAAGGAATTATGTTTGACTGGATCACTTGCCTATTAGAACATTCTATTCAGCAAAATACTAAGCATTCGAGGAAATGACCACATATTTATCTACCTGGTGTGCTGAAAACAATTTGTAAGAGGCAAAACATGTATTTTGCTGCAGCTGAATATCTAATAAGATTCCTACAAATCAACTATTTTGGTTTGGGTAGTGTGTTTAGGAACATAGCAATTACAGGTATTAAAATGGAGAACAGACTTGTAAAAATGGAATGAAGCCAACACGAAATACACTGGGAAACGTTTCCAGAGACAGGTCACTATTATGTGCAATGATCCAAACTCAGTTCTCCCAAATGGCAGGCCAGAATAGAGTTGTAAGCAATGGAAATTATTACACATACAATTGCTGTCATGCACTTAAGTCATCCCACATTGACTACAGACAAAAAGGGTTACCAAACTCTGAAAACATTTATTCCCTGGACTGAGATAATAAATTTTCAGTCCCAGGAAGACATTAAAAATAGATTAGCCTGGGTCTTTACATTGCTTCCAGCAACTATTTAAAATGAGGATAATAGCAATGTTTAAAAATTCATTTTTACTAAATAACTTGCAAGAAGAGAAGCCTAGAATCTTTCTTCCACATTAATGGGTATACTATCTTGTGTGAGCTAGCAAAGGCACAGGTAGCCTCTCAGATATTAATGGTTTTGATCCTATCAGTTTTTGCAATGGGAAGGAATCAGCTGGAGAAGCTGGATCCATTGTGAAATATTCATATTCACATACTTTTACTTTGCAGCATTGTTCAGTCACTGCCAGGCTCAATGGGGAATTCATACGGGGCATTCTACTGTATGCACTATATGTTAACTACACTGTTACCCCAGGCCTGACATGGGGACTAATTTGAATAACAACATACATTCCCCCCTCACTACCAGAGGGCTTTTGCTGACCTAAAATAGTGAACCTGAAAAGAAAGCGTGGGACATTAATGTTTTAATTCATTTAATAAATGCATGGTAGTTGATATAGTGTGCTGACATCCCTGATATTGTATGCCACCCCCACACCTCAACCCTCCCACCAGTTGCCAGGCTCCCCAAGCATATGCCCTACTCATGATGAGCAACATTTAAAAGCAGTGTTGTGAATCATGACGCTGGCATGTACGTGTAGCCACTTCATTCTTCTGCACCTTGCATACAACCAGGAGTCACACAGAGGCATTGGTGCAGCCAGTGTGCTGATGTTTACTCTTCCTCCCTATGAGTGTGGTGGGGTGGTCTGTACTGGGCTATTATAAAATGGAGGGTGAAATGCCAGCTGCAAGGAGACAACAGCAACAAAATGCTGCTGTTGTTGGTGGGATGACTGAAAATGTGTACCTTCCCATCCACAGGTTGCAAACCTGCTTGGAATGCCATCTTTTATGAAGAATCACACAAAAGCAGGTTTGGGAAACTTCAGAGCAAAATAGAGGAGATCTTGGAAGGTGGACAAATGCAGGACATCATGTAGGAAGGAAGGAAGGCTACCACTGTTAGTCCAGGATTTATTTAGGACTCTATGGACCTACAGTCTGGCTTAAAGAAACATATGTGTGTAGTTGGAATATTAGTTGCTCGGAAAGTAAATCGTCATGATGTTACAAGAGTATACCTATAATATATCCACCGTAATCCACCAGAAAGGTAATGGGATAAATGGGAAAATAAGAAAGGAAACGGTTTCAGATATCCCAATGAGTCATGGTTACGAAAGTCATTTCCCACCATATAAGGCACTGGCTTTAGGGACAAAGAATGAGAGAAAACATGTGATTTGTTGTGTTTGGGGCTTTTTAGTAGGCTTTAAAATCAGCAGGCTTAGCAAAGCAGTCATTTCCTTGTCTTTAAAAACAGCTCAGCAGAATGAGTTGACCTGCGGTGTTTTTGGAGCCTGTTCTGCTTTGGTTTCCTTGGCAAGTTCTGCTTGTTGATCTGAATCTGAACCTACTGGCAGATTCATTTATTTCTGTTACATAAAGGGGAAGGTGTCAGTGAATACAGGTATCCATTTATGTGGATCTTTTTTTCTCATGGTTAAAATCATGTATACAGTTCCATGTATAATTTTTTGGCATTTGCTTTTCACTTACCACCATCTTTGCCTTTAAACTAACAAAACATTGCCAGAGAATTAAGAGTTAGTGTTGTTAAATAGTTGTTTTAGTCTCTATGATTCAGGTTTGAATCCTCACTCTGCCATGGAAGCTTGCTGGGTGACACACACTGGGCTATTGCACATGTTATATTTTCAGTCATTATATGACTGTATAATATCGTTTCCCACCCCACATTTTACATCTATCTGGCTCCATTCTGGGAGTAGTTCAAGCTCTCTTCATGTTTTCCTCGGTGCTTACATGATGATCTTTCCATAGCATTAGCAGATCAACTTAAGTTGCTATGCACAGTGCATTTTCTCTGGAAATCCATGTCCCCCACTATCCTACCTGTTCTCTCCTCCCCCTCCCTCCCTCCTTCCCCATGCTCTTACATTTTCCTCTGCTTTATGCGTGTGTGTGTGTGTGTGTGTGTGTGTGTGTGTGTGTGTGTGTGTGTGTGTGTGTGTGTGTGTGTGTTTGTACACCATGGTTACACCATGCACCAGTGACACTATCAATGATAGTGGACAGGCTTTGAAGAATTAATGATCACACATTTGTATAAGTTCATGAGTGTTCTTTTTCAATAAGTAACATCATAAGCAGCAGCATCTCCCTAAAATAGTGCCTCCCTTCCCATATGTGACCTGCCAGTATTTTTCACATAGCTTGCCTTTCCCTTTCATTGAAAGTGTCTGTACTCTTAAGACCTTTAGAGTTATGTATATGTGTATCTTATGTGCTCTTAAGAACTTTAGAGTTATGTATGCTTTGTTTTATATCATACAGGGGCTGAAGGAGTGAGTGAAAATGGGCATTTGGAGAAGGGAAGCAGTGGAGGCTGCAAGAGTGGCGGCTTCCAGGCAGACACTGGGAAGGTCTAATGCAAAAGCCCAGCATGCAGCGGGAGGCAGCTCTTTGACGAGACCTAGAATAGTTAGCACAAGTCCTTTTTTCCCCAAAGAGAGGAGACAGATGAGGCAGATGGTGGGGGAAGAGCTTGAGATACCCTTTGCTTTAAGGTGCTGCCTGCCCTATGCTTGCATGAAGATACAAATTCAAGACACCAGCTGAGACCTGACAGAGCTGCTGGAACTATCTGTGTGACACTACAGCAGCTGCCAGCATGGTATGGTGGTTTAGGGGAGGTGGATTCTATTCCAGGGAACCGGGTTTGATTCCGCACTCCTCCACCTGAGTGGCAGAGGCTTATCTGGTGAACCCGATTAACGTGTGTACTCCAATACATTCCAGCTGGTGACCTTGGGCTAGTCACAGTTCTTTGAGCTCTCTCAGCCCCACCCACCTCACAGGGTGTTTATTGTGGGGAGAGGAAGGAAAATGAGCTTGTAAGATACTTTGAATCTCCTTACAGGAGATAAAGATGGGGTATAAATCCAAACTCTTCTTCTTCTGAGACCTGCTAGACTTCATGGTGCATTTTGCAATGGATTTTCCTCAACATTCTGATCCCCCTCACTAGCATTGCTCTTAATTTAATGCTAGAGCACAGCTTTGTTAGCGAACCTATGCAAAAAAAAGAGGTGAGGTTTGCTTTTTGACATCACTGATGATGACACTGATGATGTTTTCAGTGATGCACAGGGTGATGGACATCTGAGCCAGGATTCCTGCAACATGCAAAGGACAGAGAAAAAAACTTGAGTGTACTGCAGGACAAATGCAGAGAAAAAAATTGGAGGTATGGAGTGTTCATTGCAAAGCCAATGCAGCACAGTTCATCAAGGAAAAAAGTGAATGATAACTGTCTATAATGATAATTTATTTTTAATTATTTGTTTACAATTTTTAAACTTCATTTGTATGAAAATGGTTCCAAAGCTCCCTCCCACCACAAAGGCTTCTCCCTGACCTGAATGGTCCACGTTACCCAATCTCATTACCTGTCGGAAGCGAAGCAGGATCAGCCTTGGTTAGGACTTGCATGGGAGACCACTGAGGAAGTCCAAAATTGCCATGCAAAAGCAGACAATGGCAAACCACCTTTGATTGTCACTTGCCCTGAAGACCCTACAGAATTGCCTTAAGTCCACTGTGACGACAGCACTTTCCACCCACCAAATAAAGACTTGCCCAGATCCCTTGCTTGATATGTTGCATTTCAGTTGACTACTGAGATGATATCTTTAGTAGCTAAAGAAGAGATCATTGCTCAGTTTGATATTGATCCAGGCATGATGAAAAGGGCCAGGTTGGTCCCTCTTATTGGATTCAGTAGTATCTTTTAAGTTAGCTGCACTGAAAAACAAGTTGCAACTTGTGCAATTTTACCCATGATTGTATGATGTGTAGCCAATATTGTAGGGTATTGAATCCAGATGTATAAATAGGAACTGTCCTATTAACCAGCCTCTCCAGCATAGTTTATTGTTGATGTTATGACTCCAACAAATGCATTATTATGTTTTGGTGTTGGGTACCAATGTGGCAATACCTTGAAAGGGTTTAAAAGGCTGTAAATCTGCTTAGGATTGTATTCTTACAAGTGTTTTAGGTTTTGTGAAGGTTGTTTTCAGTGAACTTTGATTTCAGCCGCTCCTAACCCCCTTCCCTTTGAACATTCAAGCTTGCTTTGGGTTCCCATATGAATGTGGTGGCTGAAATACTACAGTAAAGGTTAGCAATTAGTGTAATCTGGAGTCGTTCCAGTGTGCCTGAAAGAAATATTCAGCGGTGATTAAATAATTATGCTTACTATAGTTATAAATGACAATAGGCAAACTATTTAAGATTTACAACTGGGATTTCCTAAAAGCATCTGGAAAAGAACTATAATGAGCAAATGTATGCAGCAGGATTTCTAATCTAAAATATTTCACTAGTATAGAATACAGGTAGACAGATGTAGCTAATGTTAACTGCCTTCACCAGTCTTTTTTTTTTCCAAAGGAAAATCCCATTTTCTATGTGAATGATGAAATATCTCAAAAAGAATAAGGCCAAAATAGGTGTTTTGGCTTATCTAACAAGTTCCTCTGGGGGAGGGGGAAATATAATTTTTTCCCAATTAGAAAATTCTTATATGTGTAAGAGCTACCAATAAAAGATGGTGTCCAATTATCTCCAGCTCTTGGAATCAACAGGACTTCTGTGAATGCGAGCCAAGGAAGTCCAGATGTCACAGCTGAAGAGGTCCACGTTAAACACTGCCAGTGCCAGCAGTGCTATGTGATATGTGAGAACACTGTTGACCTAAAGTGGGAAAGTATTACTTCACAAGCATAGCATTTCAGCATATAGGAACAAGATGGCTTGCCAACTTAAATGTGAACTAATGGAAGGAGATGAAAAAGCTCACAAATATGTCCATCATACTCAGTAGCAATCTATTCATTGCTGTGGAGACGAGACAGCATCCTAAACAAAATCTTCGGGAGTATATGTGTGAAATAAATATACTTTGAACAGCTACAGAGAATAACTGCATCCTTGAAAAACTAGCTTGAATGGAATATAGTTTCTTAATAGTCACTTTAGTATTGTCCCAGGTAAGTTTCAGGTAAGTTTCAGTACTGGAGACGGTCAATTATGCCCTCCCTGAAATCCATATCTGGAAAAAAAAATGCTTTTTTTCCTAGTGCACATCCTTGCAGCGTAGCATGGAAGATGCCATGGAAAAGGTTTGACATGGACTGTAGCCAAAAGGACCACACAAATTGTGGGGAGGAAGAACACAATGGGAGCACAGGTTCCTTCTGGTTTATACAAGAAATCTTCAAACGTGAAATTGTCCCATAAAGCTGATAAACCAAAATGACTGGCTTCAGACATGGCCAGGACTAGCTTGTCACAGTGACCATTGCCTCCAATACCCTAAAATCCATGGATCATTTGCAGGCCAGTTCTTCTTTGGTCACTTCTTTAGCTTTAAAAAGGGCTTGGACAGATTTATGGAGGAGAAGTCGATCTATGGCTACCAATCTTGATCCTCCTTGATCTCAGATTGCAAATGCCTTAGCAGACCAGGTGCTCAGGAGCAGCAGCAGCAGAAGGCCATCGCTTTCACATCCTGCATGTGAGCTCCCAAAGGCACCTGGTGGGCCACTGCGAGTAGCAGAATGCTGGACTAGATGGACTCTGGTCTGATCCAGCAGGCTAGTTCTTATGTTCTTATGTCACCATTATTCCTATTCTCCTCACTGACAGGCTGTAATGTATATGTATATGGACTGATCTTGAAAATAGTTTGGAAGCTTTACTTGGTCCAAGATGCAGCAGCAATATTCTTCATTATAACCACTTACAAGGTACCCATCTCACTAGGATTAAAAAAGAAAAGATGGGGAGAAAAACTGGTTACTGATCAGGCACTTTCACATCTGCCAAATAATGCACTTTCAATCCACTTTGGGCCTTTCCCCACTTCAGAAATGGTAGCTCATATAATCCGCGGCCTTTAAACTCCGCTGCTTTCCAGCGTGGAAAAATGCTTCCCATCACTGTTTGCAACGTAACCCTTACCTAAATACTGCGTGGCTCGGAAATGAAGCATTCCCCAAGACCGCGCGTTTGGTGGCGCAAGGGGGGGCGTGTCTCTGTTGTGATTGGATGTTGTGCCACTTTTGAGGATTTCCCCCTTCCTGAAACTGATGTGGATCCATCGCCATGTAAACACGCCCTACTGTTGCCTGATTGGTCAGGAGCACACATCACGGTGAGCGGCGCAAAATTCAGTATCGCGCTAGCTGCCGAAGTTCCCCACAACCCCGCGCCCAGCACGCAGTTAGCCAAAAGTTGCTGTTCAAAACAGCAGCAAAATTGATGCGCACTCAGGAGCGTGGAGAGCGGCAAATTCAGGGCGACTGCGCTGTTGCCGCTGGCGTGGTAGGGAGCGCTTGAAAACCCCAGGTCATTTGACTGGGTTACCATACAACAGTGAGTGGGGAAAGTCCCTTTGATTATCATTTTGCAAGTGGATTTTGCTGTTTCACAAAGTAAAACCCAGCTTTAAAGTGCATTGAACATGGATTGAAGTGCATTATCTGGCATGTGTGAAAGTGCCCAGTGTTGCAGCCACAATTCAAAACTGCTGTTTTTTAACTTTTAAAGCCTTACATAGTCTGGACCAAGATAATTAAAGAACTACTTGTTCGCATATAATCCTGTCCATCTATGGATGCCCTTTTCGGTGTGGCCTCCACATTCTGAGATAAAGGGGATGGCCATGAGAGGCAAATGTGTCTCTGTAATGACAACAAAACATTCCAATTTTGACCCTATAGCTATTGAGTTGGCACTGACAAGGTTTTGGTGCCCAGTGAAGACTTTTTCCAGCTTCCTTTCATTCCCCCCTCCTCACTGAGTAAATCCTAAAACCATCTTCTGTGTTTATGCTAAGTTGGTTTTAATATCTACTGCCATGATTACTGTTTTAATACTGGTTTCCCAGTTTGTTACTGCAGTACTTCTCTAAATGAACACACAGATGAGTGAGACCTTTGGTCTATAAAGGTCAGTATTGTCTGACTGACAACAGCCCACCAGAATCACAGGTAGAGATTTTTCACACTACTTAATAGGCTGCCTAATGCTGAAAATTAAATATAGAATTACCTGCGTGCAAAATAGATGCTCTGCCATTAGGGCTGATGTCACAGCATCACAGTGGCACTCTAGGAATTGAGCAAATCTCTGTGGTTTTACTTTAGAAATTTGGTAAATTCCCAGAATGTTGCCACAAGTGGCTGCATCTCTTCTGGTTACATAACCGGAAGTTATGTCACAGCATCTCAGTCATGTTGTAAACATTTATCAAGTTTGTTTGGCAAAACTACAGACAAAATGCTACAGTGTCATGATATCACTTCCAGGTATGTAACTGATTTTCCCCCTTCAGTTTTACTCCTGCTGCTCCAGCAAACAGCTGTAGGAGCGTGGAGCAACTACAGCTGGAGTACTAGCCACCCTATCTATCACTGACCTACCCAAAATATTCTGCTTTTGGCACTTTTAAAGTACCGCTGTTTATAGAACTATTGCTTTTATTGTTATATTTTATTATTTTATTTGTTTTAACAATGTTAGACACTGCCTTGGGAACTGCTATGGCTGAGAGTGGAGGAATCCATTTTTAAATAAATTCAATACATAATACACATCAGTCTTTATTTTGTTAGTTTAAAAGGGAAAAGGAGTGCAGAGAAAGTTCAGAAACTTCAAAATAACAGCAATTTCCAGGAAAGTGCTCTCTTTCATAACTTTTGCTTTAACTGAGTTCCAAATTTTCCCAAGGAAACAGAGTCTAATCCAGTGTAATTTTAAACCTTCCCTGGCTTTCAAGCAGGTATAATGCACTTTTACTCCCTGGCACAAACAGTATACCCCTGAGTACAAATCAACATTCGTAGGCCATGGAATCAACCCTCTTTCATGTGGCCAACTACAATTTTTCATAAGGTATTTTATGTTCCCACTGTGGCTGTGTCTTGAGATTCTGTGTGAGTTCCAACAGGGTCATGAGTCAAGAAGAAATCATTAAAATGACTCCGTTAAGGTGTGAAAATTAATATATGCTCAACATAACAAAGTCAAATCAGGTTGTTATTCTGAGAGGTTTTTACTTATTATAGGTGTTTTATCTTGTATCTAGGGAATCCCAGTATTTTATTTAGATTTATAGTCTGCCTTTTTCACTGAAACCCAAGATGGATTTCATAGTGTAAATCAAACACAATCAACAGAATGGCACATCGCGTACAATAGCGTTCATATTGCAGACATCTGAAAAAAGCAGAAACCTAAAACAAGGCATAAGCAATGATGCAGAAATTACCTAGCAGGAGCAATGTTACAGCAATAGCAGTACACAGTAGTATAGTCTACACCAGCGGTTCTCAACCTGTGGGTCGGGACCCCTTTGGGGGTCGAATGACCCTTTCACAGGGGTTGCCTAAGAATCTCTGCATCAGTGTGCTCCATCAGTAAAATGGATAAATGTTAGGGTTGGGGGTCACCACAACATGAGGACAGAGGTGGGATCCAGCAGGTTCTCACAGGTTCCCAAGAGTAGGTTACTAATTATTTGTGTGTGCCGAGAGGGGTTACTAATTGGTGATTTTGCCACGTGATTTTTGCCTTAGTTATGCCCCTCCTCCGCTCCTCAGCAGTAGCGCGCAGAATTTGAAGCAGTCTAGCAGGAGGTGCACAGGCGTGCGTGGCAACCTGCGCCTGCGTGCATTTGTTTCCCGTCCAAGGACTGGTGCAGTGGCTGCATCCTTGCCACAGCCCTGCCCAGCAATGCCCCGCCCCCGGAATGCCCGGTCACGCCCCATCGTGCCCCACCCAGCCCCATTGGCGCTACGACACTGTTTGAATCCCACTACCATGGGAACCTGTTATTAAAATTTTTGGATCCCATCACTGCATGAGGAACTATATTAAAGGGCCGCGGCATTAGGAAGGTTGAGAGCCACTGGTCTACACCCTATCACTTTTATGAACAATTTCATTAAAGTATAGCTCTATTACCTGGGTCAAAAAACCGGGGCCAGTCAGTTTTGCATTGTCTGTGGAAAGCCAGGAGAATGGGAGTCTTCCTAACCTCATTAGGCAGGCCATTCCATAAGGTGAAGGTATAACAGAGAATGTGCCTGCACAGGCAGTTGTTGCTTTTGCCCAATTTCAGGACATCTCCTGCAGAATGCTTGGCTCAGATGAGTGAAGCTGTTATGGCAGAACAGAGAGAGAGAGAAAGAGAGGTGGTGGATGATGGACCAAAGCCATTAAGGGCTTTGTATGTGACAGCCAATACCTTGAACTGAGCCTGATGAATAGCCAGGGGATTTGGATAGCGAGATATAGAGCTGGATGTTACTGATAACTTTCCAACTCCAAAGCTAGAAATGATTTCTTCTTAAGGCTTTACATAGAGGTTGAATAATATAAGGGATAAAACTGCACCCCGAGGAACCCCACAAAACAACTCCCACAATGAAGGTAGATGGTCTTCAACAGCAACACTTTGAATCCAAATCCATAAGAAACTATTTAACTAAGGCACATCCCCTGCTACTTGTTTCTGCCTCCAAACACTTCAGCAGGATAGTATGATCAACTGTATCAAAGACTGTAGAGAGATCCAGGAGAAGTAAGAAAGAAGCAGGACCTTTGCCTAAATTCAGATGGAGGTCGTTGCCTAAAGCCACTAGAGCTGTCTATGCCATGGCCTGAAACCAGATTGAGAAGGGTCCAGAGCACATGAATTATCCAAGAAGACTTAGAGTTGGTCTTCTACTGATCTTTTTGTGTAGGGATTAGAAGAAGAGTAAAGAAGAGTTTGAATTTATATCCCCCTTTCTCTCCTTTGGGAGACTCAAAGGGGCTTACAGTCTCCTTGCCCTTCCACCCTCACAACAAACACCCTGTGAGGTGGGTGGGGCCGAGAGAGCTTCGAAAAGCTGTGACTAGCCCAAGGTCACCCAGCTGGCATGTGTGGGAGTGTACAGGCTAATCTGAATTCCCCAGATAAGCCTCCACTGCTCACGTGGCAGAGCTGGGAATCAAACCCGGTTCCTCCAGATCAGAGTGCACCTGCTCTTAGCCACTGCTCTCAGCCACTACGCCACTGCTGCTTTTTAAGTAGTGGACAGTACATATTGTCTCAGATTCAGCACTCTGGAACCCATATAATTAAAAGAGAAGGAAGGAGGGAGTCAGATCAGATTGCTACCTATGCCTGTGCTGCTCCTCATTCAGCTGGATAGACCTCTCACCATCCCAGTGGCTTTGTAAGGTCCAATTGCCTTGTAACAGAAGGCCATGGAAGGGAAGGAGATGGGTGAAGATGCCACCCCACCTGATTCTGATGGACAGACACTTGCTCACCATGGTGGCCATGTATGACCAACTACCATGTGACAGTCAGACAGTGAAGGGAGTGGGCTAAAACACCACCATGTACTTGCTGATGGATCATTTCAGAGTTTCTCCTTCTACTTCCCCCCTTTCTTCATGTTCAAAGGCACTAAATGTTCTCCAAATGCTGTAAGGATTTGTTTAGTTAGACTTTGTTTCTCGGGTTTTTAAACTATTTTTTCACTGTCCTCACCTCTCTCCTCTCATGTATCAGGTCAAATTATTTCATTATTTTAATTTTTAGTTGGAAAGAACTGAGTTTTTAAAAAATAAAGTCTGTTGTATTTTATTAATGCTTTGAAAGTCCCATTCAAAAATGGGTCCTATACCCCGCAAATAAATATATAAATAATGTGTTACTCGTTTCCATCACCACATGATTTCTGTCACTTTGTTGTTCCTGCTGAAGGAGGCTTTTCATTGGTTTTTGTTTTTGTCTCAGATTCAGCAGTGGAGTGAGGAGAGAGTAGATCTTTCTGTTCTTTCTGAAAACTTATACAAGGAGAGCCAAAAACACAGCCCTAAATCAGTAACATGAATTGTGCCAGTTGCAATGGCTGTCACTGACTCACTATTATAGCCAAACAAACTCTAACCACAAAATGTAAGCTGAATTTACGTGCGCTTCAGGAATCAACAATACCAGCCAGTCCATGCTAAACCATTTATCATTCATTCAGAAAAAGTACAGAATGTTTCCATTTTACCATATCAAATTTTCTTCATTCAATAGCAGAGCACATCAAGTACTTTTCAGGTCTCTTCTCAAGTCAGCTTGAGAAGCGGACTGTATCCTTCTACAACAAAGCCCCAAATCCTGCATTATCCTCATAACGGACCTTCCCAGAATAGGACTGACTGAGAACATAGTAACCTCGTTACCACACTGAAAGGGTATTCAGATTTGTTACTATAAATAATGTGCCTAACTGCTGAAAAATGGCAGATCACCTGACAAATAGAAGGGAAAACACTGTTATACAGCAATACATTAAAAATGAATATAATAGATTATAACAATGACAAGGCAGTTTAGTTGGAGAAGATGAAATCACATGTTTTTGTCATGACCAGATCATATTTATGCATCTGTTAGGACTGTGACTCAATTTATTTTCACATCCATAAACAGCAGGAATATGGAGTGCTCTTGAAGCAGAATTGTAAATGTGTCCCTATAGTGGTCCTTCCCCTTGAATTTCTTGGTTATCTCTCTCCTTTTGTCTTTACAATGAAACGGGAAAATATGAGTGGTTTAAAATTATTTTTTCCACTTGTTTTTCATCTGGACCCAAAAAATGGAATCATCATCGCCAGCATCATCTTGAGGCTCAAGAATTCTACCTAGAATTTTTCTGGAAAACTGCAACATACTTTTTCAATTTTGGCTACACTAGATGTTTGGCAAAGGCCACAGAAACTGTTCTGGAAAGTTACAGTGCTATCACTGATGCCCTCAGTCATTTGTAATCTGATCTTAATGGGAAGAGTGGCACCAGGATTCAAGAACAATATTTTGCATAAAAATGAAAGAACTGCAATGTTTGCGTATGCTGCATTTTTGAATCCGTGTGCTTGGTCATTTTCCCTGGGTCAGCAAAGCCATTCAGAAATCAGAACTATTGAGTACTTGTGCAAGTTTGTACAATTCACTTCAGGATTTTTAAGCAACGTTAGAGAAGATTTCAATTAGCCTGAGCAACAAATGTTAACTACAGAACTATCACAAGGAGACAGAGTAAGGAAACGGAAAGGAAATGATGGAAATGCACCTGGTCCTGATGCTTTAGATGAACTTTAAGAGATAAGTTTAGGAGTCAATCCTTTATTCCTACACTAGATGCGCTTGAAGCCAGTTTAAGAACAGCTACTGTGTACCACTGTTTTCCTTTCTTGCTAATCTTATACCACCCAGGTTTGGAAAAGTTTGGTTCAGGGGGGTCCAAAGTTATGGACCCTCAAAGGTCCACAATGGGGCATGGGGCACCCCCTTTGGGAGTCCATAACTTTGTAGCCTCTAAACCAAACCTCACCAAACCTGGGTGGTATAATCAGGAGAGTCTCCTAAAGATACCCTGAAATTTTGGTGCTGCTAGCCTAAAAACTGGGCCCACCTGCAGGCCCAAAACTGAAAAAAACCATAAAAATACAAAAAACAAACCTGAACTTTTGCGCGCCCCTCAGGCACGCGCCCCATGCAACATGCACCCCCTGGTCCCCTTGTAGCTTCACCTCTGCCCTTATAGCAAGGAGAGTGAAACCTCAACACCCGACTATCCATTAAATTGGGGGGGGGATCTTGTGCCACACTTCCTCAATGGTCTCCCCCTTAGAACCCTCAAATGATGAAGGGTGCACTGAGCACTGCTGTCGCCTGTCATCTGGCAAATAGAACAGGATGAGGCAGAGAAGAAGAAAGGATGTGTTATATCATTCCCATTATCTTCATTTTATCCTCCAATAACCCAGAGAAGTAGTTTAGGCTGTGAGTAACTGGTGCAAGGCCACCCGGCAAGCTTTAGGGTAGAACTGAGATTTGAACACAGATATGTCAGATGCTAGCCCAACACTGTAACCACTGTGCCATGCTGGCTAGATAATTTCACAAGCTGCCCACATGCATATATGTTTAATTCAGGCCTGGTTGCCAATGAGCACAACTTGCTTTTCATGTGATGGTTTTCATTGTCTGAAATCATTTCCATGTGAGAAAAACAGACAATTTCCATGCCATCACATCACTTCAAATGTTTGTTTTTTAAATTTTGCCTTGAGTATAAGGAAATTATTACATATAGGATAAAAGCAAAGCAACCCAAGATCCTTAGTTTGAAACACGTCTTCATATGAGGAGCGTACACAGTTTAAATTTTTTTTCACTGAAAGTGTTTTCTTCAAATCACTAAGTTGGAACATCTCCAATTGCTTTAATTGTTCTGACATGGAGTGGACTTTGCGTGCAGTTTCAGCATGAAGAAAATGTGCTAATTTCCACCTGCAGTAGCAATATTTTCAGTGTTGTCTCACTAATTTTGATTCTGAAAAGGGCTGACAAGAATGTGCCTTGAGAAATTCCCAGGCTTCGGCAGACAAATACAGCTTTCTTGATGTATGTCTGATCATTGTTCTGCCCCTGAATGGCTGTAGATTTGTCTATGGCGATCTCGACATTCACAAGCCACTGCCATGCCCTTAGTACTCTTTGTTGGTTTTGCATTCACTGCAAAGCACCGTCAATTTATTCAAAGGGTTTCAGAGTTCTATCAATAGTCTTACTAAGTTCTAGAAGTTGCCTGACTAAAAACAAAAAAATAAAATCTAAACTAAAAAAAGCTTTTTTACAGTTTAGAATAACCGTGATTCTCTGCATCCTAATTCTTGATACTGTCAAATCCAACGATGTGTTACTTATTAAGTAGACTTTTAATCAATATCATATTAATCTCCCCACAACATTTTCTACTGAGAGTGTTTTGGAACTCAGTTGAATGCTGGAAAGTATATATTCTTTTGACTACTAAAATATTCCTAGATGTCTGAAGATGAATTTGGATATAATTCTGTTTCTTTTTCATACTTCTAGACATTCTAATACTGGAAGCCTTTGTTTAATAAAGCCTTATTTAGTTCTGGTTTCTGTTTGTGGTGTCACTGTGACAAACTTATTGTAGAAAAGCTCAATTAGATGTTATGCTGGTAGATCCATGAACAGATATTCCCAGCACTTTCAAAGGGAAGTAGCTTCTACGTTGACCCAATTAAATTGGGGGCCATCATGAGGGATGGGGAAGTTTTAACTTTTCCACCAGACAGTTTTGCCAATTGAAGCTGACCCTCAGCTATGAATAGATTTTGAGGATGAAAACAGAGAAAAAGAGAAAGTTATTAGTCCTGCGCTCTTTCAGGACTAATGCCAATTTGGGTTAGCTAGCAAAACTGTGCTGAATTTGAATCATGGGCCCATTCTGCTGCGTAGTCCCTTTTAAAAGAGTTGAGAAAATCCATTCAAGGATCTCCTGGTATCTTATTGAGTTGGATCTCCTGTTAGTATCAGAGTGTGTAGGAACACGTGGCAAATTCACTCAAAAGGGATTCGATCCAATGTCTAATTCCTTTCAGTTCTTGCGATGCCATGGACTTCAAACAGCAAGTCTTGAAAGATACTCTTTTATGTTTAATACCTTGTCAAGAACTGCATCTTTGAGAAGTGCCAGTTGACCAGGATCACAAATAATTCCGTTGTCAAGTTTGTGATAAAAGGACTATGTACACCAGGGTCCCCCAAAGTCATGCCCATGATTACCATGGCACTGTAACCTGCTGACACCTCTTCTGGGGCCTGCCACGTGTTTTTAGGAAGTATGTGGCACAAGGTAGAGCTTGTACCCTGTAAGGCTTCTGTCTGACTGCTGGAGATTTGGTTGGCTGTGAGATTTTTTTAAAAAATGGCTCTGGCAGCAGCTGCAACCACAGCACAAGGATCTACCCACTGTGTTGCTGAAATTAAGCTGCAGTGATTATTTTGTGGCTGACTCCGCCTCCTGCAACAATAATTTTATGGCAGTCATTTTTATTGATGTGACCAATGTGCCATCTTATAATTTCAAATGTGCCTGCAAGCTGAAAAAAGTTGGAGACTTCTTATGCACACAAACACACACACACACACACACACAGAGAGAGAATTTCTATGGCTTCCTGTGTGCACCCCCACCCCAACCCCTAGTTCTCAGGTCAAATGCACACAATAGTATAGTATCATTAGAACCAGGTTGTTGAGAGTCCTTTCCTTCAGAAACATTAAATTTTAGAGTTTGCAGCTCTGGAAGAGACTTTGTGGTCAAGTGGTTAACCTCTGCATCAGAAATATTCTCCAGACTCAGCATCCCCATGTGAGAGATATGGTTTTTAGTCTGCAAGTTGATCCCACAGCTTCCCTGGGAAACAGATTCCATTGCCAGTACATCCTAACCATGAAATGAGTACTACTATCCAGCCTAAACCTGCTCCTGTACTACTGGAGACCATGCATCACGTTGTTCCCTTAGATTTGGAGATTAACAGTTGTTCTCCCTTTTCTGTATGCCAGCCTTTCACATTCAGCTCTCCGCCCCATGATACATTGAAAGTGCATTATTCTGCATGTGTGGAAGGGGCCATAGAAGCCTCCAGAACTGGAATGAACTCCTGGACCAGTCCAGTCAAGGACATCAAGTTTGCCACTGATTTATCCCACCTGTGAGATGAAATTTGCAGCATTTCCACTATGTTTTCTTCATGCAGATTTCATTAGGCTCTGTACTAAGATTCCAGAAGAAGAACACATGTAAAGAGTTCAGAAGCTATTTTGTCTGTGGCCTGGATTCAGAGTATATGACTCAAGTTTGTGCACTTGTGGTCTGCCTGAAGTGAATGTACATTCCCTTCAGGTTAGATTATTTTCCCTGCCTCCTGAACTCACTGCACCACAGATCAGAGAAACCCCACTGTTTGCAAATGTGAGCAAAGTGCAACTTTCCCCCTGACCGTGCAAGGAAAGTGAAGCAGACCAGTAATAGCTCAATGGGGCTATTAAAACATATTTTTGATGTTTTAAATCTATTGCAGGAGTGATAGATATTGCAGGAGTGATAGACTCAGAAAAACAGAATCAGCCAAGTGATAATTTTGTGGTTATGGATTTTGCATGTTCTTTCCACTCTGCGCACTGAAGCCAACACATGCCCATCCTGGAACTTGATCTGCTCAGGGAGGAGGAAAAACACATACAACGTTGTACCCTAGTTAAGCACAACATTCACAGCTGATACAGTTTTGCGCATATCCCCACCCCTACTAGTATGCCTCATGGGATTGAGAGAGCTGATAAATCTGTAAAGTGCTGGATCAAGAGCTAAGGTGACCTATAAATACAAATGAGGACTAAGCCAAATTGTTCAACTAATCCTGAGAACCCTGCTAAGAAGTAAGTTCCACTGAGATCAGTGGGAATTACTTCCTAGTAAGTGTGTTTAGGATAGCAGCCTAAATTGAAAGACTACTTCAATCCATACTATTAGCCCTTTTAACCTCTCCAGTTAAGACCCCTTTTGAAGTGCTGCTCTTTCTACCCCTGCCTACTGAGATGAGGTAGGTGGTGACCAAAGTCACGGCTTTTTCAATGGTGGCATCTTGTTTGTGGAATATTTCTCATTGGTACCTAATTAACAATTCTGTAGACACTAGACTGAAACATTCCTATTTATGTAAGTTTTTAACTTAAAAAAAATCTCTTTTAGCTGTTTTATGGTCTGCTTCTCACCAGAGGGTTGTTTGATCTACATCATTTTAGGCTTTTCGATTTGTGTTTTATGTGGCTTCTGTTCTCTGATTTGCTTGTTTTTAGTGGCTTGTTTTAATAGCTTTGGCTTTTAGTGGCTTGTTTCTGTTTATTTGTTTTTTTAAATAGTTGTATTTTAATGCTTGAAGTGTAAAGTGCCTACAACATACAAGTTCTCTAAACAACATAAATAATTACATAGATTGGAGAAAAGGTTGGACACTCTTACAATAATTAACAGGAATTTTGTGGCACTTTAGTAGGGATACTAACCTGCAGATGGGACCTGGGGATCCCCTGGAATTATAGCTCATCTCCAGACTATAAAGCTCAGCTCCCCTGGATGCTTTGGAGGATGGACTCTAGGGAAAACCCACTAGAAACTGGTTGGCCACCAAGTGAGAAAGGATGCTGGATGAGATGGCCACTGATCTGATCCAGCAAGGCTCTTCTGATGTTCTTTGGAAGGCAATAGCCTCAATGCTCCATTGTTCACCCTCTAGAGCTGTGGTGGTGAACCTTTGGCACTCCATATGTTATGGACTACAATTCCCATCAGCCCCTGCCAGCATGGCCAATTGCCAAGCTAGCAGGGGCTGATGGGAATTGTAGTCCATAACATATGGAGTGCCAAAGGTTCGCCACCACTGCACTACATATATGTGGTGAATGAGCTTCAGTCAGTGAATGTTTATGCTAAAATTAAAACAGATTAGTCACAAGTCACAAGTCACAAGTCACAAGTCCTGCTTATTTTTAGTACCGACATATAAACATGGCTGGTCCTTTGGAATAATCTTGAA
This sequence comes from Sphaerodactylus townsendi, assembly GCF_021028975.2. NCBI lineage: Eukaryota > Metazoa > Chordata > Lepidosauria > Squamata > Sphaerodactylidae > Sphaerodactylus > Sphaerodactylus townsendi. The sequence continues at coordinate 38,608,186 of NC_059435.1, forward strand.
TACTATCGACTGAATGGGAAGCTGTTGTTAGCTTATTAAGATATGAGTCTTGAAATAAGCCCAACCAATTGTGAGTTCATTTAAATTATCTGGCTAAATAGAATATGAACATCCTGGTAACTTGTTGTAATGCCAGTTTCTCCACACTCCAATAGAAGGCCAAACTCATAATATAACATTGTGATAATCAAAGATCTGATACAGTGGAACCTTGGTTTTTGTTGGTAATCCGTCTGAAAACAATTGGTGAAATCTGAAACCAACGAAAACCCAACAATGATTTCCATAGGACAGTTCCATAGGAAATTAGCAGCAATCTACTGAGGCATAGCTTGGAAAAATGGAGCCTCTGACAAAATCTGAGTTTTGCGCCCCCCCCACCCCCTATGGGTGGCCACCCTCCCCCACCACGACAAAACAACATTTTTTGTACCAGGTCATCTCAAAGTCACAATCACATTATAGAACATGCCGCAACACACAAATCTGAATACACCCAGGGCTCCCTAGTTTAAACAACATTGAAAGTGATGCTATTTTTGAAGGGGGAGGGGATCCACCCTGAAACAGCATCACTAGTAATGCTGTTTAAACTAGAGAGCCCAGATTCTCCTTTTAAATCCACCTGAAAGCGAGACTCTGGGCTCCCTAGTTTAAACAACATTGAAAGTGATGCTGTTTCAGGGTAGATTCCCCACCCCCACCCTCAAACAGCATCATTTTCAATGTTGGTTGTTGTGGGTTTTCTGGGCCTGAAATTTTGGTGCCACTAGCCTAAAAACTGCCTCCTGCTGGCAGACAAATAAAAAAACTAAAAATACCCCCAAAATTAGAAATGAGCCCAAATTTTTCTGCGCCCCAATGGTGGGCGCCCAGGACATTTGTCCCCAGATGTCCCCATTGTAGCTATGCCTCTGGCGATCTACGACTACAAAAGCCGTGAAAGTCGCGAAATCCGACAAAATCCAAGGCCACCAACGAAAACCGAGACAAAATGTTCACAGAAAACATAAAAAACCGAAACCGACAATAACAGCAGTCAACAAAAAACGAAGTTCCACTGTAGCTCACTTTTTAAGGACATGGTCATTCCTAGTTCCCAGCACTCATGTGATGGCTTTGCATAAAGTTTCAGACAACATTAGATTTCTTATCTACACAAGTGACACAAATGCCAGAGAAAATATATACTTCCATGTGTGATTGCACTGATGAGGCCATATGATTTCCAAAGAGGATTTGTCTAGTAGAGACATCCTTTTCTTTAGAACTTTTGATGTTCAGTATTTGATTGAAAGTTTAGGATTGCACTTTTTATAGTTGGTCAAGACACTGTTCTTCTGACTCCCTCTGGTGTTCAGCAGCTAGAACAGCAGTTCTGAAGCTCTCTGAAAGCACTGCAACATTTTCAGTCTCTTTTTTTTTCCTGGGAATGACACTCTCATAAACTCTCTAGCTACAGCTGACTGTTTGTCTGGTCTGGCAGTCGGCCTTGAATACAAAGAAAAATAAAATCATTTCTGGGGTTTTGTAACTATTCTTGTACAAAAAAGGGGGTAAGAACACGTATGAAAACATGTGAAATAGTAATAAAAATGTCACTCACGGTAGCCACAAATAGCAACAACATTTTAATTATAATATTGTTTTTGGAAATTTCTGCAGATGCTGATTTGCATCAAGACTTATGTTCCAATTTCATATCAATTTGTTTGCCAAAGCATAAAGTCATTCCCATCCATCCTGCCTCCCAGCAGTCTAATATAAGGATAAAGTGGATCAGCCTTTTGCAATACTGTCTAAATTACTTTCCAACCCCCCAAAACATGACAGTATTGGAAATGTTGCAGGATAGCAACCAGGGGTGGGGGTGTGGGGACACGTATTCCCTACAGAGAATGACAAGCATAGCCCATGGACTTTTCTTTGGAGCTATCTTCTTTTCCAAAAGGTGTTCCTACCTTTTGGCAATCAAGAGTTCCCAATGCATGAACTCATCTGTTGGTCATCCCATGAAAAGGCTGGAAGCTCAGCACAGGAACAAAGGATTACTGTTCTGTGAGATGTGTGCATTTGGCCTACAACAACTTTCCTCAAGAAAGGGATGGAAGATTCCACGCAACAAAATGTTTCAGTCTGAAATTCCCCCATGCCATAACAAGGGGCAGAGTAATATTTTCTTGACTCAACAGAGCATACTCATTGCCAGTTTAAAGCTGTTGATTGTGTTGCAATCATTACATTTATGTTTTGCTAATATTGCATGGCACCAGTTTATGTTGAAACTCTGCCAGTTTCATTTTTAAAAGCATTGCTTAGCTTTAAATTGGACAGGGGCTTTTAAATGTCTGTATTGCCTTATACAGATTGAGTTAGGAATGCAATATTACAATTATTCTATAGTCATGCAAAATTAGATCATAATATACATTCACAACAAAAACTGAAAGAACATTTCCAAAAACAATCACAAAAACCAGAGAATGTGAAAATAGTAGATCCATATAAGTCATCTGAAATCCATGTAACTTTTGTTTTGAGAGGTTTTTTCAAAAATATTATCCTTTTAACCTTGACTTAATTTAATAGTCTGTGATACTTCAATGTGGTATCCAATGTAATGAATAGTTTATGGTACTGGCTTTGGAGATTGCTTTTCCTTTTCTACCTGATGTTGTAGAACATAGTTTATGATACCATGCTGACCACAGAAGACGAGTACTTCTTTACTTCCTTCTGTCTTTATATCTAATTACCCCCAAACACTGCATTAAATTTTAAAAAACTCTTTTATTTTATACACCTTGCTATATTATCTTGGGTAGTAACATTCAATGTGATTTGCATTTTGATTGAGTGACACCAGATATGCTGATAACAATGCTGTAAAACTGGAATGGAATTTCTCAGTATTTATTTATGCAGTGAATCTTGGGAGAGGCTACAGAATTCAAATGAGCTTCCATAGAAAACAGCATTGGTAGTTATAAAATAGCAATATTGCCATTGGCAATTGTGTATAAGTCTACATATTTAAAAGAGCTATGAGTGAGACTTCTTCCTTGCAGCTATGAGTCATTTCACCTTTCTTTTGTAGAAATGAAGCATGAAAACTTGACAGTATGAAAGTATATGTCATAACACAATTCTGTCTTCAGTTTATTCTCGCTGGATGAGGACAGGATTAGTACTGTACACTTGCACTGGCAGATCTCAGATGCTATGGCACAATGTTCTATTACCGGTGCTGCATTACTATCATGCCAAAGGCTTATATATATATATATAAGAATATATATATAAGAACTTCTAGGATGGTTCTGAAAGGATAAGTTGTGTGATGGAAGCCATTTGCTTGCATCCATCAGGAAAGATCTTTATTGATACTTTTATTTTATTTTATTAAATGTATGCCCCACCCTTTCCTGGCCAAAGCCAGGCTCAAGATGACTAATGACAATTTCAGCATCACATACAAGCCATTGGCAATATCAATAACCAGCACAATCCAGATTGGGGGGCGGGGGGCACTGCCACAGTCCAGGACTTCAGTTGGCTCTTGGAGGAGAGAAATCAAAACCCCCTCCTGCTGCCTGAATTGCCCCATTGGAGAAACAGGTTTATGTCACACTTTAATGTGGCGTAAGTCTGAGGCTCTGGAGGGGGGGGGGAGTTCCTGAGCTGGAAGCCCAGTGGAAGCCAACTAAAATAGCTCCCCCGGAATGCCCACGGACCACCCCTCCCTGCGCCAGCATCCTCTCAGACACCAATGTAGCTCCTCGGAGGTGCCTGCTTCCGAGTTTGGCTGCCACATAGCTGAGTGCTGCCCACACGCCAGCAGCCCTGCTCCCTCTGCTGGTGTAGGTGCTCCTTATGCCAGTGGGAAGGGGAGGCAAAAGTAATACCACAGGCCTCCATTGCATCCAGGAGCTGATCCCCCCACATCTGAATTTGGCTATCTTGTGATTGGAATGTGTCATCGGTTGTAGCTTCCTCCATCCATGTTTTACATCTGGTGCCAAACTATCACCACCTGCACTACATCATGAACACCGGCTCCCTCTGCTTCCCTTTTTTTTTACAAGGCCTGGGGATTTAAACCGGCAGCCATCCTAATCTGTTTTAAATGGATAACTGCTAGAATGTATTTATTGCCATTTGCTTGTGATTTTATTGTTGTATTGCTTTAATTTTTCATTTGTAAGCCGCACTGAGCCTAGCCTTGGTCAGGAACTGGGTGGGGTATAAATAAAATAAAATAAAATCCTACCTTTTTGCTTCTGCTACCTAGAAGTAATTTTTTAATTCTGTTGAATCTCTTAATAATATTTTTCTGGAGCAAATCCTATTTTATTTAATATTTAATTTATTTTATATATAGGAAACTTTTAGAAGACGACAATCCAAGCTGGACCAGAACAGTTGCCAAATTCAGTGCTTTCATTATTAAGAAATGTAAATAGGAGGGGATATATGTCACAATTATTACAGATTTTAAATAATTACTACAGATAGCTTGAGTACAATTCCTTATATAAACACAGGAAGCTATTCAGTCTATATATGCTTAAGATCTGTAATCCAAGAGAGAACTATTGAGGTAGTAAGATAGAAATAAAACTCATTTATAGATGTCAAACTAAAATTTTAAATGACAAAGTTTTAATTATGGTATTAGAAACTATCTATTTTATACTATTTTATGTAATTTACTTTACACTTTTTATATTACGTAAATTGATACGGATGTTAAATTTTGGAGGAATGGGTTTAGCAAATTTTATCTCACTTTAATTATGTTATTTAACATTGCGTAAACAGGATATGGACACGATGTGGTATTTACTATTGTATTTTACTGGTCTTGTACTGTAATAACATTGAATTGAAATTGAAGTGCTTTACCATGCAAGAACTTGACTGCCAGACAAAAGCATTGTGCGGTTAATTCATTTCTCTTTCAACCTTTTTAAACACTACTGAATATGAAAGGGATGAAAGAGTTACCAGTTGTCAGATTTTTATAGTTTATATTTTTTGCTTTTCACTTTCACACATTTTATTAAACATGATTTTGAGCATTTCTCTGCAGTCTAACCAACCATACTACAGTCAATAGTTTTGTCCAAACATCACCCACTCAAAATAGTTAAAAATAGCATGTATATACACCACTTGGCTTCTCAGAAAACAGACACATTGCAGTTTATCTGCAAGGAAGAGCAGAATGGTAGAAAGCAGGTGTTTGCCTGACTCCTAGCTAGATATGACAGGGGCTTCTCAGTTTGATGTTTACATGTATAAAGCAAAGGATGTCTGATTTTTACACAAAAATTATGACAGATTAAGGCAGTTGAATCAACCCTCTTCACCACATTATTTCCTCTCATACCATCATCCCCTTAGTTTATACCTCACAACACAGGAACCATTTGCACATGCACTACCTGCCCCATGACTGTGAAGTAGTTAGCTATCAAACTTTGCTTTGCAGTGGTTCTGTTTGCACCAGACTGTCCCAAAATGGAGGAGGTGGGTGGTGGAATGAGAGGAACTGCTTTGGTGTGGGTGGGGAAAGGCAGTGAGGGGGAAAAAGTTGTGTTTACAGAGTGTTCACAAAATGGGAGAAATTGCAGGGCTGAAAGCAGGTTCAGTGCCATAGAGGAGAAAAAGTTTCTAACTGAAAATAAACCCTGACGGGAATGTATACTAAAAGCAAAGGAGGACTCACATGCATAAATGGCCTTTACCTCGTTAGTTTATTGGCAGGCAAGCCCATGGCAAGATGGGGGAACTGTTTTCGGACAGTGCTTTACCAGTCAATTCTATTAGTGTCACAGACAGTTCAGACCAAGATGGATGCCAAGTCTTAATTCTGGACTTTGATACCAAAAGATGGACTTTGCCTGAACATGTTCTTCCACTCCCAATCACATGCAAGCAGCAAGCAACATCTTTCCTGCAGCTTTGACTATTGCTAACAGGATAACAATAGCTCAATCCTGGGTAGGGCACACCTGTTCTCTAGGCACAAAGGATATACAAACACCAGTCAGCCTTAACTCAATCACTTTCCTGAGTCTTTTCTTCCCTAGATAACCTATTATGCCCTTCTTGTCCAACTACTAGAAAACCATCCAACCTTACTCTGAACTGGAATATCCTGGAGTTATAAATTCATCAATTTTATCTAAAATCTAATAAAAAACTGGATGCTCCCAGCTTTGACTCATCAAGCCATCTTCCACTGTATTGTTCTTTCCTGAGAACAGGAACTCCTCTTTGTCCAGGAAAATGGTCTGTCTTAACATTACCAGAAAGTCAAATTTCCCCACATTTAGCCCTCCCAAACAAGGGCTTCTCCCCTTTGGACCTCGTGCCACCCTTGGGTCTAGTAAGTTCCATTGTGCTCAGGAGCAGTGCTGGTGCTGACCTTGCTTCCTTGAATCTTCTTCTTCTAGACCACGTAAATATCACCCTTCTCACGACCTCTCCTATCCCAAATCTATTTTCAACCTCTACCTAAATCTTAGACCTCTTAAATCTCTATCACACTGTATCTTTGCCTGATTCTCTGTGTACCTTTGCCAGACTGTGTGTATAACATTTATTATTTTGTTCTTTAATAAAATAGCTAAAACCTCTCCAAACTTTGGTTTCCTGCAGATTTCTAAGGGGAAAAGCCTGGTATAAATCAGTAGAGATCTTGGCCCAAGCCTCTCACATTGCTATGTTTCTTTCTGCTAACTTCCCCAAACTAAAAGGGAACAAACCCCAGACCAATCTGGATAACAAGCTGGGCAATTAGACACTCAGAAATTCAAAACTCTATCATTTGCCAGTAACCCAAAGTAGAATACAACTTTTTTGATGGACAATCTTAACTAACTATATGTTCTAGATCTAGACTTTCCCCCTTACCCTCCAGAAAGTGCTTCCCATCCAGGATTCCCTTTGCCCCCTGAACATGAGCTATTATCACCATCTGGGGACCTGTCCAGTGGAGCAAGGTAGCTTAAAGCTGGAGACAGGATCTAAGTCTCAATAGCTGGAACAAGCAGGGAGTTGCCCACACAACAGCAAGGAATTTGACAATGTCAGTATTGCACAAGCATTTTTCAGGTTGCAGTTGGCAGCACCACCCAACCTCATACATCTATTTTGTCTTCAGGAGCAGATTGATATCACAGGAGAAGCATTGGGAAAGGGTTGCATTTTAGAGGCTGTGATTCTAGATTAAGCAGATTCCAAAGATACAGCTGCAGTTCCAGAGTCCTCAGCCTGTATAAGGATAACCCATCTCTTCTATAGAAATACCATTTGATGGTCTCCGGAATCTGACAGGTCGTATCACCCCTTGTGCTTTTCTCTCTGCCTCATTCAGCTGTCTCTTTTTCTTTCAAAACCAATACCTCCCTCCTAAGTAGAGGCACAACTGCCTCTGCAGCATCAAGCTTGGAAAATTAAAAAAAAATGATTGTACTTAACTCCATTGTTAAGGAGCAGTGGCATAGTGGTTAAGAGCAGGTGTACTCTAATCTGGAGGAACCGGGTTTGATTCCCCCCTCTGCTGCTTGAGCTGTGGAGGCTTATCTGGGGAATTCAGATTAGCATGTACACTCCAACACACATCAGCTGACCTTGGGCTAGTCACAGTTCTTCTGAGCTCTCTCAGCCCCACCTACCTCACAGCGTGTTTGTTGTGAGGGGGAAAGGGAAAGGAGTTTATTATCCCCTTTGAGTCTCCTTACAGGAGAGAAAGGGGGGATATAAATCCAACTCCTCCTCCTCCTCTTCCTCCTCCTCTTCCTCTTCTTCTTCATTGTAACAAAGTTCTCTTCCATTCAGCCGCAGAAAAAATAGACTATCGTAAAAGTCAATTTTTGTGACATCTTAGATAATCCAAATTTCCTGAGAAACTCCCCTATAGCATGTCTCAATATGAGGTTTATCATTAAAGGTGCAATCATAAGCCCACTTTCTAGGGAATAGTTTGGTGGAACTTCGGTAGTTCAGAGATACTACACGCCCACTTTTTAAACTGTTGACTTTGTCTTCTTATGGTTCCAGTGATAGACTCCGCTATTCATTGCTAATTTTTAATATATCTTCTTTAAGTGAGTCCAGGGGTCTGCAACCTATGTCTCAGTATAGAACCAAATAGGGCTCTTGAAAAAGACAACATAATATTTAAGTTAAGTAATATTAGAAATAACCCGTATGTGAAGGGAATGGTATGCAAAAAATTATGTGTATAAAAGGCTCATAAATTTTTTCAGTATAATAGAAAAGGAAATCACAGAGGTGAACAGGTGCCAGTAATTCAAGAATGAACTATTCACATATTTATGCCAGGGTACTGAAACAATTACGCAGGGTGCTCCTGTGTATATTTATTGTGAGGCTTTGTGTGTATCATTTCCTAATAAAGACTCACAGTAACCAGAGTTTCACAATGGAAATTTTATGGATTATTCATTAACATGTCAACACTACGTTGGATAGTTTCACTTATGGAAATGGACCCCCCCCCCTTTGGTTGCATTTCAACTTTTCACATAGAAGGTTAGTAACAGCTTCATTAATTTCCCCACATAATTTTTGCGCTGCTGTTTCCAGTCATCTTTATATTATTCTGCATTTATTCAGTCCCAGTGTTGTGCTAGGTTCTATTTAATATTTGGAAAATATTCCTTAACATTTCTTAGCAATGTTTCTGAAGTGGTCTTCATCCATATTTTGGGGTTTGAAATGTTTTTGAAGGAGAATCACTGCATTAGGAATCCTTCACTGCTCCTTTTCTTTTGTTCACTTCTGCATCCTTTGCCTCCATTGCCATAAACAATACACAAGTGCACTCTGGGCAAATATTCCAAAGAAACAAGCTTGATAAAGATATACTGAGAATCTTTTGGTGTGCTGTTTCTCAATGGACAGGGGTACATCTGCACTTCAATCAATCATCCCAGAAAAGAGAGAGAGAAATACAGACTCTTGATACCATACATAAAAGTGCATTAAGCTGTTTATTGCAGCAGTATTCACCCAATATGCACACACACATCAATAAGGAAGAAAAGGGAGAAGGGGTCTAAATGAACTGAAAAAACTAGAAGTTTTGTCAACCTGTTCATTCTCTGGAGTTACTTTTAGGAAAAGTAACTAAAACCATGCTTAACAAAGAATGAAATGCAGTACAGGTTGAAAATCTGGAACAAACGGAATGAGAGAAATCTGGTCATTCCACTAAAAACCAAAGAACTTAAAGGTTTTTGTTTTCCAGAAAATACTTCTGCCTTGTATTTACAACAACAACAATATTTGCTTTTTCAATATCTATGCCTTGACAGTGGACTCACATAAAATAAAACAGATTTATGTAATGGTTTCTGGATGTATACATAATTCTCTACTTTTTGCAGATTCCACATGGAGCCTATTTATATAGTGTATTAATATAGTTAACTTTCACTCAAGATGGATTGAAAGTATTTTGCAACCTAGACAAATGCATCTGGGCTGAATGAAGAACTTACTGCCACTTACCAGCAAGAAGCTTCAGGAACCAACATAGATGCGATTAAACTCTGTACATAATCAAGATTTCTTTTAAAATCTGCATGAGATTCCATTGCTTAGGACTCTGTGCTGTCAATATAATTGTTCATGTAGAAAAAAATTGCCAAGTTCAGAATGCACACATTGGTAGGCTTTGTAGCTGCAGGAAAATTGCTTCCAGTTATCTCCATCTCACAGGATGAAAAGCACAATATGCTTTCATTTTTTCCCCTCCTCCAAGTCATAGCTGATTAATGGCAATCCTGTGCAATTTTCAAGGCAAGAGACATTCAGAGATAATTTGCCATTGTCTCCCTCTCCATCAAAACCTTAGATTTCCAGGGCCAGCCCTGCTTAGCTTCTAAGAGCTGGTGAGATTGAGCTAGCCTGGGCAATCCAAGTCAGGGCATGCTTTCATTCATTGCTCGCTTACATTTTGCTGTGCCTTGTGAGGTATGTGTCTTGAAGGTGATTTCACACGTGCCATTTCAAATGCTTTTCAGTCTTCCCACCATTGGTGTGCATGTGTGACAATATAAAAAAAAATCTGCAGGTATCAGTATTCTGCTATGAAAAACAGAAAGGCAGTTTTAAATGTGCTTGTATTGAGTTTCTGATTCTAGGAATGCTGACTGACACCTTCAGCCTTCTGACCATTCTCACTACATATGTCATTTTAATCCAAAATTGCCTACCCTTGGTATATAGTTTGCCTATGTAACCTCAGCTTGTGGGTTCTGTGGGGCAGTACTTGGAATGAGTTGCAACAACAATTTTTAAACAACAAAATGGTTTACTTTTCTTTACAATTAACACTTTTAAAACATCAACATTTAACGTTACAATTCAAGGGCCTGTTCAGGTTGCATTTCAAGTCCTTCTATTTACAGTCTACTGATATTGCCAAGTCCAATTTCTTCTTGCAAGTTGGCTGGCTCCTGAAGACTCCAAGGGCTTGATGAACAGGTTGCAACATGATGAAGGTTTCCAGGAGAACTCTCACCCATTACAACCACAAAAGAAAACCCTGAAACAATAAACTCCAACATTTACAACACAGCAAAACAACAACTACCTTCCCAGTAGTTCCCAACAATATTGCAAATTACCTTAACAAGGTGTTAAGGGCTTATAGAAATCAAGGTCCGAGTCTGGTAGCCTTGCTTCTTCTGCAAAAGAGCTCTTGCAGCCTCTCTGCTGCTCCGAGTCTCCACCCCCTTACTGGGTCAACCCATTCTGGGCATAGGGGTTACATTCTCCCCCACTAAAATTCTGTCGTCCCGACAGTAATTGCAATGCAACTTTTGAAATCATTAAACAATGATTTCCCCAGAGATTCCTGTACTTGGAGGAACCACATCTGGTGCATCTGAATGCAGAACATTGTCTTTCCCTTGCAAGGATTTCCAACTGTTCCAAACTTAGCTGCACTGGAAGTTTGCAAAACTTTCCAGCAAATGTTGCGATTCAGCCAATTAGTTTGCAGAAGGGATGGGGGGGGGGGGGTTGCAACTGGAATCCCCTCCTTCATGCAACTGCCAAACAGAATCATGTGCTTCAAATTCACATAGCAACATCTCTTGAACTTACATCAAATAACAAAACAGTTATATGGGGATCAAACCCCAACTTGCTGCACATTTCCATTGCAAGCAATTTATATTTGCAATCTCACTTCCAAGCCCCACGCCAGTTGGGCGCCATTTGTAACCTCAGCTTGTGGGTTCTGTGGGGCAGTACTTGGAATGAGTTGCAACAACAATTTTTAAACAACAAAATGGTTTACTTTTCTTTACAATTAACACTTTTAAAACATCAACATTTAACGTTACAATTCAAGGGCCTGTTCAGGTTGCATTTCAAGTCCTTCTATTTACAGTCTACTGATATTGCCAAGTCCAATTTCTTCTTGCAAGTTGGCTGGCTCCTGAAGACTCCAAGGGCTTGATGAACAGGTTGCAACATGATGAAGGTTTCCAGGAGAACTCTCACCCATTACAACCACAAAAGAAAACCCTGAAACAATAAACTCCAACATTTACAACACAGCAAAACAACAACTACCTTCCCAGTAGTTCCCAACAATATTGCAAATTACCTTAACAAGGTGTTAAGGGCTTATAGAAATCAAGGTCCGAGTCTGGTAGCCTTGCTTCTTCTGCAAAAGAGCTCTTGCAGCCTCTCTGCTGCTCCGAGTCTCCACCCCCTTACTGGGTCAACCCATTCTGGGCCAACCCATTCTGGGCATAGGGGTTACACCTACCCTTGGTATATAGTTTCACCAGCAAAGCATTTATAAGCTGGAGGAACACTAATATGTGTACTATGAATGGTAGCATAAATTATGGACAATGTATACACAGCGTTAGAGCCAGTGTGGCAAAGTGCTTAAGGTGTAAGGCACCCAGGTCCAAATCCCCACTCTGCCATGGAAAAGTGCGGGGTGACCTTGCACCAGTCACACACGCTCAGCCTCAACTCTGGCAAGTATTTGAATGGGAGATTTCCAAGGATTACCAGGGGCATGACACCTCCCAGTATCTCTTGCCTTGAAAACCCCACAGGCTCACAGACCAGACGGACGGACGGACGGACGGACGGACGGACAGACAGACAGACAGACAGAGTGTGTTTATTACAGGCTGGATAGGCTCTTGATGCGGATCTGGCCACTGCAATGCATTTTGAGAGTCATGGCAATGCATTTGAGAGTTATAGCGAAGTTCCCCAGGTCTATTATTTGGAATAAAAATAATGAGGTACTGATGAAGGATATTTTCCACTGTTTCAGTATTCTGCCCTAGAGTTGTACAGAAGGCAACATAGATTTTTTTAAAATGAATCTTGTCTAGCAGGCCAAACAAAAACCACACAAAGTTATCTCTTAGAAAGGAGAAGGATTGTGCAGTTTGTTTGTAACCACCTCACAAAAAGTATCTAATAGGTGTCAATGACACTCAAGAAACCACATCCCACACAGGAACTGCAGTGATAAAGAATGTGTTGGAGTTCATTGCATTTCACAGATTCAAAGCACTGTGCTTTCAGTGCTCTGAAAAACCTATTTCCCTTTTACAAAAGTGCCACCTTGAGCAACATCTTGATACTACACACAGCAAAAGGAAAATGTACAGTGCTGGTGCCCTCAATCATTAGGAAAACTAAATGAATTCACCTGAAATACTGGTGCTTGATACTCTTGTTATTTCTCCATTATCTTTAACTTCCAGGAAACATTTTGACCAAAAATAACTCCCATCGTTGGGACACAATTAACAACAGCTTTTGCTAAATTTTCCTGGCAACTGCTCTGCAGCTTTTTAAATGCACAGTATTCCAAGGAAGAAAATGTGAAAAAATGTGTGTATTTATTGCGGAGATGTCACCTCTGTTGGGTTCTTAGTCACTTGGTGCACATAAACATATTTCACTGTCTTAAGTGTGCAAAACAGGGGAAAAGGTGCTAAGGAAACAGATATGAAAATGTTCATGGAAAAACTTTTGTAAGAATGCTTTGGAATTTGGTGTCTCGTTGCATTGTATGATGCTATATTTGGAGATAAATTTCTGCAGGAAATCACATGCTAATATTTATTTATTTATAAAATTTATTATTCTTCCCTCTTAATTTAAAAGTAGTTAGGGCAGAGTGGAGGCAGGGAATATGTTTAGCTGAACCACCTGTAGTGATCCCCCCCCCCATCCCTTTGCTCTGTCTCTCTGTTTTACCTCCCTCTTAACTCTACCCACTCCCAGCGTGTTTTTTTAAAAGATTTAACGTTTATTGGTAGTTAATTAGTTCATACAATTCATAATACAACCATTTATAAGCAATTAAGCAAAAGAAATCCCAAGGGAAAAGAAGAAAATATAGGAAGAAGCAAAAGGAAGGAAAGAAAGAAAGAAGGAAAAAAAGTTAAAAAGGGAAAAAGAGGAAAGAAGAAAGAAAAAAAGAGAGGAAGAAAAGAAACATGAAAGAAGGACTTCCAGCTAGGTTTGCATATCTCTAAACCCCAAAAAAGAAACATTCTAACCTTAACCATCCTACAGTCTATACATATCAAAACTCAATAACATACCATTTGTTACATTCATGAAATTTCTTATTTCAATTTAGATTACAACAACAAGCAACAAACAACAAAAGTAATCATGGTAATCATCAAGACAAAAAGAATAACTCAAAAGTATTGTTTGGGGCGAAGAAGAACTTTTCATCTGATATCACGTTCTATCTTAACAAGTACATCTAAAGGGAGGAAACAAAATACAATTTTGTAAATTAATATACCAATACTTATTATAAATTACAATTCTCTAAATGGTATTGCTGTGTTTTCTGAAAAAAATCCATCAAAGGATTCCAATTTCTCATGAAAGTTTCCAAGTTCTGTTGTTTTTTGAGAGTTGAAAGTTTATCAATAACTAAAAACTCTAGCATTTTAGAAAGCTACTTGTTCAGTTTCGGAATATGTGGCATTTTCCAGTCTTTTGCATCAACAATTCTGGCAGCCGTTGTCCTATACAAAAATAATATTATTTTTAAATTTTTATTATTTATTTGTTTTAATATACCGCCCCATCCCCGAAGGGCTATGTCATGCTCTTTCTTAATATCCTTGTCAAGAATATTTAGTAGGAATTGTTCTGGTAAAAAAATTATCTGATAGCCCAAAATATTTACAACCAAGTCATACACCCCCTGCCAGTAGATTTTTGCTCCTTTACAATTCCACCATAACATTCTATAATCTACCTTGACTGTCAATAAGAAAGGCGGGATATAAAGTAAATATTTTTTTTTTAATCATGCATAACTCATTCTGAATATGCAGTATGCCAGTTAACAAAACAACGTTTTTAAATAACATGGGCTATTACATTGCACGATTACATTGTGCTTGAGTATGTTGATGCTGAGCTGGATTCAGTCAGACACTCTTCACTTAATTAGGCTTCATTACCTAAATGCAGAGCCAACGAAAGGACTTCAAGAGACAAAATTGTCTCAAGCTGCAAATAAGAATGACTAAATCCTAGATTACATTATACCTACATTTTCCCACCATGAAACGAATTGTGAGCTTAGATCATGGCTGGGCTTGCTGTCCAGTTCTGGATTTTTTATGATGGCTCACCCCAAAAGAACTTGCAGTCAGCATCTTGAAAAGTGTTACAAGTTAGTCATTTTTGAGCAAGCTTCAGTGTAACCTACAGGACACAGAATACCAAGCCTTTTGATAGACTCTCCAAGAAGTTTCGTGTTAATGTTAAAACAGCATGGGACACAATCACTTGCTTTGTTTCACAGGCTGAATCTTTTGGACAAGAACAAATTTCCCAAAATCCTTTGGAAAAGAACAAATTTCCCAGAGCGAGCTTCCAAGACCTACCATCAAGAACAGTTGCTACAATGGAGCACCCTGAAGGCATCTCAGAAGTACTGTGATCAGTGAGACCGAATGCTGCTGAGATAACCAGGAGAATTAGCAAGGTTATACAGCTGTTGTTCTTTCAATGAGTGACAGAACATCCACAACAATTTCTGTTCCCAAGTCAGTATAAACCATGACTGAAACAGAGCCATGCGGTTTTGGTGTCACTCAAGCACTCAGGCATATCAGAAGTGGATCTACTACCATTCTCAGGTAGTAATGGCAGCTGAACAAGGTCCAGACTGAGCATCTGTTCTCTTCTCTTTTAGATAGTTAGCCTGGGAATTTTCAGAAGTGTGATCTCTTGGCTCTTAGCCCATGGCTTGCCATCTGTGACTCTCCGAGCTTTCCACACAACACAAATAAAACATTTTCAGGCAGGAAATAAAATAAAATGTTTCCTATATGGAGTTCCACGTGGTTTTAGTCCAAAAAGTTTTATTTCCTGCCTGAAAATGTTTTATTTGCATGCTGTTCCCTAGCAATTCTTTAAAAAAAACCACATTTTCACTTGCTGTGTGTCTCTCTGCAGTTCCCAGACTTTCTCAATGGCACCATTTTTTGGTTGTCACGAGCTGTATTTCTGTCATCCCCCCCCCCCGCCACTTTTTGGGGAGTTGTGTATGTAGTTGTGTAGAAACAACCCCTAGAGAATCACAACATGGGGCTCTGAAGTTTCAAAGCTATGATTCTAAGAAGTTTTTAAAAGGAACTGCCACAAAATGACGATCAGGAAGCACTTTCGAGGAGCTTAGAGCAGACAAATGTTTGTTTGTTTTTTTAATGTTTGCAAAATGTTTTCAGGAGCTTGTGCAGAAAGGGTCTTAGTGAGCATGGCCAGGATGTAGCATATTATACTGCTTGGAGAGGGGGTTGTGGGTGTGGGTGTTTTTATTTAAATAGTATTTTTGTATTTTGAAAGCCACTTTGCCCTGATCTGAACAGTGCAGGGTAGCCTGATCTCATCAACTCTTGGAAGCTAAGCAGGGTCAGCCCTGGATAGTAGTTGAAGACAATTATGGAAGTCCAGGATTTCTGCACAGAAGCAGGCAGTGGCAAACAACTTTTTAAAATCTCTTGCCTTGAAAACACCAATGAGGGGTCACTATAAGTCAACTGCAACTTGACAGGAAAAAGGCCATTTTGAGTTCCCCACTGGGGAGAAAAGTAGGCTAACATACTTAGACAGAGATCCTTGTCCATTGCTGCAAATCAGGAGGAACTAATAGTGGTTTCTTCATAAGGGATTCACCGCCACCTATTTCAGGGCAAGTAGCACATTACTTCCCCTCCATACTTAACTAAGGTCCTTTCCCCACTTACCTTAAGCCCTGCGCTACTCTCCTAAAGTAGCGTGGGGTCCAGCTGCACTCCCCACTTCAGGGACGGCGAGAACACAGCCGCCCCGATGCTGCCTCTCTCACGCCCCCTCAGCGCGCATAATTCCTGGTGCCTTTTCAAATGGCACCTTTTGATGACCCCGCGCAGAGCGCAGGGTAGTGGGGAAGCCAGAGCACACGCAAGGAATTGCGCACGCTGGGAATTGCGTGCAGCAACCCTCTGACAAGGGTAAGTGGGGAAAGGGCCTAAATTAATCTATTATACATCCCCCATCAACTAAGTTAATCTATTATACATTTAACCCATAACTCCTCCAAGAAAACTTAGAAAAAGCCTGCATGGTTTGTCCCTGCTCCATGTTTTAACCTTACAACAAACCTGTGTTGTAGGTGAGAGAGAATGAATCATTCAATCATTCAAAGTCATTCAATGAACTTAATGGCTAAGTGAGGATTTGAACTAATGGTTGCAGAAGATGTCTTGCCATCTGAAGATGTTTTGCCACCCTTTGTCACTGGTCATTCAGAACCATCTCTTTCTATCACTGGATGCCTTCCAGGCAGGTTTGCCAAAACTGGCTTGGTAAGTTCCTGGAAATTTGGAGGTAGAGTGAGAAGGGCAGTAGTGGGAGGGAAGGGAATTCATCAGGGATGCAATGACATAGAATCTACTCTCTGAGGGAGTCATATTTTCCAGGGGACCTGCTTTCTGTAATCCGGAGATCACTTGTAATTCCAGTTACAGGATGGTAATCCAGTTTTCAGGTCAGAGGGTAGTATAGGGCTGAAGGCTATTCTTACCTCTCACTTTAGAAATACAGTACAGTTATGAATATTGTCTTGTACAATATCAGAAGAAGGGTGAGGGTATCTTGGCCATGCACCCAGTTGTTAGCTGTTAGTAGTTTAGCAAATACTCTGCAGTCTATTGGTGGTGGGGAAAGAAACACATTACTATTCTGAGTTTTCCTGGAATAGAGTTCTGGTCAATAATACGAAAAACCAATTAGCAAAAGATTAAGAATGTTTCTATTTCTGAATTCTCATGCCCAACTGTGGTTACAACCACTCAGCAGCCTTTCTCAACCAATGTCTTCTAGCAATACAAGAAGGCTAAAATTAGTGCATTATGTTAGCTGGAAAATCATTTCACAAGTGAAACACTTAAAACTAAAATAGAGAGCAAAGGATGGATGATTGCAAGATAATAAGAAATTAAATGTGCCCTCTCCTTTTCCTCAAATTTTATACCACATGGAAGAAATGTTATTTAACATTCAGGGTGTAATTACTGACCTATCAGCTAATGGAACAAAGGAAGAAAGCCTCAAAAATTAATTGAAGATGGCTTGACTTATACTAGATTACCAGAAATATAGATTTATACCAACTCTGCCTCTGGCATGTGACATGGCCTTCTCTCCCCTGTGTTGTCCCAATTCAGCAGGAGAAAAGGCACACAAAAATGCAATCATAAACATTTTTTTATTTAAAAAATCAGTCTGAGAGCTGTCAGACTTGTTCAATACACCAGTGTTTATGGAGAAGAATAAAGAAGCCTTGTTTCACTCTTCTACTTTCCTTTCTTCTCTGAACAGATGATTATGTGCATATTGCAGCTTCTCTAATTCTGTCATTGTAGCTTAGCAGGCAGCTCCGTCAGAGGCATACCGGCAGAAAATGGTGCCCCAGGGACAAGACCTGATTTTTCCGCCCCCCCCCTCCCGTCTGGAGAGGTTTTCCTCCTGCTGGGCAGGAGCAGCCTGGGGAGGGGGAAGGGCTGGGCCAGGCAGAGAGCGTTTCAGCCGCAGTTTCTGCTGCCTTCACACAGAGAGCCGCCGGGTGCTGGCCAGGTCCTTGCGCCCAGCGGCTCCCTTTGTGCCAGGGCTGTGTTCACTGGCTTCAGGCCCGTCACGGGCCCGCCTGCAGCCACAGTTACTACTGCCGGCAAGCGTGGCCCCAGCATGGAGGGAGCTGCCGGGCACAAGGGCCTGGACAGCGCCCAGCGGCTCTCTCCACAAAGGCAGCAGCAACCACAGCCACCAGTGGACCTGTGGCAGGCCTGAAGCCAGTGAGCATGGCCCCATGTGGGGGGCAATTCTGCGCCCTCCAAATGACTGGAAGGCCTGTGCCTGGGGACATGTGACCACGCATGTCCCCCAGGCAGTTACACATCTGAGCTCCCTCAAAAAAGAAGTAAAAACAATGAGTGTGCAGGATCACCAGGTGCTACAAACTTTATTGATCTACTTTTTCCCCCCAGTGAAATGACCATCAAATGAGCTGGAAGCAGAGGAAATCTCTGAGGGAAAACTTCACCAAATGGTGGAGACAGGAAGCACCTAAAAAGGGCAGGAAATGAAAGTAAGAGTTGGGGAGAGGAGGTGGGAGAAATGAAGCACCTACTGCCTGCTTTGTTTGCACAGGCAAGAAGATGTCTTCAACCCAGGTTGGGGTAAAAAGATCTCTAGTTTTTTGTAAAACCTGGGCTGAGCTGAAATAAAATGCCTTGGGGACACTTTTGGGGAAAAGCTGTGCGAACTTCTTCCCCAAAATTCTTTTTATAACATCCTCAAGACGTTTTATTGGTGCTTTGTGGAAAAGGCCACTGTTAAAGGACTGTCAAATCTGGGTTGAGAAATCCCTGAAGATGGTGCTAAGAAGGGCAAAGTACAGGGAAGGAGTGGGAATATGATGCTATAGAGTCCACCCTCTGAAACTGCTTCTTCCTGCAGGGGAACAAACTTTGGTAGTCTGGAGATCAGTTGTCTTTCGAAGAATTCCAGGGCCCACCTGGTGTTGGTAATCATAACTATTTAATGCAGTCTATGGCTCCTGGAAGAAGGGATGGCAGCATGGTATCTCTCAGGTCTCATCAGATCTTGGCTGCTAAGCAGGGTCAGCCGTTGAAAGAGACCCCACCAAGGAAGACTTTGCAGAGGAAGGCAGTGGCAAATCACCTCTGCTTAATAATTTGCCTTGAAAACCCCTTGCTGGAGTTGCTGTAAGTCAGTTGTGACTTGGTGGTACTTTAAATATATATGGATATATATATAAAGTGCCACCAAGTCACAACTGACTTATAGCAATACTTTATATATATATATATGAAGTGCAATCAAGTCACAGCTGAGTTACAGCAACCCCACCAAGGGGTTTTCAAGGCAAATGATTTAGCAGAGATGATTTGGCACACGCACACGCACACAGCTCTTGGATTGAGCTTTTCAACCAACAGAAGTACACCTGTAATTTCAATTTGATCCTATAGTTTTGGCGCAACACTCAACAAAGTTAAACCTTTCTAAGTCCATTGCAATTAAGAACAGTGTAACTTGGTTTTGGACTGCACTTGCATGCATTCTTGCATGCATTTTTGTTGTAGCAAATACAGAGGCCCTGTTAAGATAATTTTTTCTAAAATATGTCAGTGACTTTTTTAGAAACCAAAACTGTGCACACCAGAAATGTTCTTCTTACCTTAAAAAAATCTGATTATTGAAGTTATGTAACAGCAGCTAGATTGTGCTTGCCGGGCCATATTCCATGATCCACACCACCTTCTCAAAGTTCGAGCCCCTCTGTGCATGACTGGCCAGGAAAGATTTAAAATGGAACAGCAGACTACAGTATTGCAAAGCACATGAAAAGAGCGGCTGCCAACTCAGACTGAATAATGCTAATCACTATAATTATATTTCTTCAAACTACAGTGAGCTGTGCCTCTCTTTTATTGTGGGAATGTGAACTAATGAGCTGCAAAAAAAACCTCCTGAGGCAGAAAACAAATTTGGCATTGGGGTGGGTCAGTCATGATTTTAGCAATTGCTTGTTTAATTATTTCCCACTTTTCCTGTGCCTGTGACAGAATCAGAGATCATTTAATTACTGTCGTGTTCCCTTAAAATATTTTATTTAGGTTTTCCTTAGAAGAGGCTGATAACACAGATGCTTTATCTACGTTTCCTACCGGGTTATCCCTTTGCAAAAATCTAATGCTTTAAAAGAAACCCAGTCAGGTCCAAGACAGCTTTTGCTCTTCAAAATGCTGTGGAAATAAATTATTTTCCAAAGTGAGTTTACCTCAATCCAAAAGACAGAGCACTTTTTCTGTTCTTTACTATAGAATTTTTTTTTACTCATGATCAAAATAATATTCTGCAACGAGCTGAGAGGGGAAAAAAAGATCATTGTAATTATATTAATTACAGACTACTTTAAGAACTTCCTCATTTTTTAAAGAACATTTTCTATGGCCCATAAATATACATTTCAGAGTTTTTTAAAATAAAAAAGAACACTACTTGAAACATTTGCTGAAACATGTCAAGTCGTTGAGGTATTGTACTAGCACTGCGAAACTCAGGTTGGTGACTTTCGGCCAGTAATATTACCATTCAGCCTAATCTACCTCACAGGGCTGTTGTGAGCATAAAGTACATGACAGTGACATAAGCCACTTTGGGTCCTCATTGGAGAAAAAGACAATATATAAATGAAATAAATAAATATTTGCTTCAAAGCGATCTCCTAAATCAAAGCAGAGTATTTTAAACAGTTTTTAAGATGGTTGTCTTAGATCATGGTCTAGTTTACTGTGGGAGAGCGATGGTTGGATTGGTCATAGAGAGCCAACATAGGGGCTAGAGAGTCAAACAGTTTGTAATCCACACACTATATTGTGTGCTATATTGAAAGCTATATTGAAAGGCTCTGGATTCAAATTCTTACTTAGCCATGAAGCTTAATAGGTCGTTCATAAGAACTTAACCCATTTTAGAGGGCTGATGTGAGGGGGCGGAAAGGGAAACTTCCATATACCCTACTCTGAGTTTACTGGAAGAATGATAGACTGCTCCTATGGGGGCCAGACAAAGATTCTACCTAGATTGCCCATCATGCAGAACTACCCTAAATATTATATTAAAATCAAATTGTACTATGTGAGGCTAGGGTTCTTTTTACCCATCTGTGTTATCAAGTAGAGGGGGCCATCTTAAATTCACATAGAAGTTACATACAGAGTAATAAAAAAACTTTTCCGTATAACTTGTTAGGGGAGACATATGACATCTTCCTTTTGGGTAAATATATTAATTGTGTGGCTATATAGATAACTGGGGTCCCTGGAATATTGTCCTCCTAGTATCCCTCCTGTTCATTCCTGGGGTCCCTGGAATATTGTCCTCCTAGTATCCCTCCCCCTCTTGGGAACCCTGAGGCCAGGAAGCCAAGTAAAAAAAAAAATGAACTGACCTTTATTATAATTAAGGAATCAAATGACATGATTACACTGAAGAACTTTAGATTGATAGGGCATGCCACAAATATTATAGAACTAAAACGGGAAGAATCATAAGTCAAGTCAGGTAAAATAAATGGCCCAACAGTAAGGTGAATAAAACATTACGAGATATAGTAGGATCCTGATCATAAATGTTTATTGGCAACACTAGTGTAACATTGCCAAAGCATAAGCATAGTTGCCATTCAGAGTGCTCAGAGTAGTATTTTAGAGTGTTCAAATCACTTTTGATATGGGACCATGGTGTAATCCTTGCAAGATAAAACAGTGTTATTATTCCCATAGTGAAAAATGAAGGCAGAAGCTGAAGACCAAAATACACATTGGTTGTGACACGTGTTGGAACATGGGTGCCCAATCCAGCATTCAGTTGCTCATTCATGCAGGGACCAACTATTAAAAACCTCTGAATTGATCATTGTGGCTGCACATACTACCAGGGTGAAGAAAGAACTTCAGGCTCAGTGGTGTACTGCTTCAAAATGTCACCTCCCACACTCCTTCCCCCACCAGGCACCGTTTTGCAGTGATGCAGCCAGGGGCTGGGTGCAGAGAGAAAGGGACTGGTACAGCTGGGACTGTGTGAGGCAATGGGTGAAATGGCAGTCTGGGCTGGGCGAGGCAGGGCGGGCTTGGCAAGGTGGCGAGTGGCGGGCTGGGTGAGGTGTCAAGTGAACAGAATGCGTCCTCACGTGACCAAGGCAAGTGACACCTGATTTGTCAGACCCCCTGTTTCCCGCCCCAAGATACGCCACTGTTCAGGCTTCCATCTTAAGCTGTCTTTACCAGTGGAAATGATTGCACATGTGCTCATTTGCCCTTTCCTCAACCCCCCACCGCCATTTCCACTGGTGAAAACAGTGCTGCAGGAAGGCATGAAGCCCCTCCTTTCTCCTTGCAGCATTTGCAGCCAGCCAGACTGAAATAGAGGTTTTTAAATGTTAGTCCATATGTAAAATATGACTGTCAGGTTTTGCTGCTGAGTTAGCAGAGGAATGCTTCAAATTGGGAATCTCCTAATTCAAAGCCCAGGTTTCAGTCCTATGCACACTTACTTTATAGTAAGTCCCATGGCAGCAGCCTCCTGCATTTCCATATGTTATCAGATCATTTTGACAGTTTTTTAAAAAAATGGCCACTGGATGTTGTTATATCATTATGACCTTAAATAACATATGAATCAGATTATCTGTATTCAGTTTTTTCTTTTTAAAACTCTCTTGCTCTTTTCATTACATTGATCTAATGAAAGGACTTAATTATTTTAAGAATGAAACTGCGAAAACAAAGAAACTGAAATACAGATTCTTACAGGATTTTATTGATTTGAAAAGCAATAAAGCCTTAAGAACATAAGAACATAAGAACTAGCCTGCTGGATCAGACCAGAGTCCATCTAGTCCAGCACTCTGCTACTCGCAGTGGCCCACCAGGTGCCTTTGGGAGCTTTCATTCAGGATGTGAAAGCAATGGCCTTCTGCTGCTGCTGCTCCCGAGCACCTGGTCTGCTAAGGCATTTGCAATCTCAGATCAAGGAGGATCAAGATTGGTAGCCATAGATAGACTTCTCCTCCATAAATCTGTCCAAGCCCCTTTTAAAGCTATCCAGGTTAGTGACCATCACCACCTCCTGGGGCAGCATATTCCAAATACCAATTACACGTGGCGTGAAAAAATGTTTCCTTTTATTATTCCTAATTCTTCCCCCCAGCATTTTCAATGTATGCCCCCTGGTTTCTATGTGGTAGGGCACTACAGGGGCAGAGAAATGGCTGCTGTATGGGTGGGAACAAGAAAATCCAAATATTCCTGCCCACATAGTAGTCATCCAGGCTTTGCTGTGATCTAACCCAAAACTTCATGGAAAACCAGGTTTGGAAAAGATTTAAGAAAAGCTGGAAGAAATATGAAAAATGCATAAATGCATCATGATGCTGTGGAAAGTGTGGGGGGGGGGGCACACTTCCCACAAACACTGAACCTGGGACAGATAACCCTGTGGAAAAGATCTGTGTATGGTTGTAGTGTTTTAACTCTATAGTGTGTCTGCAGTGTTTAACACTGTTGCAATATATTTACTAATGTTTTTTAAAGGCAGCTTAAAGTCTACCAATGATGAAGGCAAGGAATGACCGGCAGGAGGGAAAATAGCACCAGATGTGTTGCTGGATGCGAACACATGAAGCTACCTTGTCTGACCACTGGTCCATCAAGGTAACTATAATCTATTCTGAAAGGAAGCAACTCCCAGAGGTGTTTCACACAGCCTACTATCTAATTCCAGGGATGGAACGTGGGAGCTTCTCTCAAGTAGATGCTGTCACTGAGCCACAGTTCTTCTATGGGCAGGGAAGTATGGAAAACTCCAGGAGGGGGATGACTAGAATATCATGGGCCTTTCCCCACTTTCCCCTCTACCACCATCGCTGTGCGCTACTCACTGCGCGCGTCATTTCTGGCGCGCGCCCTGGCTTCCCCACGACCCTGCGCTCTGTGCGGGGTCGTCAAAAGGTGCCATTTTCTCCAGCGCCAGGAATGATGCACGCTGAGGGGGCGCGACAGCGGCAGCGTCAGGGTGGCTGCGTTGTGGCCACCCCTGTAGTGGGGAGTGCCCCGGGCCCCTGTGCTACTTGGCCCGAGTAGCGCGCAGCAGAAGGTAAGTGGGGAAAGGCCCGATGTTGTACAAAAGCTCTCAGAAGAACTCCTGCCATTTGGGATTCAATGGTTCTGTGCTGGTGTGACCTTAGTCGTCATGTCCATAACACTGTTCTTGAGACATTGGAAAGTCTCCTGTGTACACTAAGACTGAAGGCAATCAGATTACAAAGGTGTACATTTATTATGAGGTAAACATGTCTCTATGTTGTAACAGATCCAACCAAATCATTATGACAGTATGAAATTGCTGCATTAACAGCAATGCCCTAAAGCAAAATCCAAAGGAATCTAGTGCAAAACTTCATAATGAAACTTCAAGATCTTTTGCATTACCAAGAAGGGATTTTTTTTTTCACTGCAAGTGCCAGAGTCATTGGAAATATCATTATTCTTCTGGTTTGATGCCATTAGAAACACTGAGCATTATGCAAAAAGGCATTGCAGCCGTGATATAGCCTTGAAGGCATCACGTGACTGTTGGCAACTTGAATGGGCTTCCTCAGTACCGTTGTCTGCTTAGATGTATTTGTTTACCCTCTCCTTTAAATGTGGTTTCTTTTCACTGCACTACTGTGACCCAATTCTTTTGTCAAAGCCTGTCAAAATTAGAGCAAGAATTTGTTACTGTTTACGGCAATTTCGAGACATGAGAGAAAAGGAAGGGGATGTATGGGATCATTTTTATCAGCCTTTTGTGTGGAAATGTTGTGGCATCCCCTATTTTTGCAGTGGATACTGTATTTTTTTAAAAGCTAAGTATGGCCCTTTCCCCACTCACCTTTGCCCGAGGTTTGCTGCGGGCAGTTCCCGGCGCACGCAATTCCTGGCGCGCGCCCTGGCTTCCCCACGACCCCGCGCTTTGTGCGGGGTCGTCAAAAGGCGCCATTTCAAAAGGCGCCAGGAATTCCGCGCGTCGAGGGGGCGGGAGAGAGGCAGCGTCGGGGCGGCTGCGTTCTTGCCGCCCCTGAAGTGGGGAAGGGAGCTGGACCCCGCGCTACTTGAGGAGAGTAGCGCGGGGCTTAAGGAAAGTGGGGAAAGGGCCTATGTTGCATTAGGCAAATTATCATTCTAGTCCGGTTTGACAACTGGAGGCACAGAGGCTAGTGGTGGTGGGTGTAACTGAAACTGGGTCATTTTGTTCATAAATTAGGCAGTCTAATCCAGAGGGGGGCATGGACCTACCTATGGTGCCGGTGCAGCCTTGCACCAGTGTGGGTGTTCACCCCTCAAACGCAAGGGGGAAATGTGCTGGCAGAGGGCCAGATACGCAGGCAGGTGCCCCTCAGCACTCCTGCTACAAAAGCCAGAAGCCCTGGCTGCAGTGGAGTTGCATTGGCTTCTGGAACTGATGCCAGTGGGGGGAGGGCAGGCCAGGGTGCTCCCTAGGGCAGAGTCCATGTTAGTCAGCTCCCACTCCGGTTTTGTGGCCAGTTGCACGGCAGCCCTGGCCCTGGAGCTTACCCACCCTTTTGAGTGGCAAAAGTTAATTGGCCCCAATGGAGGACTTTCCAAATGTGTGGAGGGTTTTTGCTGTTTCTCCCTCCCTGCGCCTCCAGAAGTGGTGATGATGTGATGCAGTGTGGCAGCCACACTGTCCCTGGCCACCTTCACTCTCTGCATTGGGTTGTAAAGCATGCTAGAACAATCCCTTTATTCATGTATTCTGGTATTTATACCCTGCCTTCCTCCAAAGTGGGAACCAAAAGGAGCCTATTACTGTGTTCTCCAGTCCTCTATTTTATCCTCTCAACAACAATTCTATATGGTAGGTTAGGCTGAGCATGTATGATCAGCCCAAGGTCACCCAGTGAGCTCCCATGACCCAGTAGAAACTCCCAGATCCCACCTAATCCAACACGCTAACCTCAACATCCGGTGCTAGAAGGCATGCGCCTAATATGTCACAGATGAAATTAGAGACCAGTTTGCATATCTCTAATTCCCCTGTTCTCACCCCCAAAGTTGGTTGCCTGCACACTCATGCTTGTATTGAAGAGATGAAGGCTACTTACTCTTCAATAGCTGGCTTCTGAATCAGCTGTGTTCATAAACTGACCACAATGGGTTCCTTGTTTGAAACTTAGGAATGCTTCATAGAATGTTTAATCTCATGGTGACTTTGATTCTATTTAACATCACAATGGCTGCTAAAAATTCAAACACTTGAATAAAATTCAAGATAAGAAGAAGAAGAAGAAGAAGAAGGAGGAGGAGGAGGAGGAGGAGGAGGAGAAGAAGAAGAAGAAGAAGAAGAAGAAGAGGAGGAGGAGGAGGAGGAGGAGGAGGAGTTTGGATTTATATCCCCCCTTTCTCTCCTGTAGGAGACTCAAAGGGGCTTACAATCTCCTTGCCCTTCCCCCCTCACAACAAACACCCTGTGAGGTGGGTGGGGCTGGGAGAGCTCCGAAGAACTGTGACTATCCTAAGGTCACCCAGCTGGCGTGTGTGGGAGTGCACAGGCTAACCTGAATTCCCCAGATAAGCCTCCACAACTCAAGCGGCAGAGCTGGGAATCAAACCCAGTTCCTCCAGATCAGAATGCACCTGCTCTTAGCCACTATGCCACTGCTGCTCCCAGCAACATTTGGATAGGCAGGCTGTCAAAGACCCATCCAGACCTTTGGGGTGGTAGTAATGCCAAGGGCATGCACAGAACCAGTACTCAAAACACAAAGTGAATTTTTTATAT
This sequence comes from Sphaerodactylus townsendi, assembly GCF_021028975.2. Taxonomy (NCBI): domain Eukaryota; kingdom Metazoa; phylum Chordata; class Lepidosauria; order Squamata; family Sphaerodactylidae; genus Sphaerodactylus; species Sphaerodactylus townsendi. The sequence goes on from NC_059435.1 coordinate 38,635,171, forward strand.
TTTTATTTAAAAGAAAAGTTGCAAAATAGTAGTTTTAAAAAACATGCACGGAAAACAAAGATGCACTTTCAGATACGCAATAAAACAATAAAGTACACTTACTTACTAAAAGAAGTACTGGCTAGAAACTTAATAGAAATCCTCAGTGCATAAGCAAAGTTCTTCAAGCAAAGTAGAGGCAAAGTAAACAATAGGCAAAGAAAAAAGATGGCCTTTAACTTTGAGGAGATTAATTTATGGGATAAGCTGGCCAAATAATTTCCAGGAAACCATTCAGGTATCAAGTTAGTGAAAACTTTCTGGAAGGTAGTTTTAGCTGACTGGTTGGATCCAGCTGAAAATAATTGGAGATGATTTCATGGCCATAACAAGGAATCTGACCTTGGTGGTGGTACGGCCTATCTTTATCTGCAAACACCTGCTTCTAAACTATGTGAAAAATAAGAGAGACAAAAACCTAGATTTTTTGGTAAGCTTTTCCAGCAATCAAAATGGAAACATAGCAATATACGAGCAAAATTGTTCTTTTCTTCACACAGGAGAAAGGCAAAAGAGAAATAAGTCTATTCTGATGTAAATGTGTGCACACATGCAACATTTTTAGAAAAGTACACACACATGCATACACACAACTGACACAAATTCCATTCAAAACAGGCAGTGAACCAACAGAAAATAAAGACTATTGGGAAACTTTCAGGGCTCAGAGTAGAAGCACCCAGTGCATATATCCTACAGTCAGGAGGGCTGAACATATGAAGTGGCCTTATATTTAATCTGTCAATCCAGCCCAATGTTCTTTACTCTGAACTAGGTCTACCAGCCTCCAGGTAGGACTAGGCCGGGGATCTCCCTGAATTACAGCTCATCTCCAGATCCGTTCCCCTGAAGAAAATGGTTGCTTTGGAGCAGGGGTAGGGAACGTGCGGCTCTCCAGATGTTCAGGAACTACAATTCCCATCAGCCCCTGCCAGCATGGCCAATTGGCCATGCTGATAGGGGCTGATGGGAATTGTAGTTCCTGAACATCTGGAGAGCCGCACGTTCCCTACCCCTGCTTTGGAGGGTGGATTCTATGGTACTGTGTTCCATGAGGTCCCTGTTCTCCCCAGGCTTTACCCCCAAATCTCTAGGAGTTTTCCCCAACCTGGATCTGGTAACCCTATCTCCGCATCCTGTGCCAGTGGCTGGGAAATAGGGGTGCCTGGCAACCCTGCTCTGACCAGTTGGTCTCAGAAAGGGTTCCCCCCCCCCCCCATAATGTTGCTCTCTGAGCTTCTTTTAAGGGTAGATGCTAGGAAACAAAATTGGGATCTTTTACATGCAAAGCAGATTTTCTGCCACTCAGCTTGGGGGAGTCTTACCATGTATCTACCTGTAAAATACCTTCATGAAAAAATGTAGTATACGCATTCTAACTTTGACCTGATTTAGGGTTGCTAACTATGGCCCCTTCCGCACACGCAAAATAATGCGTTTTCAAACCACTTTCACAACTGTTTGCAAGTGGTTTTTGCCATTCCGCACAGCTTCAAAGAGCACTGAAAGCAGTTTGAAAGTGCATTATTCTGCATGTGCGGAATGAGCCTATGGGTTGGGAAATTTCTGGAGATGGTGGGGGGGGGCGCAGTACTTGGGGAAGACAGAGTCTGGGGAAGGGAGTTCAGCAGGGATGTGATGCCAGAGTCCATTCACCAAAGCTTCAATTACTCGAGGCAATGGTTCCCGACCTGGAGCATGCATAGTCCCAGCAGTACTAGCTCAAGCATTTGGCAGTACGTGAAAAAATATGTAATGGGGTTGCTAATATGGGGGTACATTTTTAGGGAAATTGGTTGCCATGGAGTACACGAGGGAAACTGATCTCTATAGCCTAGAAATCAGTTCTAATTCTGGGAGGGGGGACCTGGAGACTGGCAACTCTCATATCAATTGCTGTATCTTTGGGTAGGAATCCACTGTGGACTGTCACAAATAACATATTAAAAGATATGGTAAACCAGAATGCAACAGTTGGCGAAGATGTTCTGTGGACAAAATCTATAAAAATAGTGAATACAGCAGTTGCAGTGTGGAACCAGTCCCAAAAATATGGAAAAATACACACGAACATGCAAATATACAGGAATTCCTTCATCTGCAAGAAGTTGCAGGATCAGGGGGGCTGCTGAAAGTAGGATGAAAAGTATTCTGATTTGTTCCATAGACAAACTTTTTTAAAAAATCCTGAATACAGCAAAAACGGACCTTTTCAAGATGAACTAGGAAGCAAGCTAATAATTTTGCAAGGAACACATAGTTCTGCCCTTCTTGCAGGGAAATAAACTGACCATTTTATACAAGTGTTTGGATTTATATGAATAGACCATTGGTTTTCCTCTAAAGTTTTGCATTGTTCAAGTAGAACATAGTTTCACAGTGTAGGAACAAACAAATGAAATATTTCTTTTAGGATCAACAAGTCTTTAAAATTCTTCGTGACTGTGATGTGCTTAGATCTTCAAAGGGAAAACAGAATAGGTATAAAATGTTGTTCAGATAGGGTTGCCAATTCTGGCTTTGGAAATTCGTGAAGATTTGAGCGGGAATTTGGGGAGGAAAGGGAGCTCAGTGGGAAAGTCATTCCACTCCCAGACTTCTGTTTCTTCTAGACCAGGGGTGTCCAACTCTGCCCCTCCAGATGTTCATGAACTACAGTTCCCATAAGCACCTGCCAGCATGGTTTATTGGCAATCCCTGGTATACCCTAGGTCTGCTCTCTGAAGTTGTCACTTCCTCCAGAAGAACTGTAATCTGGAGCTCAATTGTGATTCTGGGAGAATTTATGTTCAAAACTGACTGTCATATATCCTGGTGGAAGTGTCTCTGAAACAACAGTTTGAGGCTCCGTGTAGTCAGTCAAAGCATGCCTGACTGTATTTTAGCCTTTAAATAGTCGGTTCTGCAAGTCTGTTCAATGTTTCCAAGACCACTGGGAAAATCTGGAGTAAGTTGTGCATATAGAAAAGGCCTGATTATGCTTTAAGGATTAGGGTGACCCTGCTTATGCTGATCCTTGTTTCCCATGTATTCTTTTGCAACTCCTTCAATATATAAACAGTATATAAATATATAAACACCCAAATTCTCATATAGACATCAGGAGATATTAATGATCTTCTCTCCTTTTCTCTCTCCCTGATCTGACAAGCTTGTGCTGAGTTTTTTTTGTAGGGAGGTTGTATTAAAGTGTAGTCTTGCTACAGGGAAGAATTTACCTGGGCGTAGGGGAGACATTTCAGGTTTCTTTTCCCAGGAGCCCACAAAAACCTGGAGCAAGCCCAGCTTCTTGTGTAATAAGAAGCAAAATAAGGCCACCCATAGGATACTGAGCAAGCACTTAGAGCTTCTCACTTTGGCTTGTGGCCAGGGAGTTTTCCTTGTGGCCTGGACAACATCACTCCTGGGACTATCTAAACAATTGAGCTTTTCTGCATACATTTAATGTGGTATAATCATTTAGAACGCTGGAGAGCTGGGAAAACGATAGATGAAGCCATAGGAAAACAAATTCACTTATGGGCAGGAACAGCCTTCTGATGAGGAAAGCATAAACATTCTGGGATTTTTCAGTTTAGAAAAAAGATGACTAAGGGAAGGAACATGATAGAAGCTTATAAACTTTTGCATAGGGTGGAGGAAGTGGGTAGAGATAATTTTTTCTCTCTCTCCCATAGAATTTGGAGGCATCCTATGATGTTGGTGGGCTATACATTCAGGGGGGCAGACAAAAACAAATGCTTTTTTCAACAATAAATCATTAAATTGTGAAATTTACTGCCTGTAGATGAAGTGATATCTGTGAGCATGGAAGGCTTTAAAATGATATCACACAGATCATTAGTGTCGCCATGTTGATTAAAGGCAACCTCCATATACAGAGGCCGTTTCCGCACGGGCGGAATATGGCGGCCTGGGGACGGCAAAAACGCCATCCCCAGGCCGCCATTCACACAGGGCGAGCTGCTTTGCAGTCACCACCGCCTCGCCGCTTCCAGAGTGGCTGGGAAGCGCAGTTTTCTCGAAACGCCGGTTGGAAGCCGCTGCCGTGCGAATGGCAGCGGCATCCCGGCTTCACTTCACTTATTTGCTCTCTGGCCTCCATAGCCCGGGGCCTGGGGACACCCCTTCCGCGACGTGAAGCAGGCTCGCAGGGCAGGGGAGGCGTGTCCCCAGGCCCTGGCAACGCACCGGAGGGCCGGAGAGCAGGTAAGTCCACCGGTTGCCGCTACCGCCGTCGTCAGCCTTTGGGACCGGCCCATGCGACGGGTCCCAGCACCATCGGGTCGGCGTCGGAAACGCCGACCCAAGCCCTTCTGCCTTCGTGCGGAAAGGGCCAGAGGCAGTAAGCTTCAGCACCAGTGCTAGGAGGCAGGCAGCTTCATTCAAACTGGAGGAGGCATGCTTCGGCGTCAATGTGGTGCTGCCCTGCTGCTCCCAACAGTGTGGGGATGCTCACGAAGTGGAAAAGTCTCCCAGACGCTGAGAAGCTTCTATGGGCTGCAATGGACCTATGCCACCCAAAAGAGTGGCTTAAGTCTGAACTGTGACCTGCCAGCATAATGCTGGCAAAGGCCAGGAGGAAGCTGATTAAGGTCAGCTCTTTCCCTGGCCATGCCCCCCCCCCCACTACACCAGCAGCAGCAAGGGCCCTGGAACACTGGCGTGTGTGTGTGTGTGTGTGTGTGTGTGTGTGTGTGTGTGTGTGGGGCAGCAGCTGCCTGCCACCAGAATTATCTCTTTGTTGGTGCAAGTGCCCCAGGGAGAGCATATCCAGTGATGCAGCGGCACATCACTCCCAAGAACAGATTTTAACTGCCCCCCCTTTGGGTGGGCTCAAAATCAGAGTCCTTGGCCTCTGTGCTCTGTTTGTTGGCAATTGGTTAACTGTTGTATGAAACAGGATGCTGAATTAGATGGAGCACTGGTCCGATTTGGCACAGTTCATTTTATGTCCTCATCTGATACCTCCTGGATGTTCCTCTTTCATTCCTTTGCTGAATTTTTCTCTACTTAACAGTGTGTAGCTTTAGAGTCTTTCCCTTTCCTTTCAATGTATTGGCTTGGATATGCTTCCTTGTTACAACCGTGACAGATATTGTTCATGTGGTTCTGTTTTTCATCAGATTCCTTAATGTTTCACACACCCTACGGTATGAACATGTGTCTCCCCTGGACTGGCTTTTAAATATTCATTGGGCATATATAATATTTGGTGCCAGGAGACATACTGCCCTATCTTACATACAGAAGAATTGTATTGTATCCAGTAGAAGTTTCTGCATCCTCAAGGGAGATGAAACTTTACTAATATATTTTACAAACTAGAAAAACGTGGACATATAAATGTCAGAAGAACCTAAGAGCTTTTAACTTCAAAGAGGCTTCCTGCTGCGCGAGCACAAAATGCTTTAATGTATCCTGACTTCCTGATGCAGTCATTCTTTCCTAACTATATCTATTAATGCCCACACAAAATATTAAATGTCAGCATTGTACTGTTCGGCTCAGTGACTTGTAAATAAACACTATTATAGTGTAACACTTCAGCAGTAATTATGCCCTTCCAGCTTAAACATATGCAAATACAGTTTTTTTTAATCTATGTTGCCCTGTGGCAAGGTAGAAATCTATACTCTCTCACAGTGGGGAATATTTTGTACTAATATTGATTGTAAATGCCGTTAATCGGGTTCTTCCTCATGCTTTGCTGTTCTCTGTCCTTCCTCACCTGAATTTTGTTCCCCATGTCAGTGGCCTTGGGCCCATGTCAGTGGCCCTCATATCTCTGTTAAAGGCAGATGTAGCTGGCAGATGTAGAAAAACCCCTTCTTTGCTTGAGATCCTAGAGAGCCATTGCTAATAAAATAATACTGTGCTAGACTGATCCACAGTCTGACTCAGTATAAGGCGGCTACATATGTCCCTGTCTCTCACATTTAAGTGCATTTCAGTCAATTTATATCTCTTTATTGGAGTGTGACCTGAACATTTGCAGGAAGCTTTATAGCCTTATTGGTTGGCTTGGCTTTTAAAGACTGAGTAGGTATAGTATGATTCATGACCATATAGCATTTTTATTTATATCCTTGAGGTAGTAGTAACAACTTTTGGTTGTTGCAGCTGCTTAGAGTATGGTAGAATTTAAATGCACAAACAATAATATGAATATCCCTGACATGTAGGCACCCTGACATGTAAGCAACAGTGGACACTGTAAGCAGTCTGATTAAATAATAAAATTCAAGAAGGAATGAAATCAATTTAAACAGTTTTGCAGTTGAAGAAAGATTTTCAGTTGTTGTCTCTCCCCCGCTTGTTTGTATTCGGTGTACTGTGAAACCTCTAGTATGAACAAGGAGAAAATATCACGAAAACAGGAACAGGAACAGGCTTGTCTATAAAACTGCAAAGATAAGTTAAAACGGTTTGTCTCCTGTCTCATCTGTGTTGTTGCTGTCATGGTGATGCTTTTTATCTTCTCTGAAAATCATCAAAATGGCACCCACCTGACAAATAATATTTGTCATAGATTTATATTCCTAAAATATGCCCATCCTTTGCCAGAGGCTTTTTATCTCTCAAGATTGTGATTTACTGAGAAGACATATATTAGGGTGGCTCTGTGCATGCATTATACAAATACATGTATGTCTACCAAGATGCGGCACAGTTTTCTTCGGTGTTTTTGGTTATGTTATATTGTTGTGCATTCTCCATGGCTTGGTCCGTGTTAAGTTCCAGGGGTAGCATTAAAGTTTTAACTTGTAAAAGAAAAACTGAAAACTTGGGTGTTGTTTATAATTGTGACTCTATCTACATATATAGAAGCAGAGCATGGTAGAAGCAAGCCAACATTTCTCCCCCAGTGAGCAGATGGGTGATTCCTGCATCAAATTCCCAGAGAGCAACTTGCTCAGTTCTTCAACTGCCAATGCCACACTCGGTTTCCATTTAATTTCAAGCAGAAACATGCAGCTTGGTTTTCTTTTTCTCTCAGCACCTTTCTTCCCAAAACAACTTCTTGGTGTTCCTCTGCCTGCCTTGAAACGCCGATGGGTGTCACGGCAGAGCAAATTCACACTTTTAAGAATTCATCTTCTATCGTAAGCTCTCATTAATGAAACATCATCCAAGTGTCCTGGATTATTAGCTGGCAATTAAACGCTTACAGAAGCTATCAGCAGTCATAACAGACAAGGCTGGGTATGGTTCTGAGACTGTGAATATGGTTTGCAGTTGCCAGAGTCCTGAGGGAAAGGCCATTAGACAGGTTAATAACATGGACTGAAAATTAACAATATACCAATAGTCCATCCTTAGCTATTCACACATTTCAAACATATTTTCCCATCACCAATATTTTACTATAGATTAAAATAATCTGCCCTAATACAGACCATACAATATTAGCAAGACAATATTTGCATAAAAATAACAAGTCTTTCATGTCTCCAGTTTCTTTCCCACTTCTCATCAATTCACAAGTCAGAAGGTTTGTAATTTAAGATGAACCCCCCCCCCCCTTAATCTCCATGCCATCCATTTTCTAAGGCCGCTTCGCGACGTAATAGGATAGCGCCCCACGCCAAGAGTTCTGACAGCGCATGCAGTCTGCTCGCATGAACGGGCGGGCGTGAGGCCGGTAGATGGCAGGTGGCTCCGCGATCGAGTCAGCTTCAATCTTCAGCGCAGCAGCGCTGTGAGTCTCGCTTCATTGCCCTCCGGACCCCTGGAGGTCAGGAGGACAGTGTGGGCGGGCTGCACTTCAGCAGGCGACATGACGAGGGACACCGGGTGAGGGCGGGATCGGAGACAATGCTCGGGCGGCTGTTCGCACCGCTGGCCACCAGGAAGACGCTTCCCCAACAACAACCCTTTAAAGGGTTGTTGTTTAGGGCGCCTGAAAGCCCTGGGGAGGTCGCCGCTGCTGCGTTGCAGCAGCGGCGCCTGTGCGAACGGCGGCCTGGGGGCGGTGTTTTTACCGCCCCCAGGCCGTCGTTAATGGGCCGTGCGGAAACGGCCTAAGTTAAAAAGTTGTCACTGCCATGATAAGGGCAAAAACATGAGAATTCTAATTGGCATTCCAGAAAGAAAAACTCTAGCTCACCTAAGGCATTTTCACCTCATTAACATTTGCTTTATGTACTGCCTACACAGGTATGCTGCTTTCCCCACAACTGGACTCTTTTCAATTGTTTTTGCTCCTTCAGCACATTTAGCAACTACGTGTTTTCCCTTCCAGCAGATATATGGAATCCTGGCAGCTTAAACTTTTTGTATTGCCACTTATATTTCCAGTTCTCCCAAACATTCATGACCCTCTTGATATAAGGAACTTATCCAAACACTTAAGATTTAAAACAATGACCACACAAACTTCCCAGGATGAACTCTGCACCATTACAAAGGGATCTCTGGACACATTTCCATGAAGATCGAGTGAAAGTTCCAACCAATCTCTCTCTCTCTCTCTCTCTCTCTCTCTCTCTCATCTCCACCCTTGCCTCCCATGTACTGCTTTTATTAGGACAACAGTGTTCTTGGAATGCTGCAAGTTGTATAACAGCTCAGGAAACTGCCTTGTACCAAGTCAGATGTTGGACCATGCATTTCAGTTCAGTCTTTTCTGGTTTTGTGTGTGTGTGGAGTGGGGCGTGGGGGACACACATTGTTTGGGTAGAGATTCTAGGCATTGGACTCAGGACCTTCTGTATGGCCAGCATGTGCCTTACCACTAAACCACAGCTACCACTGAAAGGGTGATTATTTTTTCATCGTCATTCCATCTACACAAGTTTCTGTCCTTCCTGGTTTCAGATTGCCAGTAATGCCTTTAGTGCATCTGGATTATTTTTTTTCTCATCAGGAGATTAATCTTGCACGATCATCAGAGCTGACAGATTCCCTTTCTTTCAATTATCCCCAACTGGGAGGTAATCTCACACTGAGCTTGCTAAGTTTCCCTCTCTGTTTTGCTCCCCAATCTCATGTGCTTCTGGATTCCCTCAGTTGGCACCTCTCCTAGAGATAGGCCAACTGGATGAGTCTGATTGCACCTCGGCTAAGGCCTTCATGGTTATAGGTAAAGGTAGTCCCATGTGCAAACACTGGGTCATTACTGACCCATGAGGTGACATCACATCATGACATTTACTAGGCAGACTGTTTACAGGGTGGTTTGCAATTGCTTTTATCTACATTATGCTCAGCAAGTGGGGTACTCATTTTACTGACCTCAGAAGGATGGAAGGCTGAGTCAACCTTGTGCTGGATACCAGAAACTGACTTCCATTAGGACTGAACGCAGGTCATCAGCAGAGCTTTGCAGTACTGCATCTTATCACACCATGGGGTTATGCCCATGAAGTAAAGTAGTCTATCTTTAGCCAGAGTGCCGGGCTGCAGTGTCAGCTCTCCAAGTTGCTAGTTTTCACTAGCTTTTCCTCTTGTACTTTATATCTTCCATACATACAAAGAAGTTGTTTCTTGCCCAAAGCTTCATAGCTACTGCATATTCTTTCCACAGTACTTTCCCCATTCCTGGGTCTCTGATGCAGCTTTCCATTTTTATCACTTTTGTAAGAGTCTTGGACAGCCAGATGATTCTTGGTTATTGTCTTAAAATGCAGTATCCCACAGCCTCCTCCCCATGGACTTCCTCAGCCTTCTTCCCTGATAACTGCAGCTTAGAGTCAGGGCCATGCTTGTAACTCCCGAAGAGCCTTTCACGCCTTCACAATTGCTTTGATTTCTTCAAGGAAGTGCTATTCTGACACTCCAGTATCTAATCTGAGGAATTCTGTTATTTCTGTTAGGACTATTTCTCCTTCTTCCTTGCCCCAATTTATACTAGTGCAGCCACTGTTAATAACAATTTAAATATTTATGTAAATCCAGGATAAAGGACTATGAATACAAAATGCACCCTTCTTAGCCAAGTGAAGTTGGTATGAGCTTCGTTACTGCTGAGATGGGAGGCCTCCTGGGAACCCACTGGGTTGCATTTGCCCCCAAACCAGATTTAGGGAACTTCCCCCACATAGGAGAGACCAAAGCTTTATCCAATCAGGTTAAATATCACATAGCTCACATCTGGATACACCAGATCATACACTGTTTCATGTGCATGAAAATCTGCAGCTTATTCCTGGTCAAGTCAATGTTCAATGAGAGGACATCTAATGCTGTCATTTATACAAGGCTAGGATGTTGGATTGTTGAAATTGATTTGGATTACAAATTAATTGTAATGCTAGTTGCAGCCATGTTATGGAAGTTTTTACCCATTAAAAACTCCACACAAGAATGGCTAATAGCAAGCTAGGTTTATTGACATGTCTGCAGACATGGAGAGAGTAATACCGTGGAACCAACTCTCTGAAGTCTGAATCACAGTACAGCTCATTTTAAGGCGTTTCTGAACAGACTCTTCTGACCACTTCTGGCCAATCCCGGCTGTCCACTCAGGCTCACAATCTTAACCTTTACCATGATTAGCACAATCAGCAAAATACATTTTTAAAAGAATACATCATTTGACTTGGTTACGTATGGGGCTACATATATCTTCTGTCCAGTAAGCATAATCAGCAAAAAGCCTAACGAGTTGGGTGAACCATCTCCATATGCTTCAAAACCCTAGGTCAGTGCTCACTGTTGCCCTTTCACTCATAAGCAAGTATCTGCCGGTTCTTGTAAAATAGCAAACACGGCGGTTCCAGTAGCACTCAGTCACTGATTTCCTGAGTGCACAAAATGTATTTTCATTTATGAATATTTCTCAGCTGTGGTCTTGCAACAAGCATAAATTTATAATTTTTATATCAGCCATTCTTAAAATCAACGTTCCAAATTGGTGAAGAAGTTGACATCTTAAGATTAGTGTGTTGGTACTCTGTTGCTGAAGTTATACGAAACAAGTGGGGCCCCGTGAAACTCATGAGAAAGGCAGAAATCCCATCTTCCCCTCCCATAACTAATCTTACAAGGATGGTGGGAGCAGGCAGACCTACTGCTGGCTCGGGCTTTACTGCTGCACTCTCGGCTTCCCCTGCCCCCCTGACACATCTGAAGGGTGTGATGCTTCTGGGAATGTCACAGCTCCCAGCTCCCCCCCCCCCCCAAAAAAAAAAAAAGGGAAATGTTCCCGGAACTGCCAAGATTGCCATAAAATATTCTTGCTGTAAAAAATAAAAAAAGGAAAAAAGTGAAAGTCAGACCTACATGAAGTATGATTGATGTATATATTTTAAAACACCCCTCCAGAAACTTGCATCAACTCAGTGTCCCTTATCTTCACCATTACCATAACAATACATTGTCGAAGGCTTTCATGGCCAGATTCAACTGGCTGTTGTGCGTTTTCCAGGCTGTGTGGCTGTGGGTCTGGTAGATTTTGTTCCTAACATTTCGCCTGCACCTGTGGCGAAACATTAGGAACAAGATCTACCAGACCATGGCCACACAGCCCAGAAAACCCACAAGAACAACAATAGTTTTTTCTCATTTTTGGGATTCCTTCAGGGCCTGGTCTGGCCTCTTTTACTTTATATAATAAATAGATATACAGTGTGTAGCAATTCATTCAGGACCACTGAAGAAGACCTTAATAGCTCACATTCATTTGGTCTAGTGATTATAGACTCTGGTGTGGCCATCTGAAAGTGATTTGTATGACATTGCTGTGTGTATTATTATTATTATTATTATTATTATTATTATTATTATTATTATTATTATTATTCTGTTCATTATTTGTACTATATAAGGGGAAGGTGCCATACTTAGGTACTATAAATACAGTTACTGTTTTAATTCTCTGATTTTATTGTTCTACATTCTATTAAAATGTTTTCATTTTCTATATTTATTTTGTTCATTTTGGTATGTCTTTCTCATCCTTTTGGCATTCCTTTAAGGGGAATGCAACCCCATCCAGAACAGGAAATAATCCTTAACCTCCCCCACCCCCAATAGCATCTTCTTTTCGTTGTGATTACATTAGCCCTCATCTATTCCAAAACTGCCTCCAGGCTCCTGTTCATGCTTTCCACAGCTTTCCTGGGATTTGCTGGTATCACAAGATAGAGCTAAGTATCATTTGCATACTGGTGGCAGCTTAATCCAAATCTCTGTGATGGCCTTTCCCAGAGGCTTTACATAGATGTTGAAATGCACAGGGGATGGACGGACAAGATGTAACCTTGGGGAACCCCACAGTCCAAAGGCCAAGAGGCAGAGTAGCAACCTCCCAGCACCACACTCGAAGACCTACCCTTCAGGGAGGCCAGGAACCACTGCATAACAGTGGCCCTTTACACAAAAGCCCTTAGAAACATTTTGAATCAGGAAATAAAACATTTCCTTCATGGAGTTCCACACTGTTTTTCCCCTTTACATATTTTATTCCCATCCTCAAAATGTTTCAAATTAAGTCCCTTTTCTCAAAACAGCTTCATTTGCTGTGTGATCTATTGTAGTAATGCACTGCTGACCCAGCAGCACCGTGGTAGAACGTTGGGACGCCAACGGACCTACGGCCTTGCTGGTCGCACCGCACCCCCACTCCTCATCCCCCTATGAGTCACGGGTCACGAACTGTCTGGCTCAATCACCGGGCGCAGGGACAATGGTCTTGCCCCCAGGTGAGGATTAGGCTCAGACGCTTACGCTCCTCTCCGCACGTAGCCAGGTGAGATCATGCATCACATGATGATCTCCCGGCCTCCCGCCTCCCGCTCTCCCGGAACTCCCCCCGGTCCTCCCTCCTACACGCCCCCGACAGAATAACAATAAAAGGTGCCAGGAACCAGCACGCGGGAGACTCGCTAGGAACACGGACCTCCGGGCTCCTGCTGCTGGCGATCTCCACCAGATGTTATCTCCGCGTCTCGTCTCGTTCTTACGCTGACCACGTGGCTCGACTACAATCTATGATTCCAATGCCTCTGGGCTGTCCTCAAACGTCTTCCTCAGTGCCATTTTAGCACGTTGCTGAGCTCCCCCCTTGCCTATTTATTTTCATCATTTCTGTTTTTTGTTTTTTTTTTGGAGGGGGCTCTTTGAAGCATCGATTATATGAGGCATGGAGAATTGCAGCATAAAGCTGTGAAGCACTGAAGCATCAATTCATCAACTAACTCAAGAAAAAAAGGAAAAAGATATGCAGTGGGGGCTATGAATCATTTTGAAGGGGTGAGTGCAGACATACACCATGGAAAAAAGGGAGGGGGACTGAAAACATTTTCCAAATGTTTTAGGTGATTTGTGTAGAAAGTGCCAGTGCCTCCCAGTCTCAGTCTCAATTGGAATGGGTACCCTGATAGATGGTATCAAAAACTGTCAAGAGGTCCAAGAGAATTAAAAGGTGGAAATTCTAAATCTCCTTAGCCATGCATGTGTCATCCATAAGGGTGACCAAGGCTGTTTCAGACCCATAACCAGGCCTAAAACCTGAGTGGAATGGATCTAATCAATCTGTTTCAAAATGAATCTCTGAAGCTGACCAGCCACCACTCATTCAACCATCTTGCTCAATAATAGTACATTTGGGACTGGATAGTATTCAACGCTCCTAGGTCCAAGGTAGGATTCTTTACAAATGGTTTATTTACATCTTTCAGGGAGGCACGTTCTTCTTCCAGACCCAGCTGCCAGCCACCACCTCCCCACCCCCGTCTGCCTGCATATTTAAGAAGCCAGGAGGGACAAGAATCGCACAAATAGGTGGTAGGTCTCAAAATTCCCAGAATCTTGACCTTATCCACAGACTGCACAAGCTTCAAAGTATCCGGTACAAGTGCACTAATTGGCCCAGGGATCATCTGATCCTGTTGCTGCTAATGAAGAGTCTAAGTCAAAATGGATGAGAGAGATCCCCCCCCCCCACTGTTTAGCAAAATGAACACAGCTGGCTATAGAACTGTCCATCTTCTGCTGGTCAGAACCTTCTAGGCCAGTGGTGGCAAACCTATGGCACTCCAGATGTTCATGGACCAAAATTCCCATCAGTACCTGCCAGCATGGCATGAACATCTGGATTGCCATAGGTTCGCGACCACGGCTCTAGGCCCCTGATTACATGGAAGAGGTCTGCAGGCCTACACTGTGCATTCAATGCTTCCTTGTGGCCATCAATGCCATGGAGAAGTGACAGGTACCAGTGTGGTCTTGATCCCTTCTTCCCTTTATAAGGTGGGTACAGTAGCTTTTAGAATGCCGATTAAATCCTTCAGATGTGAGCCTTCTCCAAGAAACTGGAACAAATGTGGTTGTATTACACGTAGACAATGGATCACACAGTCGGCACTACCGGTGACAAAGTTTGGCACAGTTAAGGACACCTTATTATATGATCTGTTTGGCAGATAAGGGTATTTATTACCATCTCACCATAATCACAAGCTATGATGGTCAAATGATTTGAAAGCAATGAAGCCTGAGACAAAGCAGCCATTGTGTTAGGACTTTATAGACAAGATATTATAGAGAAAATCAAAGCCTGTGAGGACACCCCCAACACACTGCTACCAAATTAGAACAGTTTCCATGTAGAAAGCAGATTTCTGACAATGCATCCACAGTGTTTCGGGGATGAATAGGCCATTATGCAGCCAAAAGAGAAAAAAAACCTGAAAGATGTATTGATTTTAAATATCGCATGTTATGCAAACAATGCTTCTGTTCTAAATCTGGTACTGGAATAGGGTAGCCAAATGGTTCATCTAGATTCTTCCCTGGTCTGCCAGTTAGTCATTGTGGGGGTGCATGAAAACCTTTGAAATCATCACTGTGAAATCTAAAAATTCCTTTAATGATGATTTTAACCAGGAGTTGCCAAACAGGTTTGGGGGGAAATGTTTTGGTTTTAATAGTCTTAATGTGATGTTATGTACCCATGTGCCATGAAAAGCTTCCACAGCCTGTTTTCATCCATTAAGCCTCTTATTAAAGGAACAGGACATTTTTCACGATTGATTCCAATCTGTTACATTTACACATGTTATAATTAAAAACTTCTGAACCACTTTGAGGATTTTATGTAGAACATACTGAATAAGAAGCATTACTCATCAATTATGAACATGTAAAACAATATTATTTACACATGTACAAAGACATTTCTAATGCATTGTGAATTCAAATGCACAAAGTCATGCAATCATGCCTCTCAAACACTGGCTAAGTATTTATAGAAGATATGAGTCAGCTGAATACAGCATAGGCTCCTTAGCTGCATCAGGGACATGAGGTTTGCTGTCCAACTGTAACCCTGGAATAAGATGGCAAGGTATGCTATATTGCCACTGAAGAAGGCAATACGAAAATGTTATGTTACCTTGGAAGGCGTTCAAATATTATTTTTCTGTGGAAAATGTTCTGCTGCTTGTTTGATTCATATGGATGCCATCTGACTAGGAGACTGGCTACACTATTAGGTCAATCTGTATGGCCACCATTTGATGCTGTTTGCTTGATTTATATGGACGCCATCTGACTGGGAGACCGGCTAAGCTGCTAGGTCAGTTTGTATGGACATCAAATTGACCAGGAGATTGGCTAAAGTAATGCTTGTTAGCTAACAGTCCAGGCAAACATCGGCTTGCAAATTGCCAATATTCTGTGTGAATGCTTCTTATTTAACCAAACATGCAAAGAGGGACACTGGTTTTCTGGTTAGGTCCAGCAGGGAAAAACGAGTTCCTGCATATTTGTACTGTATGGCTTGCAACTTCTGTTTGAAGACATCTTCACATATATATTTATGAATGTCTGATGATTTATTCCTGGACTTTCAGGCTGTTGTGATATGTGTGTGTGTGTGTACACACACACACACACACACACACACACACACACACACACACACACACACACACACACACACACACACACACACACACACACACACACACTTTTTTGCACTTGCACTTTGGTTAAAATATTCATATTAGATCACATTTAGCAGCCAGGGTACGGTGGTTTTTTCCCTTTCATTAGTGTTTACACTGTACCCATTTGCTCTTTATTTTTTTGTCACTGAAATTATGAGACTTTCCTGGTGTCCAAATGTTCACCTACTCTTATCAGGCACAAATCAGTCTGATACATCTGTGAAGTGATATATGTGGAATTTCATGTTTTGGCACGTGACAGCCAACACAGAAGCTTGTAACTACCTTAAGACATATTGTGTACAGTTGTGTATCTTTGTGAGACTGTACTTTGAGTCAGAATTCAATGTGCTGCGTTGTGTTGAAATGTATCTGTGCCCTTGATCAAAACAATGGGAAGCTCCTACTGAGCAGCACTTGGTAGGCTGCCCTGGCTGCTTCAGAATAAGAGAATCCAAAATAATGATCCTGCAATGTGGCTGTACCCTTCTGGTTCCAAAATAACAAATTTGATATAGAGCTTTATTGATGTGTTGATCCTAGAGAACAAAGCAGGTAAAGTGATACTTGCAGACTTACCTATGGCAGTGAGGGCAAATAAAGGTGTTATCTTACTGCCTTTGTGTGCTCTCAAAATCAAGCAAACACAGCAAGTAAAATAAGGAGAACTGGACTCCAGATACTCTTGCACTTAAAGGAACTTGGCCCTTTAAAGATGCCACCCCCGCAAAGTCCAGTTGCTCCCATAAATGCTATATCTATGTTTAAACTATTGATGCATATAACGTGAGAAGAAAGTTTCAGAAGTATCATTTTGGCATCCTTGAACAACTGAAATAATCAGTGTCTGCCAATAAATTTGGCAAAAGAGCAATGAAAAAAAACCAGGATGTTATCCTCCCAATATATTTGAATACTTCAGGCATACTTTGAGATATGAATGAGGCCACCATGAATGAGGACACCATGAGACCACCACTGAACAACTTCTAATAAGTATTGAAATTTCTTCTTTGTATGCCCTACCTTCATCCCAAACACCTTGCTTTTCCTCACTACCCACACCGAATGTTCTTAAGTTAAGGGTTACATTGTTGAACTGTTAATTGAAAAAACTTCTCAGAATCCCCACTCCCTCAACATTTTATTGTATTTTATTGTATTTTATTGTATTGTATTTATAAGATTTAGCTTTTACTGTTTTATCGCAGCTTTTAAAGATTTTGCCATTTTATTATGTTTATTGTTGTACACCGCCCGGAGCCCCTCGGGGATAGGGCGGTATAAAAATCTAATAAATAAATAAATAAATAAATAAATAAATAAATAAATAAATAAATAAATAAACAAATAAATAAATAAACAAATAAATAAATAAACAAAGCCAGCTATTTTCTGGGTCATTTTTTTAATGCTGTCAAGTGATGTTACATATGGTCAGATTATTTTTATACTGAAGCCTTGAATGCCCAGTCATCTAAATAACAACTATTTACATCATTTATTCCATTTGTCCGCAATGCAGCCACAAAGCAGCTTACATTGTTTTCTTTTCCTTTGCTTTTTTCTCACAACAACCCTGTGACGTATGTTATGCTGAGTGTACGTGACTAGCCTGCATACAAGCTAGCCCACGTACTAGCCCCAGCAAGCTTCCACAGCAGAATAGGAATTCCAACCTGGATCTCCCAGGTGCCAGGGGTCTGCAACCTGCAGCTCTCCAGATGTTCATGGACTACAATTCCCATCAGCCTCAATTGGCCATGCTGGCAGGGGCTGATGAGATTTGTAGTTCATGAACATCTGGAGAGCCGCAGGTTGCAGACCCCTGTGCTAGTCCAACACTTTAACCATTATATAACACTACACTCATTTTTCATGATGTCATTGGATGTAATATTAGAAAAGAATAAAATGTTTATTTCAGTTTTGCTCATTGTGATGCAAAAGAGTCCCCTGCCATGGCAGCCGCAGGAACTGATGTGGGATCAGCAGCTATGCGCTCCTGTCCTCATGGCCCTTCCCTCCATTGTAGTCTGTGACTTATCTAGGAAAGGAGAAAAGCCCTTCAAAGGACTGAAGATGAAAGGAATGCAAAACATGCCTTTACAGCCCTCCCTATGGTGGATGTGGGTGAGTGTCCAGAGATATACTATGTTGGCTGATACCCTGGTTTCCTTTTTGAGCCACATCAAAGTTGAACTGGCTCAAAAGGCTAAGATACGGAGTTGTGTCTGGATTGGGCACAACCTCTGGATACTGGAGGGGTTTAAATTGGCAAAATGTGGCATTTCTCTGTAGAGACAAATCGGTGCATGTAGCATTTCTCAATTAGTACAGAAGCCCAGTATCTCATAACAGTCTGGTCAACTGGAGGTGGAATTCACCAGCAATGTTCTACACATTTTGGCCCATTATGCATGGAACGCTTACTCCGGGGCTCTTAACTATGCAGTGGGGCTGTAGTGTGGTCTCCTGCGTTTATCTGTTTACATGTGAGCAATCATTCACTGCCTGACCCGCAGCTACTTGCTGAAGTCTCAACGGGCCTCTGCTTTACCTGGTTTTCTCAACTCCATCCATCACCAGCATAAATCTCATCATACCCAGTAGTTGCAAGATAGAGGGATTTCTTAAAGCTTTTTAAATTGCAGCTATATCAACATAGCTCTTTTCAAAAATAACCCCCTCAAAAGAAAGAGGCAAAGCAACTCCCTGGACTACACTCTGCTGAACAAGGGGACCATGTGCAAAAACGGATATCTTTCCCCCTGCTCTCCACACACACTTACTGGTTTTCAAATGCAATAGAAGAAAACAATTTTGCAGTGATTCCCTGTTTATATTCATATATCAATATAATAAATAACAAAAATAGAAGAAATAACTACGCTGAATAGGGAGAAGGTGAGAGGTTGAATGTGAGTGCCAGGGGCTGGTGGTGGATGGAGGGAAGATGGCCAGGTCAAAGCTGTGATCACTGGCAAATTTCCCCCGCTCTGGCAGCAAAGAAAATTAAAATCACACTTAGAGTGGTGTCGCTTGGCGTGGGGAGAATAGGAATTGAAAGTGGGGCTCGGGGAAATACATCCGTATAAGAAATCTTGCATTCCGCAGCCCAGCAGATAGCTGGTGCATAATGGGCCATAGCTGTCATTTCAACTGCTTTTCCAACAAGCTGTGTTTTAGGATTACAACCCACATCTAGCAGTTTTTAAAAGCAAATCTCAACCAAAAGTAGAACGGGCATTCATAAAAGGGCTGCAAGAATAAGGAATTAAACCGGCGCAGGCACGGCTTTGCTGTGGACTTGTGCACGTCCAGTGTGCGTGGGCTTATTTTTGCGTTCAGGTAACGATAATCGGGGCCATGTGTCTCGAGATCATGCCTTCCTTCCCGGTCCGTCCCTTTCACTAGGTGAGGGAAGGCAGGCTGTAATAAACAGTAGTCAGCCCAGAATGGGCCCACCTGTAACATCGCCCTTTTAGAAGCTCCGAGCCAAGCTTTCCCCCCCCCCCCCCCCCCCGGTATTCTTCACCGATTCCGCCCGCTCCTCTTTTCTCCACCAATCATACGCCCTCTCCCACTGCGGACCCTCTTCCTCCCGAGTCTTCCAATCAGGTTGACGCTTTGTCTTTCTTTGTGCTTTAACCCCTTCCGCTGCCTAAGCGGTGAGCGTCTGATCCGCCCCCCAAGAGGGAGCGCGCTTTCGGGGGGAAGGGGTGAGGTAGGCAAGTGGGCGGGGCCAAAAGGTAGCTCTCGTGCCCGCCTCTTCCCGGCTTCTCCCATCGCCTCAGAGCAGCAGCTGCAACGGCACTACGAGGAGGCGTGGCAGTGGGCGTGGCTCGATCGCGGACCGAGCGGCCCAGGCTTTGGAGGAGGCGGGGCCGCTGAGGGAAGAAGTCGTTGGCGGCGGCGGCCCGTGTGGCAGGGCGGGATAGAGGCGGCGAGGCCTCGCCATGGTTTTCCTCAAACTGCGCGAGCAGGTGGGTTCCTCTGAGGCATCGGCGGCCGGGCCCTGCGCCTCGCTTTCAACCGTCACGTTTATGGGGAGGCGCGTGCGGTCGGCCTCCTCGGGTGAGGGTGACAAGCGGGGAAAGGGACGGGGGGTGGGGAGAGGAAGGAGGCACTATGGCGGCAACAGGAAAGGGGTGGGTGGGATTGTCGGGACTGAATGGGCTTCTGACGGGGGTGTGTGAGGACGCGAGCGGGAGGGCGACCCCGTGGTGTGCGAGGGAAACGGCGGGGAGCGTCGGCTGCTGTTGATTTCCCCCCACCTCCTTTTCCTTCTCGTACCTCTACAAGCTCCTCCTTTTCTCCCAGGTTACGCGGTGTGGTTCAGGCCTAACAGGTGGCAGCGAGCCTCGTCCCTCTCGTTCCTCAAGGCCGGCCCCGACCCGAGCACGCCCCCTTTTCTCCGCAGGACAACCCTGTGCACAATTGCTCCGATCTTAAGCCCGTTTAGAGCGGAGAAACTTTACATAGGATCTCGCTGTTCGCGCCACTGTCTCGTCCTGCCACCCCCGCTTAGGTGCGAGGCTATACTTTTGCGCGTCGTGTACTTTACCTTAATCGCAAACTGGACAGAAATCCTTGCCCTTTTTGCCCTACTTGGTGATGGCCCGAGACTCGAACCCTTTTCCCTTCTGATCAGACAGGCTTGTACCAGAAGTAGCTGGACTCTGCAGCAGTCACCGTTGGACTTAATGTGGGCCGTCTCTGGATTTCTGTCGCACGGTGTTTGTGTGTATGTATCTAAGGGGCTCAAATAACACAGTGGCATGCAACTGCTCTATATAAAATGGTGTCCATCCTTTTTCTGACCATCCTGCTCTTAATTCATAACCTGGCCCCTTTCTAAAGCATTGGCACAATAGCAGTACAGGCTTTATTTACTTCGATTGTCATGTTTGAGACCCATCCTTCAGTCAATTCAAAATGATATGATTTACATAGAACTTACTTGGTTTGGCCTCCTCACAGCCCTGTCAAATAGATCTGGCTGGGAGATAGTGAGGTGTTCATCTGCCAACCCATGACACTCCAGATATTAATGGACTACAGTTCCCATCAGCCCCTGCCATGAACATCTGGAGCGCCATAGGTTGGCCACCCTTGATCTAGGGTAACCTTCGTGATTGGTTAGATATTTGAACTTAACTCTGTAACCTTCCCAGTTGTACACCAGGCTGGCTCACTGGTTATACCAAAGTCTGTATCAGCTGCTGTAGTTTCCTTGTGTGGAATGCCTATAAATATTTTGGATGCATTTCCCTAATGATACATGAAGGACAGAAAGGAGAGAGGACTTCATCAGTGTTTGATGGCATTTTAAGTGTTTAGTTATGCCCTGCCATCTAAATTATTCATGTAGTTTTGTAAAGTGTGTTCTAAGAAGGTGCTCTGCTAGTGGGAAATATTGACCTGTTCCTCCCATCAATATATGCATTCAGAAATGTTGACAACATTTCTGAGATAATCAACTGACATCATATCATGTCTTCTTAATTGTCTTTCTGGCCTTGACATGTTGAATGCTGCCCTGCTGATTCAAAGTTGTTACAGAATTTTGGTCTAGTTGTTGTTTTCTCTTCTCTACCAGATCGAATCTTGCTATTTTTTTGTTGCAGTTGTTCACTGGTGATGGCTTATAATAATTGTGTTGATCTGTGATTCTTTGCAGTTTTTAACTTTTATTTGCAAAGTTTTCCCTCTGTTGCGAGGAGGCATATAAAGTACTCATAAGATGCAAAAAATTGATGCTGTGTTAGTTGTGTCTTCTCATTCTTACCTTATACTCCCTAATAGCTAACATTGATTAACATCATAAAAATGTAGATTTTTTGAAAGTAGCGCCACAGTGATAGAAATCTGTATCTCAGGTGGAAAAGACTGCTGTAGATACAATTGAAACAGTCTGCAATCATACACATGGTCATTCAGAAATGTCTCATTTTGTTCAGTGGGGCTTTCTCCAAAGTAGGTGTTCATGGTGCAACCAGAATTTTTAAATTATTGGATGCTTCTCTTTGTTTACATACGAGTGAAACTTTTGAAACAGTGAAGGGGAAATCTTATTGAGAGTAAGTCTCATTTCTGTGTAAATAGCATTGTAGCAAATGAAACATACTACTTCAATTGGTACTGTGGTTTTTTAATAATAGGACATGTACTGTCAGGTTATGAGTTGTAACGTTATAGATGAGCATCCTACAAACATGTATGTTACGCTGTTCCTGTGTATAAAGCATTAAATTGTCATTGTTTGTTTCACAGAGTGTATTGGTTGGCTGAATTTAGAGGGCCTTAAAAGAGGCACTAGCAAGGCTTCCTTTGAAAAAGCTAACAAATCTTTTAGATTTGAAAAGTATCAGTTAATGTCTAATTTGCCATTCTCAATTAAGAATCTGGGGTGATTTTTCAACCTCTGGTAAACACTGATTATTCCAGGTGACTTTTTGGCTTCATGTAAAAGCTGATTCTCCCCAGTAGGAACCCAAGCCAGCATATGTCATTTTCTTCTCTATTTTGCCTTTATAGCAACTCAGTGTGGTAGGTAAGGCTGAAAGGGTACGATTAACTTAAGGTCACCCAGTTTGTTCTATGGCACGAGTGAAGATTTGAACCTGGGTCTTTCCGATACGAGTCTGACACTCTTAGCCACACTGGATTCTTTTAAATTTGGATTGTGTCCTGGGTATTACACACATTGTTCGTCTTGTTTATGTCAGTCTACTGGCAGAAGGTTATGCCTCTGTTGGTTCTTCTGAATCTATCAGTACTGCTGATGGTATCATGGATCTCTTACTGGGTTTAGGTCTTGGTGATAGTGTTGAGCTGGCTCTGATCCTCTGTGAAGGGCAGTTCTCAGAATGTGTTGCTAAGGGACATATTTTATGCCCTTTGGTCATCAGTTACTTGGGATGCCTGGAGTTTCTATCTTGTTTCCCATACTATTGAACATCTGCAGTAATAACTGGGAAAGGTTATATGGAAATTTGGAGTGAACCTGCTTTTTCCAGCTACCTTTATAGAGGTAGTAGAAGAGGCTAACTGTTGTATGCAGGTAGTGATAGGCTTGATGAGGGCAAACACACTGTGAGTTAATCTAAACCAGGGGTCGGGAACCTTTTCCGCTCAAAGAGCCATTTGGCTCACCCCCCCACTCGCTCGCACGCCCTTGTCCGCTCCCCCGCCGACTTGCTCCCTCACCCCCCCCCCCGCGCCTGCAGGGCAACCAGCAAGGCGGGCGGGAGGAAAGCCCGCGGCATGGCCTGGCCGGCCGCGGGCAAGAGATGCGCCTGCCCTGCTTCCTGCAGGGCGGGCGAAGATGGGCTCGGCCTGGCCAGCCGCGGGGGAGAAATGCGCCCGCCCTGCTTCCTGCAGGGCGGGCGAAGAGGGGACCGGCGGCTTGGCCTGTCCGGCCGCCGGGAAAGCACCCGCCCCGCAATCAGCGGGGCGGGCAAGAGGTAAAGCCCGCGGCTCGGGCCTGGCCGGCCGTGGGGGAGAAATGCGCCTGCCCTGCTTCCTGCAGGGCGGGCGAAGAGGGGACTGGCGGCTCGGCCTGTCTGGCCGCCGGGAAAGCGCCCGCCCCGCAATCAGCAGGGCGGGCAAGAGGCAAAGCCCGTGGCCTGGCCGGCCGCGGGCGAGTAATGCGCCCGCCCTGCTTCCTGCAGGGCGGGCGAAGACTGGCGGCTCGCCTGTTCTGGCTTCCGCGAATCAGCAGGGCGGCAAGAGGTAAAGCCCGTATTCGCCGGGCCGCTGTGGCTAATATGCGCCTCGCCGCATAGCCCCGGCTCGGCTCATGGAGCCGCAGAACAGCAGCGGAAGAGCCGCGGGTTCCCGACCCCTGATCTAAACAAAAAGGAGGAAGTAATGCTGATCTCTGAATAGGTGTGTAGCCTGTTCCAGATGTCATTGCATATCATTTCACATCTCCTGAAATAGTGAGTTCATGGTCTAGGAGAACTGCTGAACTCTCTTTTCTTTGCCTGGAATTCATGGATAGCCTGTTGTTAGAGTAGTTTTTATTACCTTAGACTGTTTTTTTTTTTAACCTGTGGCTGTTCTTTGGCAGAGCAAACTTGACTGTATTGATAGAGCAAACCTTGTCACATGCCTTTTAAAAATCTGGTGGGGACCATGCACTGAGAAATAGATGGGGGATGGCAACCCTGTTAATTCTAAACCCTTTAGAGGCTTTTGATATTCTTTATCATTGTATCCGTTGTGGATCACCTTTCAGGACCAGAATTGGGAGATGCTGTTCTGTGGTGGTCCTGGCCTTACCTCAAGGTTAGGTCTCAGATTGTTGTTCTAGGCATTGCTGGTCTGCTCCTTGGCTTTTCAACATCTATGCAAAACTGCTGGGAGAGGTCAGAGATTCGGCTGAGCTGGCACCAGGATGCAGATGATACTCAACTATCTCACATTACCAGCTTATCCCAGGGAGGCTGTGGAAAGTGTAAACAGGAGCCTGAAGGCAGTTTTGAATGGATGAAAGCTAACAAGCTGAAGCTTAATCTCAACAGAATGGAGATGTTACCAGTCAGGGACGGTCTGACTCATGGAATGGGTTATCTCCTGTTTTGCACTTCTCCTACAGGAGCAGGTTGGTAGCTTAGGGTACTCCTTGACCTGGACCTCTTGCTGGATAAACAGGGACAGCAGTTACTGGAGTGCCTTACTGTCATGTTTCCTGGGTACATACACACACACAAATCTGGTTTCAGTTGTCGAAGTCCAGATCCAAGGGTCAAGCATCAAAAGTTCCCAAGATCACAGTGGGAAGTCCCAGGGTAATCTGAAAGTAGAAGCCCAGAGATTCAAGCCAAGGTCACGATGGAGCACACAATTCAGAGCAGGAGCCAAAAGATTAGTAATAATTAGATTTGTGCTTCCACACCATTTCACCCTGACTATCTGCTTATAATCATAGTGCTATCCAAGCCACATGTAATGCCATACACCCACTGGCTGCCTCACACCTACTCCAGCGAATACTCATCTTCATCTACAATGTTGGATCAGTGCTGGGCTGCCAGATGAGCACTTCACCTTCTGTCCTGGAGGACCCTGCATATTCTTTTCCTATTCTGCTCTTGAGGCTCGGATGACATGGAGGATGAGCAGACTGGCAAGTGGCTTTCTGCAGCTGACTTGGAGCTAAGAGGCTGAGGGGTCTCTGCACTAGCTCTTGACTGGGGTTTGATTCTGGCTTCATGGGGACTGTTTTTCCCCCATAACACTTCTGCCTCTGGCTGTGTATTGGAACCAGAGCCACCAACTGGCCAGAAATACTATTGCTAGTATAGAGCTTGCTAAACTATACTATTGCTAGTAGAGCTGGCTAAACTATACTATTGCTAGTATAGAGCTTGCTAAAATGAACATAAAACTAGTCTTGTATTGACATTAGCTCCCAGTTTCTCTTTTGGTTCAATATAAAATGCTTGATTTTTAAAGGCTGTTACCTGTGCCCTTTATCACTGCTGTGGGTGTTCGCTTACCAGTTGGAAAGCACATGCTCAAAGGTTTAATTGGTATGAATTAAATGGTTTTATTAAGGCTGTGTAAATAACATTCTGTGGAAGCAGCTCAGTAAAATATAATAAATGAAGAAAGGCAAGGAAGTGGGAAAATAGCTGAATAGGTTGTATCTCTTGTTCTTTGCCTTTCTTTACCCTGGTGAACATCTTGGCAGTAGGAAGACAGACTACTGGTCTTCACCCACTGGGCTATTAAGAAAGTTCTAAATCACTTGAGTCCAAAGTACCTGAATTCATGCTCATGCTCTGAGGTCATCAAAAAATGTTCTGTTGCATCATCCAGTGTAGTCCAGTGTACCTTTTGACACCCTCACTATAGGCCGGGCACCATCAGTTAAAGACATTGTTGCAAAAAGCTGACATGTTTTGTCCCCAATTCAAACATCTATAGTCTATTGAATTGTTGTTGTGTTTTTGTCCATGTGAAGATGAGTGTGAAAGTGTGGAAGCCAATGTTTTCAAGAAATTGAATTCTTAGAGTGTAACATTTTTTTTCTTGGTTGGTTTCATGTTACATTGTGATCACTCTTACGGTCTGGTGCATACCTACTCCATTTTAAGGCCATTGATCTCATTGGGCTTAGATTTGAATAATACTGTTAGTATTATTCTATTGCTGGTTTGTCAAACTGAAATGGGCTATAAAGTGACATTCACAGCTCAGCAGATAACCAGAAGGGCACCTTTATAACTTCTTATATGTTTGTCATTTTGTGGCCAGGGGAGCCACAAGGAATATTTACAGAAACCAGTGATCACAAGCAGTCTTTACGTTCTACTTCTATAATAAAAATAATCGCCAAACTATGCCTTGAGGAATGACTTCATACAGCACCCAATCACGTTGTACATCCTGAGACCATTACCATCACTAGGAGTCTACAGGAACAAATAGCTGTGGTTAAAATCAATAGGTGAAATTCAACTTATACAGTGCACTTATACTTCTTGGCCCTCTACATTTGAAGAGGTTTGCAGTTAGCTATTACTGGTAAAATTTCCCTGATGGCGAATAAACTTCAGAACTATCAATTCTGCACCTACTTGGCTCTTTCTCTTCCCTTACCCACTTTCTTCCTTTCAGATGTTAACAGTTTTGTCAATGACCAGCCCCTGAGTGCCGCAGGGCTACTTTCTCCCTGGTTCTGTTTCCTCATGTGCTTAGCATACACAGGATGGTTTTCTCTTTCTGTGTTTGAGGCAGTGTTCAGGCCCATAGGATAAAGGGTGAGAGGAGAGAAGAATTTGTGGGTTTTTTTATTTTCTTACTAGTGGGCGGAAGTAGACTCCAAGCCTTCTTTGCCAATTTACATTGTCTTTTCATACGTCCTGGTCTTATAACGTTCCTTGTGGGAGGTGTAACTTTTGGGTCCTGATCAGCAGTTGTAAGGATATGAAAAGCTAAAGCATCTTATGTATGTGCTCCAATTGCCATCTTTCGTCTGTGGTCCATCTCAAAGGGAAAGTGGAAGCTACAGGTGAAGTCCCTGTTCCAAGCAGCTTGTGTATTCCTGTTCCTCCCCAGTGTAATGGCTGTAATATCAGGGTTGTTTGCTCCCAGTAGCTGGTCCCAGCTTGCTGTCTTGCTGAAGCATTCATATCTCCTGACCTCTTTCAGTGGCTTCATGTAGATATTAAAAAGCATGGGGAATATGGTGGAACCCTTTAGCCCCCGACAGGCCAATGACCATGGGGCAGAGCAGGAATCGCCCAACCAACCTTCTGAGATCAATCTCACTCCCCACGTAGGACTCAGACCACTGTAACATGGTTTCCTTCATCCTAGTGCTGAGATGCATCTCAGAGGATATTGTGGCCTATGGTATCAAAAGCCCTGCTTTGAAGATAGCCTTGAAACTCCACAATCAGCCACAGATTAACTTCTTTAAATCATATGATATAAACATGAACAGCATCCATAATAATCTGAACAACTATTTGATTAAGCAGGTAGCTGTGTATCCTAGTGATCACCCGAACATATCTCTGAGTGACCCAAAAATGGGCATTCACTATTGAGCCTTTTGGCATAAACTCTCCTCATTGCAGATATTTTAAATTTTACAAAAAAATAGTTCATGTCTTTACTCAAGTTTCAAATAGCAATCCAGTGAAGATGTAGGAGAAAACTCAACACTATGAAAGGATCTCACACACCCCTTTGAGTATCAAAAGCTGATGAAAGATCCAGCAGAATTAACAGGATCACATTCCCCCTTCTAGTTCTCAGTGGAGGTGATCAATCAATGTAATCTTTGTTCCAAATCCTGGCCTGAAACCAGATTGAAATGGGTCCAGAAAATTAGTCTGGTGAGTCACTGAAGGTGAGAAGCAATAACCAGTCCTAGCACCTTGCCCCAGAATCAAATATGGGAGATTGGCCGGTTGTGCTCTGACATAGTAGGGCTCAGGGAGGATTTTTTCAGAACAAGTCTAATTTTTCCTTGAGTCTGAGTGGAACAACTGCTGCTCTCAAGGAATCATTTATTACTTTCTTTACCCTTTCAGCCAGGCCCCCTCTGACAGTGTTTATTAGCCTGGAAGGGCAAGGGTTGAGAACACAGGTAGTAGGTGTCATGTATCCAAAAATCTTGCCTAAATCCTTGGGATCCACAAACTGAAAAGTCAGGAAACACAGGGTAGAAATTCATGGTAATGAGGAACAGACTAAGAGAGGATGGTTCAGAGACCTCTTTCATGCTCATCTTGGCCTGACCCCTCCTCCCCAATCATTCATCCAATGCTCCTTCTGATGTTTGTAGCCCTAAGCCCTCCTAAACCACAGAAAATCAGCTTACTAAGGAATTGCACTATATGATATCCATGGTGCATTGATGGGCCAGCTGGTAGAGTTGGTAAGACCAGGAATGAGTAAGAGAAGAGAGAAAGAAAACTTCTGAAGGGAGAGAAGACTTCAAGCTACATGCATAATGGTAGAATTGGAGGGTTGATTGGGCATTGGGGATAGCTGTGCTGTGCTGACCAAGAAGAAGGGAAAAAAAGATGTCTGACTGAGTTAAAAAGGAATCCCCTTCATTACTGAAAGCTTCATCATATTGGTCTGCTGTTCCTTTCAGCTTACATACGAAGTGAACCAGGCACCCTTGCACTCTCTGTGTGTCAAATGGTAGTTTCAAAAAGCAAAGAAATAAATCTACAGGGAGTTATGACCTATCAAGTGGGACTTTATGAATGTCCTGACCTGTGGGTTAAATATCATTCCACTACATCATACCTAGCTTCTTGTATTACCCAGAATTGAGGAAACTGACAGAAGAACTGTGTGATTCTTTTGTATGACATAGGAGTATATATACTCATTATTTAATACAGAATTCACATATTTCATTGTGTTTCTAAAGTAAGTATGATTGATTCCCCATTAACTTCTGTGAATGAAGGCTGACAGAGTCTTTCAGAATGTAGCACAAGATTCTGCACTCATGTAACTACCACATTCTTAGCTAATAGTTCAACAATTCTTCGCTTTCATGAAGTTAACAGAAGTGAGTTGAATAGTAGTGTGAATGGTGAGTGCTGTATCACCTGGTCACATGGCTTCTTCACTGTTTTATCAGTTTGTGTTATCATCATGTGATCATGTCAAATGCTCTGGTTCCGTCATGGGTAACCTAATTTGTACAATTATTGTTTGTAGTATTTCATTTAGCTTTATTTGCCTACTCCTTTGATCTTCTATATATTTGGGAATGTCATTTAATTTTTGATAGCTAAGAAGGCTAAACAGCTTTAAAAAACAAGAGCTGGGTTTTCCACGTCTCTGAATATTCAGAATAAAGAAAATAATTTTGAGCTCTTTACCCATTCTTTAGTTGTGGAAATTCTTAGATGTGTGTTACAAACAAGGTACTACGTTAAATGGTAGAATGTTTACTCTTGCAGATCAACCTACTACTTTAATGGAATGGACCAGAACCGAACACCAATAGTGGTTACATGAGGAAATCAAAATGTGATATTGGACCTTTCAAGAGACTTAATCTACTTTGTTTATTTATTTATTGGATTTATATCCTGCCCAATCCCCGAAGGGCTCTGGGCAAGTTACAGCAAGCTTAGAACATCAAACTGGCTGAACACATCATTAACAACCAGTGACCCATGCTGGAAAATGATGCTCTTATCACAGTCAATGGGAGGCAAACCTTTTCTTGCCCAAAAACAGTCTCCAACCAGGGCCTGCAACAAACCAAGATCTGTCCTCATATCCACTCATTCACTTGTTCATTTGCCAATGTTATAAATGTCCTTCAATGTCAGCAGTGCCCTTCCACTTGAACATTGCACAGCAGTGCCCTTCCACTTGAACGTTGCAGCAGTGCCCTTCCACTCGAACATTGTCCCTCCTGTCTGTGCGATCTCCGAGGCTTCAGCTGTCCCTTCCCAACTGACCGCTCCCTCTTTTTCTCCAGTCTTCACTGAGTTCTTCAATTTTATTTTATTTTTGTTTCACATCTCCCACCTGCTCCAAACTCCGTTCCTCTCATCGGCTCTCAATCTGCCGTTTATTACCAACCGTTTCAACTGTATATTCAGAAGTCTTTGTTTCTTTTATATGATTAAGATTTTGTTAAAGCTTTCTGTCCTCTTGTTTTGCTTTTCAATAAATGTTTTTTATGAATAAATTGTTTTTCTTCTTTTTCTTTTTTCTGTTGAGGGGTGTGTGTGATTTTTACTTATCCGGTCAGACAATTAAAACTTTGTTGCCTTGTATTCACTTAAGTCAAATGAATTTTATTAAATTGACGTTCAGCCTGATAGTTTGTGATCCTGTGAAGGTGATGCTTAAGTGATAATGCTGCTTTCATTAGTGCCAATGTTATAGTTCAGAATTATTCTTGAAAATAAATATCTAGCTAGTGGTTATTTACACTGGCAAGAAGAATGGACTCTTGGGGACTCTTGGGGAATTACTAACTTTCAACTTTGTGTGTTTTGAAACGCTGTTTTGGAACTATGTACCCTAGGCTAATTGTCATAGTCAGTGTTTATCTGAACAATTATTTTAACAGTGTATGCTCATTTACACTCTTGAACTTGGACTGTTTACAGTGAGAGAGGTCAAAACGAGGATAGAGACATAAGTTTCATTAAAGAAATGTTATCCCATCATTCCTGAGTTGCTGATTTAAATCTTTAAAATCTGTTCTTGATTTTCCTAATAGAATATCTGGTCAGAGCATTGTGTCGAGGCATTTAAAGCACAGAATTGCTTAATAATATGTGTACTATTCTTTAGCTATAGTGGTATTAAAATTATTTTACAAAATGTTAAAATTATTTACAAACTCTATAGATAATCTTAAATAATCTGTAACTGTATAATGAAGCCTTGCTGGTCAATGACCGTAAATAAACTATGTATGTATAATGAAGCCATTTACATTAATTACTAGTATCATAGAAAGAAGCTAAAATAATTTTGATCCCTAAATAAGGGAAGGACCCTTGATCGTGGGGTCATATGGGTCAGTTTTTTAATTAAATAAAATAATTGCAATATCTGATTTTCTATAATTGCCAAGACGCTTGATAAGATTCTTACCATGAACATGGACTAAGATCAGATGGAAAGAGCAAATGTCAGCCAGTGTATAAGAGAGTGCTGAATGTGATTTATAAAGCACAGCAAATGGTGAAGTTCTCAATGCTGAAAAGGTTTTTGACATGGTAGAACAATATCTAGCAACTATATTGCATGGCTGATTTATGGCAATTGAAGCAGGGCTTTTAAGGCAAGAGACTAAAAGAGGTAGTTTGCCATTGCCTTTCTTTGCATAGTAACCCTGGTAATCTTTGGTGGTATCCCTTCCAAGTACAAGCAAGGATTAGAGACCTCTAATCTTCGGGATCGATTTAAAAGATGCAGTACCATTCATGTGACCATCAGCCAGAGTGGTTCTTAATGGTGATGTTGCTGAAAAGACCTATGTCTCAAAGTTTTACTCTTTAACTCTTTTGTTTGTTTTGATAATAGAACCATTGATGATTTCTATTCACCACAGTAACAAACACATGATGTTACCTCTGGAAATCCAATATAAAAATAGACTTATGTGGACAATGTTGCTATCATAATTCTTGCTCTTACCATAAAACCGTTGTTTTTATTATTTCTGTGATTTTAGCTCTGGTTTCAATTCTTATAGAATGGTTTTGTTGGTTTTAATGTGTTTCAATGTGATTTTAATATGTATGTTTTAATTTGTTAACTGCTTTTATGGCCTTTATGAGGGCAGAAGACAGAATAATCTTTGTAAAATAAAATAAATTTGTGGACATGTGTTCACTGACATGATTTCGTTGTCTGTTAGATGAAATAAGATTACTAATAAGGTCAGTCCATATTTAAAATAATAATAGATGGTGAGCACAGCTACAAAATGGTTGTTAGAGGAGGCAGAGCCGAATAGAGGAAGCCCAAGTGCAGGGGGAAAAAGGAATACTTTTAAAATAGCTTGGGAAAATGAAATAAGAGAATAAAACTGACAATGTGGTAGCAGCTGCTGCTGAAACAGCATTATTTTAACTGCCTAGCCAACTGGATCTTCAGTGGCTAATCAGAAGCCTTTTTGAGCCCACCTGACCTCACCTATGTTGCAGAAACCTTTAGTGGATACCATGGTACACATGGCAACCAGATTAATAATTTCAGTAATCTCCAGTAAATCTCATTTGGATAACAAGCCAGTGTTGCCCATTCCCATCAAATATATACCTACCAAATATATGTCCATCATAATTGTTTATATATTTCATGATTGCAGGTTTAATTAATTAGAGGCATTTGTGTCATGCTCATTAGCATGATCACTTAGTTGTCTGTCATTGGATGAGCCTCTGATCCTAGTCATCACATTTTATTGGCTGTATTTCAAAACTCCAATCAGCAGTCCTGCTAGGAAATAGTTTTTTGCGCTCTTGTTGTATTTGAGAATTGTTCTAAAGCAGGACATATGGATGAGTAGTCCCCTCCCCAGATATATTTTGTACTAGCGGGGCCCGACCACGCGTTGCTGTGGCTTATTGTGGCGAAATGGGAAAGGAACAGTAGCAGCAAATCAATTGCAGAGGCCAGCAGTACCTGCTCATGGAAACGTGCAGGCTGATACTGTGCGATGTCATTGATGTGTGTGACCGCATCCTCCCTCACTTCTCTTCCCTTGCATGGCATCCCTCCCCCTACCTCCCTTCCCTTTCCCTTTGCTAGAGTGGGTTTGTCATATCCAGATGCTGTGCCCCCTCCCTCCCCCCTTTGCATGCCACCCCTCACTCTCTCCCCTCGCTAACTTCTGTTCCCTTGCATGCCTTCCGCTCTGTCCCTTCCCTCTCCCACCCTCTCTTCCCTTGCATGTCACCCCTCCCTCCCTTCCGTCTCCCTCTGCTAGGGTGGGTGGGTCATATCCAGATGCTGGGCCCCCTCCCTCTCCTCCCTTGCATGCCACCCCTCACTCTCTGCCCCCCTCCCTCACTTCTCTTCCCTTGCATGGCTCCCTTCCTTCCTTCCCTTGCATGGCTCCATCCCTTCCTTCGTCCTTCGCTGAATGTGTATGAGAGTAGGTGTGTTGTGTGGTAGTAGTGGGTGAGGCACAGAGAGTGAAAGGTACCTGCGTGTGAGGGGGGGACCCCACCTGATGTCTCACATGGCAACGTGTGTATGTCTTTCAAGTCCACTCGAGTTATTGCCTATGTTTTCACTGCTCATATCTGGCCATCTAAGCAAACATTTCCTGAAGGTCCGCCTAACATTCTATAGGGGTGACAGTTACAGGCAACTTGTTCTAATGGCAACTGGTGCCGAGGAAAAGAGGTTTTACCTTGGGGCCCAGGTGTTGCTTCTGATCTGGACAGTGGGAGGTGTACTGTAATGGAGACACAGCTCGGGGAATGAGTGTCTGTGAAATTTTCAGAGCGTTTGGGCCAGCAGGTGCGGGGTTATTCTCAAAGCAACAAACGCATGGTTCCATTTTTATATATATATTGTGCTGAAAGTATTGATGGGGTGACTGTGTAGATCTAGCGTAGATCCTTCTAGTGATTCCATTTTATTCTTTTTCTATCTATAGTTCAAGCCAGAAGCTTTGGTCTTGCATTATATTGTACTAAGTGTTTTAACTATGAATAACTATTATCTTCTTCCTCCCCCAAACGTTTCTATTAAGTCCTTAAGGTGTTATGGACTTGTTACATTAGTTTTGTACCTAAGTCCTTTGGGCATAATTGCAGTTTAATTGTCACCTCATCTAAATTGCATACATTTATGTAATTTGGTTTTGACACACCTTGGTAGGATCCAGCTACTGAGAGTGGAGTTGTGCTCACATAAAGCTTTGGTGCATTTCCCTTTTTCTTTAAATTTACCGCACCCCCCACTATTCCCAAAACTGAGAGTCTGCCTAAGTGCAGGGGAAGAGTGTTTGCCTTCTTACTCCAGTTCTCCATGCCACATCTCACATCAGTCCTGAGAGTCAACTGGCCCTTGGGAATACTTTGGGGGATAACACTATCTACAATCAAAAGTAGATATAAAAATGCTTCATAGTTTGGACTTACCCTGTAATTTGGGTCATAAAGTTGCATGGGCTTGCTTCTTTGTGAACTCACTTTTAAAATTACTTTAAAAGAACTAAAAGTTACCTTATTATTTATGACTGTCAATGCAACCCTAAGGAGGGTTACTCCAGGTATAAACCCATTCATTTCAGTGAGCTTATTAGACTGGAGTAACTGCATAGGATTGTGCTGTACACCTATCTCAGACACGCAAATCAAAAAAGCAATTTACAACAAAGAAGTTATAAAGTTCAATAAGGCAATTGGTGTATCTGCTTTTATTACAATTTCATGTCAATCCCGCAAATACATATGGTATGTGAAATTGTTTCTGTGTGTCAGTCTGATACCTAGGAGGCATATAAGAGGTTACGGTTGTAAAAAACTGTTCTTGAAAATGCAGTGAGTTAATAGTGAAATAATTCAAGTTAATCTGTTCAATTTCTGGTTTTCTATTTTGCACACATTGTGTTCAAGAATATAGAGACTTTCATTAGTAGTGCTTGTCTAGGTAAATTAGAATCTGCTGAAAATTTGAGTAATTGTTCCCAAAGTCTTCCTCTGCTAAAGGTAAACATATGTAATACAAAAAAAGGTAAGAATAGCATGTCGGATAATTATGTTAAAATTCTTAATTCAGGTTTTTCTAGAATATACCATGAACAGGCATCAAATGTCTACTAGAAATAATACATTACTTGTAGTAGCAATATCAAATGTTCTGCGAGGGTTGAGAAGCTAGCATCTGAAAACACCTTCCATACATACGCAAAGCCTTTGAAAGAAAATGTGTTCTGTAAATCATTAATGCCTTATGCCATGGTTCTCATTCATTTTGAAATGGAACTCCTTGCTAACCTTACTGTATTTTTCAGGACCCTGCTTAGCAGCTTCTTCCTACACTGCAACATAAAAGCAAGAATATCCTCTTGGTTAACATTGACCAAGTTTATATTCTGTTTAGTGATGTTATCTAAATATATAATACTAATGAGCAGTAAGGTGTATTTTATGGCCACTGTGCACACTATGCAGAGTCAAGCCCACATTTCTCTCAGAGTCTTTTCTTCCAGCTAACCCTGGTCAGTTTCCACTCTTCTGACATTTTGACCTGCTTGCCAGAGTGGTCCAAAGCACTGCTATGCAATATGTGCATATGTGTGGTAGAAGTATCTATAATCTTAGGTTATTTTATGCACAAAATATAAGTTGTTCAAAATTGATAGTTTTTATCAACAAATTCTGAAAGGTCTCAGTGAAATGTATTTAAATTTCTGTAGGGAATTATTCAAATAAGAGTCTTTACAAATTACTCTAACCCAAATGAACCAATTCTCCTGGAAGTGGAAGCCATCTTGTGTGGGTGCTTCCAACCCCATCCTTAGGGAAGCAGGAACAATGTTTTACATTACTTTCTGTCCTGATGCTAGAGTCTATTTGCCTCAGTATTGTTCCTGCCTCACTAGGGAGAGCATGGAATCGTTAAGAGACTCCATAGCTTGGCCTAGTGTGGCTCTGCCTTTGCATATTTTTAAGTTTATCTGTCCTTATGGTTGTTTGTGTCTGAGTGAGTCGGTATCTGACTCCGCGTTTGTCAGATATTACAAATTGAATTTCTGGATAGAAACTCAAAACAGCCTTTGGTAGAAGGATCGTAGAGCATATTCTGGAATATCAATAATAACCCACCTGTATTTGGGTTACTGCTTGGGGATGTCCCACACAAAGATGGCCTCCGCCTCCAGGAGAACAGCCTATTGGATACTCACTATGAAGGGTCCTTCTCTGGTAGGCTAGAAGGCCATCTTGGCCCTCCCTAAGTATTAGGGGCTCCAGAAAGCGGTTGATTCGAATGCCATGTTATGTTTCGTGTATTATAGTTCTTGTTGCTAGTTATGGTGCATGATTGAGTTATGACTTCTTGAACAGAACAACACTGAGGTAAAGCTTCAGGACAAAGCATCAGGACGATACTGAGTCTAGCATCAGGACAGGAAGTGATGTAAGAGATTGTTTCTACCTCCCTAAGGATGGGGTTGGAAATACCCACACAAGATGGCCTCCTAGCCTAGCAGGAGAAGGACCCTTCATGGTGAGTATCCAATGGGCTGTTTTATTTTTCCTCTAATTTTTTTCCAAGCACCTTTACCTCAGTGGGTTTTTTTCAGTTCATTTCTGAGCCAGCTTTTCTGTTGAAATGGTCATGTTGAAATGATCATGTGGAAGAGTTCAGATTTCCCCACCCAACCAAATGCCTGGCCATTATACATACCCCTTTGTAGTCGTCCAACCTCTCTTTCAGCCATTTTCTCCTCCATCTTTTGTGTTTGAAGCTTCAAAATGAGTTTGCACTCTGAAGGGAGAAATTCTCCAAAGGGAGCATTAAGGGCGGAGAGAGGGTTGCCTGTGGGCCCCAATCCCAGCTCTCAATTGCCCAACTGTTTCCACTTTGTTGATTACAATGAGACTGAATCTCTTCCGCCACACCTGGCTTTCGCCCCCCCTCCCCCCAGGAAAGATCTTGTGAGATTGGTAGGGTTTGACTTGATTTATTTCCATAATATTTGAAAGGGGGACTGGGAAACAGAAATCTGCTGTGACCACCATCACCCTGGCCCAGTCTGGGAGAGTCCCCCTGGCCCCAGGCCAGCCACCCCTGCATTTGCCATGAAGTTCCCTTTGGCATAATGCAACCAAAGGAAATGCCTTGGACAATGCACAGATCTCATGAGAGAGACTCCTGCAAGCTCCTTCCTGAATTGTTGGATCTGGAAAGGCTGAACTGCCATCATTCTTTCTTTACTTTTTGAAATGAAGGTGAATTTCTTTGCCCATCTATCCCAATCACCAGAGTTTCCTCCAGAGTTCCACTTGCTAATACAAGGTAAAATTGGCAAAGCTCATAAATCGGCCTGACCTGCATCTTTGCCGTAATGTTACTTTGCTAGACTTAATGTTCTAAACTCCTTAGAAAGCTCTTGTGAAAATGGAAGATGAGGGGGAGGACAAAATGGTGGTTGTTCTCTTGGATGGTTTCAGCCATCTTGTGGGTCTTCTTTATCCTTCTGATTTTGGTAGGCAGGAAAAGATATTTGGTCACTTCCTGTTGGTCTGTTGCCGCCAATTTTCTCCAGTATCTTTTCCTGCCTCGTTGGTAGTGCAGCAATTTCGACAAGCTCCTTGCTAGTTTTTCTTGTGTGTGTTTTTCATCGTGGTACAGTGAGTTTTTTGGTTTCCCTGGTGTTGTGGCGTGCGTGTGTGTTTCCCACCCCACTGATTCGCGGCTTGTGTCTCTCCCTGCACCCTACTGGGTCCGGAGACCTTCCCCTCAGTAGTTTTGGCGGCAGAGGAATTTTTTCCTCACAAGCGTAATGGCGACTGCGCCCTTTTCCCCTGAGAGGGAAACTTTCAGCAGATCGGCCGCAGAAAACACCAGGGCGTCGACGAAACTCCTCTCCCTCCCCCAGAGCAGCCGATGGGCTGACGAACAGGGGATTGTAGCCGCCTCAGAGCCTAACGACCGACGCGGAAGGCAGCCGCGTCCTTCAGGCTACTGCGGAGGGATGAGCAGGCCGCAACCGCTCCCGGCGCGATGGCGTCTTTTCCCGCCCAAACGGCGCAACGCGCAACGATGGAAAGCGACGCATCAACCAGGCAAGAGGTTGCCATTGCGGCGGGGGCAAGCAGAGAGGGAGACGTTCCAAATGACTGGAGTCTTTTCTCCCCTCATCAACTCGTAAAACTAATGCGCTCCTCCATAAGGGAGGAGGTAACTCAGCAGTTCCGTCCCGAGCCAGGCAGGGGAGGGAGCAGAAACCATTCCAGGTCCCCTAGATCCCACAGAGACAATCGTCATGGGATTCGTGCTCTGCTTGACTCTGATCTGAGTGAGGTCAGTGAAGGGGATCTCCAGTCTGATTCAGACCACTTTTCAGATCCCGAAACGCAGCCCCCTGAAGTAGCTGAAAAGTCCCACCACATGTTCAAAATTGAACAGCTTACCACATTGTTATCAAAAACCATAGCAGCTTTGGAACTGCATGATTCAGCAGAAGCTGAGGACCCCAATCCCACAAAACCAGCTAAGCCTATCAAAGGCTGCCCAAAAGGGCTTAGTGCCATCTTCACAGCTGAGGAAGATAAAGTAAAATTTTTCCCTCTGCCTGAGTCGTTTGAAAGAAAATTCAAGAGGGAGTGGGTTAATCCAGCTGACAAGAGGGGTTTGCCCTCAGTCTTTAAAAAGTTGTATCTTGCCCCTGACCATTTGCACAATCTAATCAAAAACCCCTTAGTCGACGTCGTCCGTCGCCTGCACTCGGGGGGCTTAGTCTCCAGAGATGGGGAGGGTAACCTAAGGGACCCCATGGACAGGAGGGCAGACAGCAGCATGCGCAAAGTCCATGAAGCAGCGGCCGTGGCCGCCAGGATTTTAGCCCCCACAGCCACGGTTTCTAGAGCCACCATTGTCTGGCTACAACGTTTGCTGGCTATCATTCCACCGGGTGATAGGGGTGTCAGGGAAGGAGTAGAAAGAATCATGATGGCGGTGTCTTTCTTGGCAGACGCCTCGCTAGATGCCTTCCTGACCACATCACGTATTATGGCTTCGGCATCTGTAGCACGCCGCATACTGTGGCTTAAGCCATGGCAGGCAGACAACCTCTCCAAAACTGTAGTTTCCAGCTATGACTTTGAGGGGGGGATTCTGTTTGGCTCTGAGCTAGATAAGATCCTGGTGGAGACTAAGGATCACAAAAAGACCATGCCACGCTCAGTCAGAGCGGACAAGCCCAGATTTCCTGCCCGACCTTCCTTTCGGTCCTTTCGTTCGTCCTTCCAACCACAGAGGGACTCCAGGAGACCAGGTTGGCAAGGACAGAGCTCCTTTCGTAAGCGTCAGGAGCACAAGGGCCAGGGCAAGTCAGGGAAGCCCTTTAGAGCCGAATTCAACAATAACAACAAGGCCTGACTGCCTGGACGCTCCGGTCGGATGGACGCCTCCAGTTTTTTTCCATCACCGCTGGATCCCCACCGCTTATGGACCGCTGGGTCCAGGAGATAGTTTCTTCAGGCTACTCCTTAGAGTTCCTTTCCTGGCCCAGAGATCATTTCATTCCCTCCCCAATAGGTACAAATCCAGAAAAAATAAGCAGGCTCCTTGCGGCCATCGAACACCTGAATTTGATCAAAGCCATCGAGCCAGTGCCGGCGGAGCAGAGAGGGATGGGAGTGTACTCCCACTTTTTTACTGTCCCCAAAAAGAACGGGGACACCAGGGCTATCCTCAACCTCCGCCATGTAAACCGTCATCTTCGGAAATTCAGATTCCGGATGGAATCTCTGAGGTCCACTGTGGCGGCAATTCAACAGGGCGACTTCATCACGTCGCTGGACCTGAAGGAAGCCTACTTTCACATCCCTATCCATCCGTCCCATCACAGGTTTCTGAGATTCGCTCTGGGGGACCAGCACTTCCAGTATGTGGTACCGGATTTCAGCCACGGCCCCCAGAGTTTTCACCAAAGTGTTGGTGGCACCAATTGCTTTGCTTCGCAGCAAGGGGGTGCATATCTACCCCTACCTCGACGACCTGCTTATCAGGTCGAGGTCCCAACTCCAGGCATTGAAGGATGTCCTACTAGTGCGAGAGACCCTTGCAGACCATGGTTTCCTGGTCAACCTGGACAAGAGCTCGATCCTCCCCTCCCAAAGGATGGAGCACCTAGGAGCTCTAATAGACACCGTGTCTTGCACACTGTTTGTCCCTCCAGCAAAGGTCCTCAAGATCCGGGAGGCTTGCCGCAAAGTGCTGAAGGAGAGCTCCACGTCCTTGATGAAGCTGGCAAGCCTACTGGGTCTCCTGTTATCTACCATAGACTTGATTCAATGGGGCAGGGCGCATGCACGCCCTTTGCAAACCTTCCTGCGCCCCTTCGCCAGGCAGATCATTGGCAGAAAGAACCGGTCCCTGTCCCTCCCCCTAACAGTCCGTCTTTCCCTCCGATGGTGGACGCATGCATCCAACCTGGGAGGAGGGAAAGTTTTTGCTCCACAGAACCTGATCCATATCTTCTCAGACGCAAGCCTTCTGGGCTGGGGAGCGAAGTTCGAACACCATCTGGCACAGGGATCATGGTCGGCAGCTCAGGCTCGCCTTCCCATCAACGTCCTGGATGTTCGGGCTGTTTTTCTTGCCCTAAAAGCCTTCCGCCCACTGATCCTGCGCAGACACGTTGTGATACACACAGACAATATGTCAACGAAGTGCTATCTGAACCATCAGGGGGGATCCAAGTCCTCCCAATTGCACAAGGAAGCGTTCCGCATCCTCATCTGGGCCGAGGCAAATCTAGCATCCCTGCGCGCAGAACACGTAAAAGGGCTTCTGAACATCGAAGCAGACTGGCTAAGTTGAAAAAAGGTCTCCAACGCAGAATGGAAGTTGAATCCGGAGATCTTCAGATTGATAACGAACAGATTCGGGGTTCCAGTGATCGATCTATTTGCATCACCTCTCAACGCTCAGATCAGTCGTTTTTGTGCCTGGTTCTACCATCCACAGGCCTGGAAGACAGACGCTCTGAATGTTTCCAGAACACAAGGTTTGACCACTGAGAAGATCTGTGGTAAGCTGTGCACATGGGAAAGGTGTAGGTCACTGTCTAACAATGTCTGCCATGATTGTTAAAAAAAAATCTGTAATCAGAGGCAGTGTATCTGAATTACAGTTGCTGAGGGTCGTACAGTGTACAAGAAGCCATTGCCTCTGGCCATTTTTGGAGAGTTCCCAGGCACATCTGCCTGATTATGGTTGGAATCAATATGCCAGACTAGACAGGACTAGGTAGACTGATTCTGTTGTGCTCTTAGGATGCTGATCAGTGTCTATTTTTTTTCTCTTTTTCTCTATATCTAAGCTTCTATAGGTTGAGATAGACACAGTAAAGCATTCAGATTACCTGAAGCTGCTTTGTACTGTTATTTCAAACCAATCGACTGTTTACAGCCAACAGATTAATGTTTTAAGGTAATATTGCAGGATGTTATTATCTATCATGGTTTATTCCACATGACTCTTACAGCATTTTGTGTGACAGTCTTTGCAGGTGATATGATTTGTCAGGCCTGACTTCTCTGCAACCCTTTCTTCCCCCTTGAAGGTTGGGAGATCATCTGGGGAAGGGTTTAACAAAGCACAGAGAGTAGCAGTTGGAAAAGGAAACCAACTGACTCTTCTCTTATTAGTTAAAATGCTTTCCCCTTCTGCACAGGTTTCCTTGGATCATTGTCAATTTCTTGAATGCTTGCATGGAAGTTGGGCTAGTAATGGATAAAAGCATAGATTGTGCCAAAAAGGAAAGTTGTGGTTACTTCAGGAGGTGCTGAATTAATCCCCTTTTGTTATTCTCTTCCCATTTCCTCCTTTCCCAAACCAGCTTTAGTAGTGAGTAGGCTTCTGCTTTTGGAGTTTTGCTGGGAGAAATGGCTAGGAGCAAGGGGTTGGAGGGAGCATAGGCAGCGGGGAAAGGGCTCAGCATTATTCCCTTCATTTTCTTACATGAAATGTGTTTTCTCTCCCCACAATATTTTACATCTGTTCAGAGATTCCATTGGTCCTGGAATATGGTTGCTCTGCATTAGCACTTAGTAGACTTTTCCTGTATTTTGTTTCTAAAGTGTGTTTTCCTTTGGTGTTGTGCCACCATGTGGCTCAACTATATACTAACACTTTTTAAACTGAATTTTCATTTTTGTATAGGAATATTCAAGTAGTCAAATAAGAGTGCTCACTATAGAAATATTGACTATATGGTTCAGTTGTCTTCAGTTGATTTTTTTAAAGTCCTGTAAAGAGGTTTTTGAAAAATGAATTTCATCATGAAAATGAGGAATGACTCCGCTTTGTGCCATTTACTGTATTGCCATTTTATCCTTTGTATTATTTCTGCATTATAGAATGTTTTTTTTAGATCCCTTGTCAGCTACAACCCATAGCTTAGCTTTGTTCAGCAATAGCCTTCTTTCCACACTGTGTTCAGGAGACTCTGTAACCAAATTATAGTTGTTTGTAAAATGGTAAAAATTATCTTAAGAGCACACGTGCTAGATATACCCTTTTCAATAAAAAGAACTAAGTTGAATTATAACGTACATAGTCACTAACATCCAAATGGAGCATTGTAAAACAAAGATGATCCAACACGTGGTGGATGATAGCAGTTATTTTTGCTGAAAAGGATATAACCGGATATAACAGGGAGGA
Organism: Sphaerodactylus townsendi; assembly: GCF_021028975.2. NCBI lineage: Eukaryota > Metazoa > Chordata > Lepidosauria > Squamata > Sphaerodactylidae > Sphaerodactylus > Sphaerodactylus townsendi. The sequence continues at coordinate 38,677,491 of NC_059435.1, forward strand.
TATATAAAAGGATATAACAGGGAAATCTTGTTGGTTTTCTGGGCTGTGTGGCTGTAGTCTGGTGGGTCTTGTTCCTAACCTCTCACCTGCATCTGTGGCTGGCATCTTCAGAGGTGTGTCACAGAGGGAAATCTGGCTGGCATCTTCAGAGGTGTATCACAGAGGGAAGTCTGACTTCCCTCTGTGATACACCTCTGAAGATGCCAGCCACAGATGCAGGCAAAATGTTAGGAACAAGATCCACCAGACCACGGCCACATCCTGGAAAACCCACCACAACCAGTTGAATCCGGCCGTGAAAGCCTTCGACAATACATTAACTTGTGAGTACTTCATTAACTTTCATCACAGCATCTCTTTTAGAATACTACTTTGAATGGCAGGATCTTGACTTCAGGATGGTTGTGACTGTGATGTTGCAAAGCTGCTTTTGTGAACTACCCAAGCCAAAACTGCTCCATAGTGTTTTAATTACACCATTTTGGATTTACGTTCTGAAATGTTTAGAATGGTTCCTTTCTATTCTTTGTCAACACTAAGTAGATATTTGAACTTTGTGAAAAATCAGGCTTTTAAATATAGATGGAAAGAGATTGTTCTGGTTGGTAATTATCAAATCTATCTGGATTATAGTACAGTTTACGTTTTCATATGAAGCTTAGTTTGACGTTATGACTTTGTACCCCAGGGGGCAGTAGTTTGCTTTCCGTTGTGGCTTTTTCCTTAACAGAGAAAAGTTGATCAACAGCTTTCATTCAAAGTTTCCAAGGATTTTTTCTTTACTGTTTGAAATTACTGCAGCATATAGATTAATATGTAGATTACAGCGGGCTCCATTTCTTTGTAGTTGCAGCATAACAACACCAAATGTGAAGACTGCACACACTTAGTTCACTTCCTAAATTAGATTGAATAGGTTGAAATGAAAACAGTTGTATGGTTGGAATTCACCTTGTGTGCATTTGTGAGTTCTGAACATGGTTATTTGAAATAAGCCTGAAGGGGTTAGGTATCTGCACATTCGTATAGGAAGACAGAAGATAAATAATTGGAAACAGCACTACCTCCCAGCAAATCTGGAATGACTCTTTAAGACTGATTTAAACCAACAGCTTACGTTATGGTTCTGATTTTGCAATTCAGATTGTTTATTGTTTTTATACTAACTAGATAATTTAGCTACTATAAAGAGAATAAACATTTTAACACTTAAATCTCATTACCTCCATGAAGGCTCAGCATGTCTTCCAATTAAAAACCAGAAGCATGTATAAAACACAAGTACCTTTACCTCATCAAATTACACCTTGGGGAAGTTTACTCGAGTCTTCATAGGAAAATCCTTTTCTGTTTTGATGAAAATGACCATTGGACTTACTCATGGAGGGTCCTTCTTTGAGCGGAAGTAAACATCTAGGTAATCTCAACTACTAAACAGAGAGGCAGGATTTTTAAATTAATCTTCAGATTCCCAAATCTTCCTGGAACCACCCACTTCTCCTCCAGTTCTGGAGACTCCGACAAGCAGTTATCATCACCTCGGACATACTACTGTGACAGCTTTACCCTGAAACACACTTGGAACATATAAAAGAGGAGAAATAACAGCACATGGAAAACTGTGGAGAGGGATGAATGCTCCCAAAATACTCCACATGAACTTAAACGACTAGGAAGCTCGAGAACAATTAACATGTGCAGTTGCTTGGAAATGTGGAAGGAAAAATGACTAAGTGGAAGGGCAGATGTGCTCTTCTGCTCAAAGAAGAAGGACCCTTCATTCCTAAGTCCAATGGTCATTCTCCATTTGAGTTCGAGGGCATCTGAGTGACCTCCCCTAGCAGTGTCATTATTGTTAAAAGGTGTTGAAATACCCTGCTGCCAAACCTAGCGTCTGCTGAACTGAAGACATTCAACTTGTAATTCTTGACAAAGGTGGAAATCGAGAACCATGTTGCTGCTTGACAGATCTCCTCAAACGAAACATAGTTGTTAAAAGCCACATTAGTGGGCTGTGATTCCTGCAGGGACTGCCAGCTTTTGGACCCTATCGGCTTCTCCAATACACCCCAGAGACATTTGCTGATGCTTTGTGCGGACAGCTTGGTCCCTCTATTATGATTTGCAAGGGAAACAAACAGCACCTCTGAATGTCTGAAATCCTTAGTTCTGATAAGAAAGGCCTTAGTGCATGCCTTACATCTAGCTTGTGCCAGTAAACCTTAGGGTGCTGAGGATCTGGACAGAATGTTAACAGGAAGATCTCCTGTCTGTGAAAAAAAAGGGTTAATCTTCGGGATGAACGTGGTGTGTATACAAAGGGCCACCTTGTCTTTGTGGAACACACAAAGTGATGGTTCATCTGCAGCCAGCTCAGAGACTCGACAGGCTGAGGTGACCACCACAAGGAAAATTGTTTTCATTCTGGGGTGCTTGAGAGATATATTCATAATTGGTTCAAACGGATGTCTAATTAGTGCATGTAAGACGGTATGTAACTTCCAGGTGGGGAAATGATGTCTGGTAGGCCAGTCCTGAAAGCTGGCTCCCTTGAAGAATTGTCTAACATAGCGATTCCCACCCGGGATTCCATGGTACCCTGGGTTGCCGTGAGCATGTCCCCGGGGTTTTGTGAGAATGCTACCAGCCCCTCTCCTTTTCCCCCATCCCCAACTCTCCACCCCTCCACTGCGCCTCCCAACCCCGAGGCTCGCATCTGTAAAGATCTGAATAGTGGAGCTGATCCAGAATTATTTCCCTTGATTCAGGTTGAGGGGATTGGTCCACCACAGAAGACTGACCTTGAATGGGTGAGGAACAATCAGCAACAGGGAGTCCTTGTTGGTTATCTGAGGCTGAACGGGGTAGAGGACATTCTGGATGGGTCAGGGTAGGAGATTAGGTATTAGAAGAAGGAAGAGAGCTTACAAGCTAGGTATCTCCCTTTTTTTAGAGGCACGAAAGAAGGATTAGGCTATTTTAAGCATTCAATATTTTGTTTTCCAACAGGGCAGTAGTTTTCCACATTTGGAGACTTGGGGAAAGTGATGGTGTCCTAGTGCCGTGGTAGCAAACCTTTGGCACTCCAGATGTTATGGACTACAATTCCCATCAGCTCCTGCCAGCATGGCCAATTGGTCCATAACATCTGCAGTGCCAAAGGTTCACCACCACTGCCCTAGTGTGATCCATCTTCCCTTGGACATTAAAGCAATTATGGGTTCCAATGGACTAACCCATGAGGGGAGGAGTGGCATAGAAATCTAATAAATAAATAATAATAGTTGGAGACCTCTGCCCTGCCACGGAGAAAAAAAATAATGCATGAACATCTGAAGCTGCCTTATACTTAGTTAAACAAAGGTCAGGATTGTCAGCTGTGACTGGCAGTGATTTTATGGATCTCACGTACTACTGTTCCTTTTAATGGTGATGCCATTGCACAGTAAGATCATATTTACAACAAGCAGTATGTGCTGTCCATACTAGTATAGTCCACAGCCCCTATCCCTTTACCAAGCATTATGGTATAGACCAGGCGACCCCAACCTTTTTGATCCTGCAAGAACCTCTGCAATTTATGCGTACTCAGTTTCTGGATTTCGTTAGTCCCTTTCCTATTTCTAATGTAGCATTTTGGAAGATCAGCTAACATAGGAATAAATACTCTCAATGAGTCTGATTCTCTCCAAGGAATTTTAAATAAATAATGAGGCACCGAGCAGCTTATTTAATGATTAACCTTGACCCTGGCTAGTTTTGCAAAGTCAGGATTGTGCAGATGTAGCAATGATGAACAATTTATATAGGAGTCAGGAAATTAAAAAAGGTATCCATGGCAACTAATTCAATTTTTTCACATATGCAATATGTTTGTTGCTAGCCACTCAGGCAACAACACTGTGTACGATTAGCAAGATAGTTATTTCCTGTCATCTTTATATACATGAAGTTTGAATTTTGATCAACGCATTAATAGATTTTGTTTGCCTTTCTCCATAAGGCATAAAAACTCTTTGTGGCATTCACATTAACAAAGCATCAGGGCGGAAAGAAAGTATCTTTCTCTGACCCCTCTTTCTTTTTGCTCCTATTGAATAATAATCTTGTAAACCCTGCAAAACTGGCAGTTCATGCTTGTTTTTGGTTTCTTTTCAAAAGGAACTCTTTGTCAAGCAGGCAGCAATTTGCTTTTGTATTTTCTATAACTGAGACTTTTATTTATAATATTGACCAAGTTTGCTGGAAATAAAATGGTGTTAATTAGCAATTTCCAGTAAAACTTAGAGAATGTTGTACAAAAAGCACTCATTTCACCCCGGTTTTAATTCAGGAACGCTGAAGATATTTTAAAAACTTAGCTTTACCCCGGTGGCTTTACATACATCTCCAGCAAAGGAAGGAATGTGATAGATTACATGATTGCCTCTCCCAACCTTTTAAACTCTATCTCTTCCTTTCAAATAACAAACAGAATGGAAAGCGGTCATCTACCGTTGGCACTCGTCATGACTTTTATTTCCTCAACCACGATTCATGCCAATATCCATTTGAAACCAATGGCTCCCACTCCTGTTGCTTGCACCAAATGGTCCCCCAGGTGTGAACATGCCTCGGTCAATGCTGGACCAGACAGACTATCAGAGTCCCTTTGAAACATGACCAACATTTCCTCTACTGAAGGGCCCCTTTTGGTCTATGAATCCTTGTCATCCCGGATAAAATCCATACTTCCCCAAAAAGCATCTAGCTCATCCACTGTTTGGAAAGCCTCAGCGTGGTTCGACACCGACTGCTTTCAAATGAAAGCATACCTCAGAGCCCTCCATCAAACCCTTTTGGATAACCCCTCTGCACGATCTTTTGGCGAATTTCTACAGACTAAAATCCAGTTCCAACAACTATTGATAACAAAGAAACGGCAACTTGTTCAAAAAAATTGGGCTGAACTGATCACTTCAATTACAGACAAGAACTCTAAACAATTCTGGCATCTCATTTCCAAAGGCTGCTCCCGCAACTCTGCCACCTCTTACCCAGTCTCTTCCATTGCTATTCCAACCTGGTGGGACCACTATAATAAAATCTTTTTTGATCCAAAAATTAGTCCCTCAGAATCTGATCCATCAACATTGGAGGGACTGCCCAAATGGCTTTGTGTTACCACTGATGAGTTATTGCGGCTCATAAGAAATCTCAAACGTGGAAAGGCCCCGGGTCTGGATGGACTATTCCCTGAAATATTACCAACTACGCTAAAAAATGGACTCCTATCTTAGCTGAACTTTTCTCTACAATCGACAGTAACGGGCAACTCCCTCGAGCCTGGACAAAGGCTACGATTGTACCAATCTTTAAAAAAGGAGATCATGATGTTTCCTCCAACTACAGACCCATCAGCCTGTTATCCATCCCCTGGAAACTGTATGCGGGCCATCTCCTTGAGAAGCTTTCGGACTGGGCCGTCCCTCTGTTGGGACCTGAACAAATTGGTTTCATCAAAGGTCACTCCACATACAATCATTGCACGGTCCTGAAACATCTCACCAAGAAATATGGCAAAGCCAAGAATACTGGACTGCATGTTGCATTCCTTGACCTAAAGAGAGCCTTTGATTCTATCCCCAGGCAACTTCTTTGGAACAAGCTGAGAGACCTGGGTATAGAGCAGTGTTTCCCAACCTTTTCAAGGTCAGGGTACCCTTGACCTCACCCTTCATATCTCACGGTACCCCTGCCGCCACCCTCCACCTTCCCCTCCCATTGCCCCTGCTTGCCACCCCCCCACCTTCCCCTCCCAGGGTGAAGGGAAGCACTGGGGGTGGGGGTGGCTGCTGACTTTGTGGCAGGCTTTGCCCCATGGGCCAGCTCCATGTCCTTGCTGGCGCCAGTGGGAGACACCACAAAAATGAGGGGGGGCGGTAGTGTTGCCGCGGTACCCCTGGGCCATGCTCACGGCACCCCAGGGTACCATGGAACCCTGGTTGAGAATGGCTGGTATAGAGAATCGCCTACTTTATCTTATCCAAAAACTTTACACTTCAACTACATGCAGCATTCACTGTAACTCTTCTGGTCTTTGCTCCCCTGAAATTATTTCCAACAAAGGTGTCAAACAAGGTTGTATTTTTGCCCCTCTGCTCTTAAATCTGTTTTTACAGGACCTTCCAAACTCCCTTCCAACTATTGGAGTCCACTCCCCTACCCTAGGCAACGCCCTTTTAGCCATACTATTGTATGCTGACGACAGCCTTACTCTCTCACATCAAGATAGGATTGAAACACCTACTACTCGCCTTCACTGCCTATTGTAATTTACTCACAAATAATTATGAGAAGTTGAAAATCATGGTCTTCTCTAAATCATGGAAGCCGACACCATGGTTCATTAACGGGAACCAAATTGACCAGGTTAAAAACTTCAACTACCTGGGCATTCGCTTTCAACACAACTTGAACTGGACTGCTCAGTATAGTCACATCCTCTCTTCTGCCAACCAGTGTGCAGCGGCAAGAAGACAGTTCTTTTATACCCAAGGTGGTCAATGTGTTCCAGCAGCAGTAAGAACCTTTGGTGGCAGATTGATGTCACAAGTCTTGTACGGTGCCCCTATCTGGCTAAATAAAAAGCTAAAGCCCCTTGAGAGTATACAATCAAACTTTCTTCGCAAACTTCTTGGCATTTCCAATAGCTTGTCATATTTTTCCCTGTGTTCTGAAATAGGCTTAAATCTACTTGAGACACGAAAATGGCTATACTCGTTTCGATATTGGCTGTGCCTGCATTTTCAACCTGAACAGGATAGTTTAACCAAGCACATTCTTTCCGATTCCTCCGCCTCCTCCTGGAGTGCCCAGATAACTACCAAAATAAACTTGTTAGGCTTCGCGCTGGATTTTTTAAATAACATGGATGAAACAAATGGTCAGCCTTCTGTTGCAAAGGCTAATTGATGCAGAAATTCAATTATTAGCCCCCCACCACACGAAAGACATTCTACCCGGAGTTTTAATCCTTCCCCTCCCAATAGGGGCCTACCAGCGTTTTTTTACTAATTTATCTTCACCTTATCTCAGACGGATTTTTACGCTGGCCCGTCTGAACCCGCTCCCCTCGGTGGTCCTAAATGGCAAATTTCATCGGACCCAATATCACAAAAGAACATGTCCCTGCCACAAAAGGCCATTAAAACAATTGAACACGTCCTTTTAGACTGTGATCTATATGCTTCACTTAAAGACAGTATATAGATCCCCATACTAAGAACTGTATCTTATAATCAGACAAGGCCAAGATTTTCCACCTGCTCTGTGACCGATGTCCACAGAGATCCTTGGATGTAGCAAAATTTCTGGCGCTGGCTCAGCAGACAAGATTTAGACTCTATCCAACTATTTTTAATTGATTACGTCTGAATACTTTTTAAACCTTAACTTATTTATCCCTTTTAACCCCTGTAATTTTTTTCTTTATTTATGCCAATAAAAGGTGAATGAATGAATGAAAAAAAAATAGCAGTCAGTTAATATTGCAGCATGATCAATCATCCTTCAAAACTGAATCCCTTATTAAAGTAATTTGAATCTTGCATTATCTAAACCTTAAGATACCTCATGACATATCAAGTACAAATGGATAAAACAATTAGCACAATACTACTAAATTCTACTAAAAGTCATCTTGGATAATCTAAAATTCAGCACAGTTCCATTTAAAGCTTCTGCTGAAACATTCTTTCAAAATACCTCTTCACTAGACCTTGCTTTAAAAAGGATGTCCAGCAACCTCTGGAGAGATTAAGCAGAGATTTTGCTACATCCAGGAAGTAAATTAAAGCACCCACCACTAAAAACATTCTACATATGGGTGTCATAACTCCAACCTGACAGGAAAAAGAAAGATTTTATTAGATTTTGACCAGTCAGTTAGCTTCTGTGGAGAGAGGTGGACTTCCAAGTGTATGAATCTCTGTTTGTGAAGGTCTAATACCAGCCCCTTCAACTGAACCCACTAGGAAATCAAAAGTTAGTGCTATTGGTGCAATGCAGCTTGACTAGATCTTGACCCCAGCACCAAGTCTTAGTTTCCAGTGGCCTGGATCCATCCCACAGTGACAGACTACTAGACTATTGAATTGGTCTTCCCTCAAAATCAACTCTAGTTAGAACCAAAGACATTGTCAGGAGCTAGACAGAGAATGCATATTACTTCCATTCTACAGTTACTTCACTGACTGCCCATCAGTTACTGGGCTTAATTTAAGGTATTGGCTGGGGACGTGCAAAAAAAAAAAATCAGTAAAATTCAGATTTGCGTCTAATGCAGTTAAAAAATTTGGGGAAACCAGGATATTCTTGAACTCCTCATATTGGGACTATCTGGATTTCTGAAAAAAATCAGATCTATTAGACTCAAATCCAGATTCTACTCCCCATCTCCCCTTTACCACTTCATTTACCATGAGTTCAGTAGCTGCAGTGGGTGTCTTCAAGCTCCATGTGGAGCCCAGAAGTTGTGGCAAAGATGACCAGCACAAACCTCCCTCTGAGCCCCAGGTAAAGCCTTGAGGCGTCAGCCAGCTGAGCCCAGCTAGCAGCTCTGCATTTCCCACCATCTCTGAGCCTCATGTGGGGTCTTGAGGCAGCAGTGGTGAAGTTCTCTGCCACCCTGGCTGGCTATCAGGTAAATGAGGGGAAGAGGGGATTCCTCTTCAGTCTTTTTTTCAAATGCCAGTAGGAATGAAATTGCCCAAATCTTTTTGGTATGATTTGGGATGCACTTTTTGGCTCCTTTTAAATTGCTGCCATTTTTCCAGGAGGGGAAGAAGCCTGAAAAATCTGAGGTATTAGGGGATTCAATTCAGCTTTGCTGAATGCACACACCTTGTACTGGCTGTCACACACAAAGCCTTTCATGGCCTTGGACCGGCAGTTCTGTGAGGCTGCCTCTCCCCCATGAGCTGTCACAACAGCTGAGCAAATTAATGGGGAACTGAAGCTTCTGAACTGCCTTCAAGGGCCCCCCCATTTAGACTGCTGTGTAACAGCCAAGTATTTTGTTTATGTTTTCAATCTGTTTTAGAAACGTTGCCACATTTGTATATTCTGCTAGGATGAAGTAATTAGATTTATGTAGCACTGGGGTCCCCAAACTACGGCCCGGGGGCCAAATGTGGCCCCCTGAAGGCATTTATCCGGCCCGCCAGGCATAGCGGCGATGGCTCCATTCATGTGTAGTGGGGGCTCGAGGGAGAGGAGGAACTGGCCCCAATGGCCGTTGATTGCAATTACATGATGGCACCCCCCCAATTCTCCATGAATTTTCTGACCCAGAGTTGGAAACCTAACATGTGGCAACGCCTGCTCCGCCCTTCCCTCTCGGCTACTCCATGTGTTGCTCTCAGGCTTTCTGTTCCGCCTCACTCCCATTGGCATCAGCCAGGCCGGTGAATCGCTCGCTGGCTGCTAGGGAGGAAAGAACCCAGGAAGATACCTGATCCTGGGTTAGATGGAATGCTTCATTGGGAAAGTTCTGCTTCTTTTTTTTTTTTTTTTTACAGGGGAAGGTATTCCACAGCCTCCCCAACAATATTTGGAGCCCACCCTGTACTTGACATACTTTGGTCACTGTTCTAAAAATAGACCACGACAGAAAGGCTGAAAGGTGAAATCAAACATTTTACAATCATTTGTGCATAGGAATTTGTTCATAGTTTTTTTTAGTCCGGCCCTCCAACAGTCTGAGGGACAGTGAACTGGCCCCCTGTTTAAAAAGTTTGGGGACCCCTAATGTAGCATATAGCTCTTTGCTTTTACTTGGTGAAATAATGTAGCGGAAGGCATTACTTTGCAAAAGGCTGTTGGGAATGCCCTATGCTGGTGTGAGTCATTTCTGAGGATTCCAGTTGTCATCAATACGCTGTCCCCACCCTTCCCTAGGCCAGACTAATGTGAATTATTTTCTTCTCTGTTTCCCAGATAGCTTGAGTGAAAGTAGTGTGTGTTCCAGTAAAGAGCTATGAAACTTCTGATACTGTCTACTTTTGCTGCTATTATATGTGGGGGGTTTTTTGTAAAGACTTTCAGATGGCTTTGGCTTGACTAGACAAACATTTTGTAACCCTAGCAACCTATTTTAACCATGAAAAAATTTCCTTCTGCTTTCTGCTGCCACAAAGCTATAATAAACTGCTAAATACTGACAAGTCTAAATACAGAGAAACATTTTGTAACTCTGCAGAAGTACCCCAGTGTTTTAAAAATAGCTGAAGATCAGTTTCTTGAATAGCTACTTTCAAAATCGGTTTCACTTTGAACTTCTGAATATACAGAACTTTGTTCTCCTTTACCAAGAGTGCTTAAAAAAGGCTCAGCTGGATTTGGGCATCCAGCTCAAATTTTGGAGTAAGAAGATGTTTCTCCTCTTACATGGATCAGTACCCATCTGTAATTCTGATCACTTTGTCAGACCTGCTGGTAACAACATAGTATTTAAGAATTTTAAGAGAAAGGAAGGCAAGTATCATGTTCTGTTGTGTCCTGACTAGGGCCTGATTGATTGATTGATTGATTGATTGATTGATTGATTGATTGATTGATTGATTGATTCATTCATTCATTCATTCATTCATTCATTCATTCATTCATTCATTCATTGGATTTTTATACCGCCCCATCCCCAAGGGCTCTGGGCGGTGTACAACACGAAAAAACAACATAATCAATTAAAAAATTTAAAAGCAGCGAAAACCGTAACACATGTCTAATAAATATAATAAGTTATAATAAAATAAATAGCGTTCATCAATCATTACTATAACTCCCACCCCTCCCCCAAAAGGGGGGAGCAGTGGCGTCCGACGTTCCAATACTAGAAATTCCCTCCCCCTCCAAAAGGTGATTCTGAATAGGAAGAACTCAACATTGGCACATTTTTGTTTGGCAGAAAGCAATAAAACATTTTGTGTTCACATTGCTACTTTGGTGCTTTGCTCTCATGCCTCTTTCTGTTGTTAAAAATACATGGCTACTGCCTTGTATTTGGTTATTCCTACAAGATATACTCTGTATGTTTTACCCCTTCACTTTGGAGGTGGAAAAAATCTTTAGACTCTGTAGAGATGTGGCCTTTTCATTTCAAAGTTGATTTCCGAAATCTCTCCCAGATTTTCTAAAAGACTGAGAAGACCTTGAGGGATGTATCACTGCCTTACTGACCTTCTGGGAAGTTGGTAATGAGGCACATTCTGCATCCGTTCTGGGTGCCATAGTCCTGATTGAACAGCTGAAGTGCACACCACTTACAAAGAGGGTTCATGGGAAATGAACTACTGTGCATAGCAGAGCTGAAAAATTCATACAGGGAGAGGCTGTCTATCAGGTGCATGGATCCCAGGTAAAGAAGAGCTTTAAGAGTAAGAATCAACATATTGAGTCAAGCCTGGAAGTATATGAAAATTAGTTTGCCTGACACCATATTACGTGCTTCATATATTAGTATGCATTAAGCCACTTCAGATGGCTTTAGGTGAGTATAGAGCAGTAGGTCATAAGAATGGGAAGAGGTGCTTCTCCTTGCTGCTGTTTCTTTTCTCCAGATATCCTCCCTGGTAGATTTTTCCCCAATCCAGTGTTTCAAATGCAGTATAGGCAAGTATGAGAGTTAGATCATAGACACAAGGGACAGAGAAAGGTTTAAGTGCCTCTTCCTTATTGTTTTGATATTAAAAACTGTCCCAGTTAGCTTTGAGTATATATGTTGTTATTTTTAAGGCACTGATAGTGTTACCCATGCTCCTGTGATATTATTTTTCATTAACTGGTGCCTGGAGGTAGTTTGAGAATGGATGAGGGCTAATGAACTGAAACAATCCTGACAAAACAAGATGGGAGGAAAGTCCCAAGTCTCCTGTCTCCTGTCTTGGATGGGATCACACTCTCCCTAAAGTAACTGGCCCATATCTGAGGGCATGCTGTTAGATTCAGAGCTCCTGTCATTGGAAACGCAGGTGACAGTAGAAGCCAGGTATGTCTTTCATCAGCATCACTTGGTCATCCAGCTTTGGTCTTTCATGAGCAAAAAAGATCTTGCCACTGTGGTGCATGCTTTTGTAACATCTAGAATAGACTATATTATGGTCCATTTTGTAAAGTGCTGCCCTTAAAGCTACCATTGATGTATAATGCTGTGGCCAAAAATTCTAACTGAAGTGGGTCATGTAGGCCATATCACCCTTGTTCCATTTATATTGGTTCCCATTTTGCTCCCAGACCCATTCAGAGTGCTGGTACTGAGCTGTAAAGCCCTTTGTGGCTAGGGACCAGTACACCTTACGGATTTCCTACTCCCATATGAACTTGCCTGACCATTATGATCATTTTTTGAGACTCTGCTTCAAGTGGTTCTGTCATCTAAGGTTAGACAGGTGGCAACCACAGAATAATATTTTTCTGTCGTGGCATGAAAATTATGGTGTTCCTTTTCCAAGGAGACTCATTTTGTAGAAGGAAAGTGAGCCCTGTTGCTGAGCTGGTTGAACTCTTCAGGAGGATTGGAGTATATAGTCTGACTGTGTTTTGAAGATCTTTAGCCAAAATACAGGAATAAGGTACAGCGAAACATGGTTCTAGCAGGCAGTCCATGGTGGACTACTCTTGGTGTTTCTTCTGGGGGAGGCTGATCATACCGTGTTTCCCCGAATATAAGACAGTGTCTTATATTAATTTTTGCTCCCAAAGATGCGCTATGTCTTTTCAGGGGATGTCTTATATTTCTGTATTCTGTTCGTCAGGCATGCTTCCAAACAAAAACTTTGCTACGTCTTACTTTTGGGGGATGCCTTATATTTCACACTTCAGCAAAATCTCTACTACGTCTTATTTTCCGGGGATGTCTTATATTCGGGGAAACAGGGTAGTAAGTGCAGCTTTCCATCCATCCCTCCCTGCTGATACTTCCTTGGGCTCATTTTGAAGGCCACCAGGTATTGGGATACTAAAGTATAATGCTTTTAGGACTTGCTTTGGTTGACTGAAGAAGGGGAGAGGAAAAGAGTGGAGAAGGAAACTTTGCTTTGCTGCCCTTAACAAATTTTACATAGAAATTGCCATTATGGTGTGGTGTTTGCAGGCATATTCTGTGTAAACCACGATGGAATTGATTTAAATCAAATTGATGTAAACCACTAGTCAGAAAGACTAGATTTAAATCATAGTTTTCTACATTAAGACTCATTCTTGCTGGTATAATGTTACTATTTACAACTAGATGAAGGTTCTATTTTTAGAATAATAACTTTTCAAATAAGTTTTACAGTTATAACAAAAATGAGTGATTTGGTTGTACTATTAGAGAAATATATATGTTGTAACCCGCCCAGACTCCTTCGGGGATCCAACAAAATAAATAAAAATAAAATAAATATATGTAGAAAATTATGGAATTATTGGGATATGAACTCGTCCCAGTTTAATAGGTTAATAATTCATATTCGGACAACTTTTCTGCAATATTTTTCACAGCACTTTTCATGATGTTGTTTCACTTGGGTCATCAGCCTTGCATTTCTTTGTTACACTGTTTACATTTTGCACGCATGGCTGCCTTACCCATAGGTAGAGGGACTATATTAAAATATTCCCAAACTGTGTCTCTTTTACAGTCAGCTACCATTATAGGTTTTATTCTCTAGGGAGAAAATAATATAACAAACCTTAGGCTTTATGCACAAAGATCCCAAGACTTATGGAGTATTCTGCTCAAAAGGTGTCACTTTCATTTTTACTGGTTGCCCCTCCCTCCTCACACTTAGCTCCTTGTGCAGGCCTATTCCACTCTGAACAATTGATTATTAATTGAACATATTGAAACTTAGCACTTAAGAGGTAAGGTATTGATTCCGTGTATGTAGATTTGCAAAGGAACAGTGGAATTAAGGTCTTTTTCTCAACTCTATGTTTATAAAGTTTTTTGCTCTGAAGAAGAGGCATGTTATCTCTGCAGACACACATTCACAGTTTTGAGAGCTGCAAAACCAAGCATCTGTGATAAATATATTCTATGGAAAAATTACCGAAAATAATCTTAACAGTAAACTCTGGAAGAGCATGACTTTGAAACTGGATTAATGGAATTCAGTTACGAAAAAATTTAACATTGCATGAATATATAGTCTCATGCTACATAATGTAAAACTAATCCTTATTTCATAATGAATAACTTATGGACTATAATGTATCTTAAATAGAAAATGATCTTCAGTTTTTTATTCAAAAAGTATTGAATAAATAACTGAATAAACATTGCTTGAATATGTAGTCTCATGCTACATAATGTAAAACTAATTCTTATTTCATAATGAATAACTTATGGACTATAATGTATCTTAAATAGAAAATGATCTTCAGTTTTTTATTCAAAAATTATTTTTAATGTATTTAATTTATTTCAAATATTTGATTTTTTAAATTAAAAAATATCAATGACTTTTAGCCAAGCTAGTGTAAACCTCTGAGTATACTGGTAACTAACAGGGAGTGCTTTTACAATAGTTCAGATATATCAGAAAACCATGGTTAATTGATTGTCTGAACCTGTACCTTCACACTAGTAATGATTAATTCAAGTACCTCATACCAGGATCTGAAACTTGGATCTGAAGCTGGTTTATTAAGCAGTCTTAATTGTGACTTAATTGTGTGCGTTATATACAAATGTGGTCATCCTGGTTTGTTTTTTCTACCAGTTCTGTGCTTCTCCTACAGAAGCACCTGGCAAAGGGGGCTCAAAAATGAAACTGCTTTCCATGCAGTTCTTGTTTGTGTCTCTCCTGCCCGGTGTCCCAAGCGTGCGTTGCAGCAGAGTACTTTCTGTACTCCACTCCCCTCTGTTAAAAACTCGGCGATACGGCAACAACTTCCATCTGTTTCTAGCAGAAAATAACAACCCCAGCGGAACCCTGTCTGTCTTGATTTCCTATGCTTCATTAACTTAGATTGGTTGGACATAAGGATGGAGTACATTAACTTTATTTATTTCTTTATTTATTAGACTTTTATACCACCCTTTCCTCGCAGTCTCAGGGTGGTTACCAATGTATGTATCATAACAAACACTATATCATAACAATAACTGATTCCCTATATAACAATCCATTTAAAATACACATTTTAAATAGGATTTGCCAGTCTTTCCAACAGCAGGGATGCCCTGCTCTCTGTTTGTGGAACGGCAAATGGTGGAACAGGTAGCAGTGGTCAGTGGGAGGCTTCAATTGAATACCGTAGCTTCCTCAACTGTATGCTCGGAGGAAAACCTCTGTCTTACAGATTCTGTGGCTCCTCACCAAGTCCCACTGGGACCAGGTCTCGCAAGGCAGAGTAGTCTACCAGGTTGGAATTAGGGCCAAAAAAGCCCTGGAACTGGTTGAGGCTAGCTGGGCATCTTTGGGGTCTGAGACCACCAGCAGATTTCCATCGCTGAACATAGTAATGTTTGGAGGACATTCCAGGAGAGATGGTCCCGCAGATAGTTCACAATTGTTCCCCACCCTTATGTCCAACCATTGTAAGTTAATATTGTCAACTATTACTGCTTGGTGCTTGCATTCTCTGTTCATTAAATTGCAGTTTACCAGTGTGTGTGAGAGAAAGCTGTTGTGGGACAAGTGTGTTTTGACTTCTTTGGGATTTTGGCTTCTAAATATATAGTTGATAGGTAGCATTATGGGGCATTAAGAACTTTGCAGAACTGAGAAGTTTGGGGGAGACAACAGATACAGTATCAGCCAGAAGCATCATTTATGGCATGGAGCTGAGAGATGAGTGTTGGGTGGGTATGTTTGGTTAAGTGTGTGTGCTGATAAATCATCTGCAGGAGGTTGTTTTTATCAATTTTTAATGAGGAAAGAGTTAATATAGAAGCTTGCCATCCTTCCTAGCAAACAACCAAGCTTGTTATTCAGTGAACTTTGCTATCAATTGGGTATCAGCTGGGGTATCAGCTGGGTGGCCCTTCCTCTAAAATGACAAAGCAAAGAGTACAAAACTGAAGCACACTATTATGAACCCCCTGGTTGGCAGAATGGTGGACTAGATTAAGCTTGATCTGATAACAACAAGGTACAGCATATTATCATTGCATTTTCTGTGATCTTTGCTTAGCAGGGATGAGAATGTCACAGCTGGGATTGGGTATATCAAAATACCAAGAAAAAGAAATACATACTGGCTGATTATCCATGGGGCAGCCTCTGCATGCTGGCAGTTGGAGCTCGTTGGGGCAAGACATCTTGTCCCAACATGCATCCTCCCTGGTGCGTGCTGGGAGTGGAAGTACATCAGGACAAGAAATCTTGCTCCGACACACTTCCTCTCTGTGGCGCACCAAAAGAGGAAGCGTGCCGGGGCAAGATTTCTTGTCCCAATGCTCTTCCTCTCCCCGCCCCCCATGTTTCTCGCTTTCTTTGCGGAAAGCAAGAGCACTTCTGGGAGGACCTTTGTGCCAGAGCAGGGCATAGTTGCGGCAGAGCTGGCCATGGGTAATCAGGCACAGAGAAGGAGGTTCTGCCCCACTGAAATTGCAAGGATTGCAAGATATCTCCAATTGTGGACCAGGGAGCAAATGGGCACTGAGGGCAAAAAATCAAGTGGTATTCATTAATTTGATTTAACCAGCCAAATATTTCAAGGTGATCTGTGAGAATTTGAGCATATTTGCTCCATTTATGTTCCTTCTATATACCAAGTTAGCCATGTTACTAAAATTGAAGTGAATGATAAATGGCAGTGCATGGTGTGTGCATATGTATATATGCTTTAAAAGAATACGTGTCCATATCTGAGTAACAAATCAAATCAATGCTTGGGGAGTTCAAGCGTGATGAGTTACTTATTGACTCCCCTGTGTCCTAATATAGTTTGGTTGCTGTTAATAGTGGGAGTGATGGAGCATTTTCTTTTTATCCCTAAAATATAGCATTCCATGTCTGTATGTTATCTTCCACTTGACGTACATTGGTGTAGTATATCATTTGCTAATTATAGTTTTACATGGGCGAGCAGAAATGGAATGCTAGTTTAAATTCTCGGGTAATATATCAAACTGATTTACTTTAGGTATATTCTCCTTGGATATTTGGATCATACTCTCTTTAAACCATATAGTATTTCTCATGATGCTGGAAAAAAGAGATTTAATGTGAGTATTTTAATATGTCATTAACATGAGTCCTCGTTAGCAGCATTTCTGTGTCAGAGAGCCTAATGCAACAGAACTGGAACAGTGTTCCAATTCTGGCACCTTTGCGTGATCCTTCTAATGGAAAGTCTGTGTTGAAATGACATCCTGCTGTTGTCAAATGTGTTTGGAATTTCATAAATGAATCTGAAAGTCAAATAATCCTATGAAAATTTTGTGATACTTCTAGGACCTGTTATCCTGGTTGTACCAAAGTGCCATGCTGAACTTGAATACTTTTATGCCACTTGTCTTGTCATTAGAGTGCTTAATAGTAAAAATCAGTCAGCAGGGAAAATTTATGTATTTATTTTGTTAAATTTCCTTTTTATTAAATTTTACTTTATTTTATGAAATTAAATTGAAATACTATCAGATTAAAATAAATTAAACACAATGTATAACCCAGCTACAGTTAATCATGTTTGATTCAAATTAATTTGTTTGGGATAGAGTTAAAACATATGGAATAGGAAGCAATAGGATTATTATATATTTATCTTGGTAGGATTGTGCCATGCTTCACCAAAGGTACAGTGAGAAAGGGGTTCTAGTGAGGTTTACTTTTGCATGTGTTCTATTGTTATTGAATGTGTAGTAGTCACTGTCTGTTTAAAAGTGTTGCACATGGCAGTGGCCATAATAAAAAAAGGCTCTGCATCTTCCCATCCTCAACAACAGAGGGATATGTCCCAATGCTTGTAAATAACTTTTAACAGTTTCTTCTTTAAACATCTAGGCTTATAAACTCTGCAGAGAAGAGGTAGAGAATAGCCATACTCCCTTGGTTTGGTTATAGATGAAGGCTTTCTTATGTCTCAGTGTTTGGCAACCTTTCCCTTACAGCACACCGTTTCTTTGGAAACAGAAACTAAACCTTGTCTCTCACCTAATACAAAGAGCTGATTCTGCCCCCATGGTAGCCCCTGCCCCCTTGCAGTCATCCTGTGGTGGTACCCGCTACCTTTTTTTACAATTCAGGAAGTGTCCACAGGCTCAACAGGTTGGAAACCCCAATCAATGCAGTGTTCAAGTTGACTTTTGCTTGAACTGAAGAGATACTGAAATAAATGGGATTCATTTACAAGGACATATTTTTAAGAACTGTGTTAATTTTCTTTTCATTGTATTTATTTTGCTTGCTGTTTTATAGACTTCTGAAGTGTGACTCTTGCATTTTAGAAAAGCTTGTACAATTTGAAGATATTATTGTTTATTTATGAAAAGTATTCAAATGTTGTTCTTCTGTGGTCATAATCAAGGCAACTTACAAAATACAATAAAGTATAATATAATACAATACAATACAATAACATATACAATATTAAAACCAATAACAATAGAATCACATCATACCATAAAAATCAAGCCTATGATAAAATGCACCTTTAAAACCTAAATATTAAAAGCTGTTCAAAATAAATCATCTTTACTTGATGACGGACGAAGAGTAAGGAAGGAACACACCAGGCTTCCATAGGAAGAACATTCCATAGGAAGAGCATTCCAAAGTCTGGGTACTACCACCAAGAAAGCTCTTTCCCAGGTCCCTACCAGATGTACTGAGGGATGGAGAGACAGCCCTCCCTGGATGATCTTAGTAAATGGACAGGTTTTTATAGGAATAGGCCGTCCTTCAAGTAACCTGCCCCAATGCGGTGAAGGGCTTTATAGGTAATAACTAGGACTTTGAATTAGGCTCAGAAACGTACTGGTAGCCAGTGCTGTTGTAGTAATGGGGATTCATGGTCCCTATGCCTGGTTTCTGTCCACAGTCTATATGCCATGTTTTGTACCAGCTGAAGCTTCTGAACTCTGTTTAGAGCACATTACAGTAATCCATATGGGATGTGACTAATGCATGGGTTACATTGGTCAGATCCAACAGTTCCAAGTAGGGATGGAATTGGTATATAAGCCATAGATTGGCAAATGCATTCCTGGCTACCATCGAGGCTCATTATCCAGATTCAGCAATGGTTTCAGGAGCACAACCTCCCCCCACCCTCCAACTATGGATCTAAGCCTTCAAGGGGAATGGAATCCCATTCAGTGCTGCTAAACATTCTATTCTCTGTTTGTTGATGAGAGATTGGAAAAAAAACCCCAGGGCTGATAGTTGAAACCATTCCCTTTTAATACAAAATCCAATGGAAGTGGCCGACCCTTAGATAGGGATATGTCGATCTCAAGGAGCCTGTCCACTGACAGAAATCTGTCTTGACTCACTCCTCCTGCAGCCCCAGATACCACCTGAAATTATGTTCCTTGGTGCTCCCTTGTCCCCCAGGAACAATTCATCCCCTCCCCAACCCAAGTGGGCTGACAAGGATTGGCCAAATTTATTACTCGGAGAAGGTTGATAGAATAGTTGAGAATTGAAAGGAGGAGAAAAAGCAAACGTTATGTGTGGGGAAATTGGGGAAGTTTTCCCTGCTGCAATGAAGAGAGTCTTGTGGCACTTCAAACACTAATGAATTTATTGTGAGTCAGAGCTTACTTCCTCAGATGCATTAAGTAATGTTCCATGATGAAGTGAGTTTTGCTTCATGAAAGCTTTTCTCACAATAAATTTATTTAAGGCCCCACAAGACTCTTTGTTGTTTTGGTAGCAGATGACTAAAAAGGCTATCCCTTGGGAGTTTGTAGTAGCATCGTTTTCAGGGAGGGGGGATTTCCCAGTCATCTTACTTCCCCCAAATCATTGCAAGGATTACGAACGTATAAAATATACCTATTAATATCCAGAGCAGTTGATGAGATACTTGAGACCCTGCCCTCCATGCTTTTATATACTCTGTGAACTTTTTAATAAATATATACAACAGGATTTTTGGTGGCTTTTGGTGAGAAATTGGGAGCCATAAAAAGCACATTATTCAGTATGAACAAAAAGCATTTTGAGTTAATAAAAGCAACATTTCCAGTACTGTGGACACATGGTGCATTTATATAATACACCCACATATCACTGCTGATACTCAGCAAATTCAAAGCAAAGCTATACATTAAGATTATTGTAAGGGTGTATAGTCTGCAACATTCCTGTTCAAATTTGTTACAATTTTAAATGTGTATCTCTGTGTGTGTGTGTTCTATAGCAACCAAAATGTTTCCGGTAAGTAGCCTTCCATTTTTTGTTTTGTCCTTTTCTAAATAAAGGATAACAAAGCTTTAGATTTTCACAGGAAGTACCTCAAACTCTTCATTCTGTGAATTCTGTGAGAAGACAGTAACATATGAAAGAAGTTAAATGTTTGGAATTGTTTATTTTCCTACACTGTTAGTCAGCAGTGCCAGTATAGGAGTTTCCTTGTGGCTTTTAGTGGAAAATGTTAAAGGCTCAGTCATTTTTTACGTTTGAACTGAATTAGTCACACAACTGGCGTGGATATCCTGACTGTGAAGGCTGCCCAAAAGCTGCTTTCCCCTCCTCCCCCGCTACAGGAAGTTGCATCCAGAGCAGTAGCTCTGTGCTTTGGTAAGTGTAACATGTGAGCATTACTAGGCATTTCATCCTGCGGGTCTGCAGTCTGTGCTATTTAGACTATTGCTTTGTTGGAATACTGCTGCGGGTGTGATTTTGTGTTGTGTTAATTTGTTTTGTAATGACCTTTTAAGGCACTATGCTTTTTAAAAACTGTTTGCAGCAACATTTGCTGCCCCAAAATTCCATTTTATGACGACAGTTGGATAAACAGAGCATTTAACCTGAAGAACTGTCAGATTGGCATAGAAACAGACCTTCGAATAAAGAAGTTGGCTGAAAGATGATGCGTGGAACCTGATTTATCCCTCCCCCTCATTTTTTTAAAAAAAACCTTCGGCTGAATGAAGGCTGTAATGGGAAGGCTATTCACACAGTGATCAAAAGAAGTGCTCGAGTGATGAACTACTTCTGCAGAAAAAAGTCTAAAGCAATAATTCAAGCTCTTGTGCTTTGCTATTTTGCTGAAGCTGTTCCTGGCGTTTATTTCTTGTATGTGTGTTCTGCGTTGAAGCAGCTAGAGCAACAGCCTGATGATGGAAAACAAATGAGCTGAAATGGGTTTGTGACTTGATGGAGTGAAGCATTGTGTTGGGGAATCTGAACTGAACAAGCAATATTATTATTTGAGTTTCATTGTCCTTTGTCTGACTCATCACATGTAAATGTACTGCAGCTTAGCTCTACGTTGCAGGGATTTTTACATGGAGAAGAAGTGTCAACCTTGGAGCTCTAGTGCTGAATAGCTGCTAAGAAATAGATGGCATTTTGTGTGGAGGATTTCTGATGTTAGGAAACGAGATAGTTGCTGGCTTCAGAATTATTATGACTTGGAATGTTTAGGACAGTCATGTATGCTTTTTTTGGAAGAAATTCTGCTACTGTTAACTGGAGAGTGACCTTGCAGGAGTGGGGAGAGCTGTGATAATCTCTGCCAGAGCAATTGTTTCTTGTTTCAGTTCTATGCAGAATGGTGTCATCCACAACAATTATTTTACTGTTCAGATATCTGTGTAGAAATTAAACAAAAGCAAATTGGTTATAAAGGTACAGAATTTCTGTACATATACTGTTTTATCTTCTGAAATATTGATGGAATAGAGGTTTTTTTAGTAGATTGAAAACTATGAAGCAATAGAAGAATTTCTATTTTGTAGAATATTTTTGGAGAGCATTAGCTGAACATCTCAGGTTGCTGAATTTGACAAATAACATAATCATATGTTACATTCAAAGATTTAAAACAGAGTAGTAGTATTTTCAAATTATGTTCAAGAAGGAAGGAACTTTCTCTGCTGCCTTGTCTGTGCTTGGTGCAAGGCTGTTAAAAATCTAGGTGTTTTTACCTTCCAACGGATCGAATGAGTCGAGTGTGTATTGTTGTTTTGGAGGAGGTAGAGGATGAATCTCCCACATATATTTCCAAGCTGCCTCAAGAAAGGATATCTCTACTTCCTTCACCTTCAGGAAATGTCTTGGTAAGAGGGTCTTATTAAATGTGTCCAATTCATAATTATGATACAAAACTTCATTGAGATGTCACAAAATTATATCAATATGCAAAACTGTAGTTGCTCTTTAGTTTAAATGGTAAACATAATATTCCATTTTTGTGTCTAACTTTCGTCATAATGAAAGATAAACTTTGAAGGTAGCTGCTTTTTTTGGCTTCAAATGAAAAATGTAAAAGTATTTTTTGGCAGGAAGCTTTTATTATTATTGCGAAATGTCTTTCAGTGCAGTAGTTTCTATCTTTTCCCATTTAAACTGACGCCTGCAGTAATCAGCTGTTTTGATCATTCATGAGGTATCTGTATATTGGAACCCCATTCTTAAAATATAGGGACCATAGGTCATGTGATAAATGCAAGATTGCTACTTCAGTAGCATTTTGTAACAGTTCCAGAGTCTGAAATACTTTTTGCTCCATTTAATCTGGTTTTAATAATCAAATAGCTTGAGACAGTGATACAACTGTCAAACAGGAAAGGTTCATGGTGATGATTAGCAGTTGGCAGATATTTTTGGAATGGACATATTTATCAGATCATCTAGATACATTGTGCTTCCGTATTGTCTGTCACGTTTTTAAAAATGTGCAAGGGGCATTCATTGTTCAGTGAAACAGAGAAGTGATTAGATTTTAAAAATAAAATACATTGGAAATGTTTGACACTTCATGGTATATAACATTTATCTTTTGACATCCTTTTTATCAGATATTGGTAATTAGCACTGTGCTTATATATGTTACGTAGACAACATTTTAAAAGCATATTTGGACAGATCTTCTAAACAGTATTATGACATGAAATCTTTTGATTACATGTAGTTTAACAGTAGTTTGTAATAATAATAGCAAAGTAGATGCTACTTTTAAATTAAAATACTTCCTCTGTTTATTTCAGCCACCACTTGTTCAAGCTATATTTAATGGGGACCCTGATGAAGTTCGTGCACTAATTTTTAAAAAAGAAGATGTCAACTTTCAGGTAAAAAGACTTATTCCCAGATGCAATATTGACTTGTCCTGTCTTTACATTTGAGAATCTTTACAGAAATTTTGTAACATTAGTTATATTTCATATATCAACAATCTTGCTATTTTTTTCTCTATTAGGTTTCTTCTATATTTTTATGAAGGTGTCCAGATTTTGCATGCGTTTTAAACATTTCAAGCAATTGCTTTGACTTTAATCACTAACTTTAACGTTGACTTCTCCACTCCATACCAGGAACCAAGTTTTCCTGTTGGTGAAAAAGGAAGGAAAATTCCCTGTGTCCATCACTACAGATCATAGTTAGAAAAGTCACATGGGATGAGAGCAGTAGTAAGCAGAAGAATTAGGTGAGATTGAGTAAAAGGGGCGGAAGGATCTCATCCAGTTTTTCCACCCAATGTTGACCCCTTCTTAGACTGATCATCCATTTTGGCATTTCAGCTCTCCTGTCCACCTTTGCCCCTTACAAAGAGGGAGAGAGAGAAAATGAAATATCAAAGGCTTTGAGTATTAGCATACTAGAAAACTGAATCACATTTCCTGAAGTGTTCTGATGAAGCTTATACCCCAACAATTTTATTGGTCTCTAAGGTGCTACTGGACTGGAATATAGTTGAATTGTTCTGGTTTGTCATCATGTTCCTAATTCTGAACCTACCTCCCCCCCCCCCGCGCAGATTGAACCCCCCCCCAAAAAGAATGGGCCAGTTACACAGATGATATGTTTTTCTACAAACTTGGGGGGACCCTCTGCTTTGCAGGAAAACTTCAATAAAATATTTGGGTGCTGTGTGGTTTCCGGGCTGAAAGCCTTCGACAATACATTCAATAAAATATGTTTTTAGGAAGAGACTGAAGTCTTATAACACTATGCTGTGAGATCTCAGCTGCCATAACAAGATGGGAGGAGCAGCTACCTGCTGCCGAATGAGCCAGGTGGATGGACGCAACAGTGCTGCAAGTGGGCAGGGAGAAATTGGAGCTGTTGCAGCCACAAATACCAGGCAGGGGGAGGTAGCTCCAGTGTAGACAGGTGAGGTGGCCAGCTGAGTAAGGGGGGAAGATGGCATTCCCTCACTTTTCATGTTCTAAAACTGCATTAGGACATCACACTTCATCCTAGTTATGTAAAAATGTTCACAAAACTAGTTAAGCCAAAATGTTCACATTTGTGTACATCTTTCCATCAAAGAATCATAGTTGAAAATCTGGTTACAGATGATGTGCGAATACAGGAGATACATGGGTTTACTGCAGCTAGTTCTCTCCTGCCCCTGGATCTTAAATCTGAACTAATAACAAAATGGCAAGCAATGATTTGCCAAGGAATGATAAGTAAATAATTAACTTCTACTGTGTGAAGTAAAGGGAGGAGCCAAAGAGTGGAGACTGGGATCCTTCCAGGCTTCTCCAAGTAAAGTCAAGCTACATGACACTAGAAACTTTGGCCGTCCAATGAAATCACTTGCACTGTTTTACTTACATCTGCTTATGAGGAAAAGGTAGTATTTAATGCAAAGCGTAGTTCACTGGCAAAACTCTTTTCTTAAGTTTAAGGAATGCATCAGAATGGCCAGATGGTGTGTGTGCTTGCACAAAGGTGTCAAAGATACACTTTGAACTGCAGAGTGCAGTTCAAGGAATGCAGTATTTAAAGAAAGTCTTTGTACTTTTTCTGCTTGAAACTTTGAGTCATTATTGAGCTTGACTAGAATTAGTCATGAGTTGCATTTTTGAATTGAATTTGAATTAAGTCATTTTTACTCATTTTGTAGCAACAGATCCATTCATTGCATCCTGAATAATTTTTGAAATGTTGGGTGTTGGCTGTTTAAAAAGGCATCATGAAAATCAAATTACTTAGCTCCAACACCAAAACTCCTCATTAGAATCTCAAATTGGCCCTTTAAAATAAGTATATTTCTAATATCCAATATTTCTGGTGTATACAATTATGTGGAATAGTTATAGTATTATTCTATATCTGCAACATAAGAGTTAGCCATGCCTTCCAAAAAAAAAAGAGGGCTCATTTTCAATAAAGTATGTAGTAGAGGATTGTCCTAAACTCTTTCTCATAAAAAGATGACAGGAGAATGTAGATCAAACCACCTCATCTTCCTGTCCCCCCCCCCCCGAGATTCTCTTTTAAGATTAAAAAATCTTACTTATGTGCCAACTTTGTCAAAGCCATCATTATCTGTGCCAGTAAACATAGAATTTTGGAAAGTATTTTTATGGTTTCAGATGGCTATTAGCAACACTTTTGTTTTTGCATAGTTGCCCTACCATTTTTTAGGCTCCATTCTGCTGTGGGAAACAAAATGGTGGGCACAGCTGTGGAAAAGTCAAAGTGTTGCTAATAGCCATCCGCAACCATTAAAATTATTTTTTGAAAATCATCCTATGTATTGTCGAAGATTTTCACAGCCGGATTCAACTAGTTCTGGTGGGTTTTCCGGGCTGTGTGGCCGTGGTCTGGTGGATCTTGTTCCTAATGTTTTGCCTGCATCTGTGGCTGGCATCTTCAGAGGTGTATCGCAGAGGGAAATCAGTGTGTAACAGACTTCCCTCTGTGATGTGCCTCTGAAGATGCCAGCCACAGATGCAGGCAAAACGTTAGGAACAAGATCCACCAGACCACGGCCATACAGCCTGGAGAACCCACTAGAATCAACATGCTATGTTTATCAATGCAGACAATAATGGTTTTGACAAACCTGGTGCATAAGTAAGATTCTTCTAACTTAAAATAGAATCTGCTCTCCTTTACAATGTGATTGTACGCTGCTGCGACTTCCACCATAGCATGCACAATCACATTGTCATCTTTTCCTGAGAAAAGGTATAGTTGTCTTCATATATGTTCTATATATGTATTCTACGACCATATATGTTCTACGACAGCAGCAGCAGAGTGGGAAAGTTACCATATTTACCCAAATGAATATTACTGTTGATGCACACAGTTTTTACTGTTCTCCTGGAGGTGGAGGACATCTTGGCAGATAGCCTTCTTTTGCATGAAACCAGTAGTTTATTACTCTGCATTGTATAAACTCTGATAAAAACTCTATTAATAAACAACCTGTATGAAAGAGACCTTTTAAAAAATAGCCACTGCAATACTACTGCTGATTCCAACACAATCTTTAATTTTCATTTTATTTCTAATTGTGAAGTTGCCAGTAAATTATATAGTAATATTTCTTTTCATTTAGTAACGTGAGTTTGCTTTATTATATGTGATATATTTGGAGTACTTTGCAATAGCAAAGTGGAAATTAAGATATTTATTTGGAAAACTTCTATGCTACTTCTCCGGGGAACTTGTCTGAGGTGGTCACCCCATTTCCTTTTACATCCTGAAATTCTTGCTTTAACATTCTGCTGTGTCTGTAATTTCAGCATTTATCAGGTAAATTGTAGCAGATCCCTCCAAGTATTTACATTAATATTATACAAGCCGAATTCAAATTTTTCATAAGATGACTCTTCACAGAAAGTTTATGTTTTAATGGCAATTGTAGTATACTAATGAGCCCCTCGGGGGAGGGCGGTATATAAGTGGAATAAACAAACAAACAAACAAACAAACAAATAAATAAAAAATAATGTGCTCAAAGCAATGTTTGCGTGCAAGGGGGGTACACTTGCTTCCTTCACCGTGTTCCAAAAAAAAAAAAAAAGTACATAAACAGAAAAACCTTGAATTTACTACTAGGCACTTGTCCATTTTTCCTGATTTGATTGAAATGTATGGTCTTGTTGTAAATGTTGGCTACAGTAGTTTCCATGATGTAAAATTAAATACAAAAGAACCAGATGATGGGAAAATAGCAAGTGTTCCCAATCTGTTTAAAACGATTGTCACATATAAATTACCATGTTTTAAATGATGGAGAAAGTACAAAGAAACTCAAAACTGTAGGTAGTCTACAAATAGCTGTTTAGCTCATGAACAGCTGATCCTAGTTCTGTTCTTGTGAAACTCGTTTTGGTTTCGTGTTCTTTGGAACCGGGTCCACCGCAGTACATCTGGTCCACTTTAATACATCAGTTTGCCCAACTGATCCATGTGTTCTACTTGTGAAACTCCTGTTGGTTTCATGTTCTTTGGAACTGGGCCCATTGCAGTGTATTTGATAGGACAACCAGGACACAGAATAATTCAAATGTGTGTTGTTATGGGATGTAATTGGAACATGGAGTACAGTACATGAGCTCAGGTCTTTGAAAACATATGCATTTAATTCAATTACTGTCGTTTTGGTGTAAATGCAGTGCAGTCATGCTCCTATTAAAAATGTTAATGTATGAAGTTGAGCAGTGCTCACTGCTGATTTGTATACAACAGCTTAAGCGCAACCCAATACAAATGTACCATCTATATAGGTTTACTACAGCACAGAACAGAAGTTAATTAACTGAAATTGTTTTGTTCTCAATTTTTTAAAAAAGAATTAATTTTATTTAAAAGGATTTCTGAGAGTCCTTTTTTTGCAACTGGAACACACAAGCACAGTTGTCATAGGGAAGAAAGAATTTCCTGTTGTGTGCTGGTAGGAATGCTTCAGTCTGTGGCATCCATAAATGTCATTTCTTATTAATCAAAAGTTGCTGTTTCTAGCTGTGTTCCTTCAGAGTTCTGCATTTGCCCTTCTCACCACCCACAACATTCTAATACAGAATCTGAAATTGCTTTAACTTGGACCAGCCAATTAGCATTCAAAATGTCACCTGCGGAGTATATTCACAGCACAATATGGTTGAGTGCTACTGCAGCAAGCATAATGAAACATGAAAGAGTCTATAAACATGTAATGAACATTTATCAGTCAAGGGCAGTGGACATTCATTTTTTGTTGTTGTACAAGTTGTCTTGACCTCTATACCTATTCCTCATAATCTTTCCAATATGGTCTTATGTCCTTCATGTGGCATTTAATTTGTTGGATATTATAGTACATTCTGTGTTTGGCTTCTGTAGTGTTCTACTGGTATGTCCAGATTGCAGCTAAATCAGACCAAATATCAAGCAGGAGATACTTCAAGGAAGAGGCATCAGTTTGTACAGCATTCTTATGCTACTTGCACTCATTCTCATTGAAAAAGCTGCTGTTTGAAGTGTGAACTGTCTGTATAACACTGATTGGGTGCATTCACTCACTCCATCTGAGACTTGAAAGTCTGTGTGGACATGCTCCAGTTCTGCAGAACTCTGTGGTATTTTTAGCTCATTTAGGCCCAAACTGAGTATTAGATTGTCTGTGATTAGCTGTTCTAATTTTTAATATTCCTAAAATGCAGCTGAAGGAGAATCTGATTTGAATTGGTTTGGAAGTTCACTGCAAAGGAAGGGTTAAGTCCTCCTGTGACTGACTGAAAACATCCCTGTTGGTTGTGCTTAGTCATGGAAGGAAAAATGTTGATTAGGAGAATGGCATAGAAGGGGAAGGCCTCATTATCACAATTGTCCCCAATCCCTCTGGCTCTGATTTGAATTGTATTCATTGCCAGTCCTAGTGTAGTGGTTAGCGTGGCGGACTAGGGTATGGAAGAGATTCAGGTTCAAATCCACACTTGTAATGAAGCGAGTGACTTTGCGCCAGTCACATACTCAATCTAATCTGCACAAGAAAAAAAAAAAGAGGAGAGAAGACTTCTGTCAGCCATTTTGCATCCCCATTTGGGGCCAGATAGGACAGAAACATGATGAAGGGGCTTTGAGTTAATCTTAAACAGCAATATCCATTTCAGATGGCAACATCTGACAGGAAATGAACTTTGGAAAAACAATGACAGTCTCTGATATGATTGGAAGATCTGTTGTTGAAAGATACAAGCTTTAAAAATCCCACTTGATATTGTTGAACCCTTTTGGCACTTACATTTTGGCCTGTGAAAAGAGACTATTAAATGCAGATTTTTTTTTCTCTCTGTGGTAGATTTTGCTTCTTATTTAACAAGAAATAGTACAGAATCCTGAAAATTTTCATCATTGGAATGCTGCAATGTATGTATCTTACTGACTTCATTCAGTGCTGTTACACTGTCCTCTACTTACAGAAGCTAGGCGTGACGTATTAGGATCTCTTATTAACTTCGATGTCTTGTGCTCCAGTAATTATATTATTTTGCGATTGTTGTTTTTGAAAGATGTGGGTCGGGTAAGAGCTGTAGCCAGCTTTCTTGCATATGTTTTAAAATGATCTTAGTTTTTATCGTTTTATTATATCCTCTTGTTTTCATTTTATTTATAATCCTACCAACCTATGGTTGAAGGGATTGAAAATGAAATAAAATTTGGCTTGATTTGATACTGTTTAATTATTTACTCGGTTCAAAAAATAATTCCAGATTTTAAAAATAATTGATTGGGAGCCCTAGATTCAGCCTTGCAAATGTTTGAGTACCTAAGAAGTGTGCCCTGAGCAAGCCCTTGACTACTGATAGTGAATATCAGTCTTTCATTTAACTGCATTCCTTCGATTGTATATGGTTGCATTTTCTGCAGTGAAAAGGTTATTGAGACAGAGTCTGCATTTTAATCGGTTAAATAAATTACCTTTTCCATTTTTCTCACTACCCTCCCTTAGAACTTTAATGCAGATTGTGGTGCAGTGGGGTTGACCCTGGGTTTTTCTGTGCAGTTATTTCGGCTTGTACTAAGCTACTTGGTTGCCTGTAAGTCTCTCCTCCATGACCAGGCAGGAAATAATGTCAACTTTACTTTGAACTATAACATATTACTGTAGACTACAAATCTGGAGGCTCAGATAACTTCCTTTGTAATTTGAGTAAAAGTTACCAAAAAACTTGTGTCTGCCTGGATTATACCGGTACATGCCACATGTTATAAATTGTGCCATCCCAAGACCTAGTTTCCACAAGCGGAGTGTTTTGGCACACAGACACATGCTGCTCAGAACTGAACATGTTATGCAATTACTATAAAAAAGAGCCACAAAATTACAAGAACAATGAGAATACTCTTTTCATGTGTTACAAAAGCAGCTCTTAATTAAGTCCTTAATCGTTAGAAACTCCATGCCAAAAGAAAGCACCAACAACAAACATAAGATGTGTGTGTTCTCTTGAACACTTATCTGGCAAAAAAGCTCTGGATTTTTGTAACTGCTAATCTACTTGTACAAGGTCACTTTAATCATATTTTAAGTTCACATTATTTCATGTGAACTCATCGTAAAATGATGACAATGAAATGTCATTGTTGTTCTCATGCTACATTGCCAATGAAGTGATCACACTAAAATCTCAGTGGGCCTTAAATAAAGAACTGGGTACATATTGGATAAATTATGTACAGCAAAAGTGTCAGCAACTAATCTCTCACTAACTTCCACAGAAGCAGATTCAGATCAGTAGAATATGGTAAAACAGCTAAAACAGCTGAGCCCTTGGGGGGAGGGCAGTATACAAACATAATAATGATGATGATGATGATGATGATGATGATGATGATGATGATGATGATGATGACGACGATGATGATGATGATGATGATAATTTTTAAAAAAGAGAAAGTAACATGTTTATAGTAATAAAAAGGCCAATGGCCAAAAAACAGAGGAAGTTTTGTTTAAGAGTGAAAAACATTCCAGAAGAGATTTTTAATGGGTATAGTTCAACTTAAGCAACCTGTTAGTTATCCAACCGGTTTCTTTACAGTAACTCTGAAGGTGATATTTCTGTGAACGTAGTTTCAGCCATATGTAAGAGAATGGGCACAATCAATGTGACCTGGCCTATCTCATGCTACCCAGATGGTTCCTCTTGTTTTTAGCAGCAGTGGGACACATTTAAGGGTTTGTACAGTTGCAAAGTTATGATCTTCTAGTGAAGTCAGTGAACTTACAAGGGTGTAATTCTTGTTAGCAATCCACTGTCAGTTTCTTGGAGCTTAAAGATCAACCTTCCTACACAGCTTGGCAGAAAGTCTTCCAAGCTGGGCAAAATGCAATTACTTCAGACTTGCAAGTGAATCATACACATTTGAGAGAGACAGTATACCAGTTTTCTGAATCCTAGGAAAACTGTCACTTGCCATATAGATAACCTTATAGCATCCAGTCCATGTTCACTAAAGTCCTGTGGGCCTGTATGGGTGAAACTAGACTAGGGTAGACTTCTGGCAACCTTGAGCAACAGCTTGTCTTTAGTAAGCAGTTTGTAGGGATTTGCTGGGGAGAAGCAACAGGTGAGTGCTCCATCTTTGCTGTTTTGATATGGTAACTATGCATCTGGCTGCAGCAGTGGCAGCAGAAAGTAGAAAGTGGCTGAAGGGTTATTTGAAAAGAGCTGTATGGTTGCCTCAATTGCCATTAGAAGCAACACAGTTAAAATAAATTAGTGTGGAAAAATACTATACTCTGTCTCACTAAAAGAAAAAAACAGAATTGTAACTTCATTCGCCACATGCTGGACCGTCTGTTTTAGAATGCTTCATTTGGGTCCTAGTGCCTACCTAACAGAACTACAGTGAAAAATCAGGAGGAATTTTGAAGACCTTCCAAGTTCAAATTGTACAGCTTTGATTACTGACACTAAACATATGTAAAATTCACTTTAGATAAGCAAGTAATTCAGTACAAATCTTTACTGATACAGTGGAATGTTGATTGATATTTTAGGGTGTAGCAAAATTTGTGGGATTCAGAAAAGGAAGAAGTCTTTGTCTAGATTACGTTAGTGGTCAGAAAAAGTTGAAGTTAAGAGGAAGTACCTCTGAAAGAAACTTTGCAAGAGCTCTGAAAATCTGTGGTTCGGGAGTTCTTCGTATTACACTTTGGTGCTAGTTCAAGCAGGGCCACAGTTTTGCTTCACAGCCAATGGGTCAGAGCAGAGATGATCCATTTTGTCTATACACTTTGAAGTGACTAACTGTTACTGAAAATAGAGTATAAAATGGTATATGGGAGAAATTTGTAATGCTGTGTGGGTGGTATGAACTATTTGTTATTTTAGCTAGTCCTGTGCTGAAGAGTAGGCACCTCTTATTATGGAGCAAAATCTGTCTACTGAATGTTATTGGATACTGGCTCTTGCCAACTTTGTCTTCTGTGCTCAAGAGATGGTGGAGAAGGTCCCTTCATAACCCAGTAGGCTACTAAGACTGCAATCCTAAGAAAAACCTTTCTGGAATTAACCCCCCTTCAGAATAAAGTGGGACTTGCTTCCAAGTAGCCAGCTTAAGATTGGTCTCCATCCAAAATGAAAAATCACAATGTGGCCACCTTAGTTCTTAGTGTTTACTCGGTAGAATTTCACCCTATTTTTTCTCCAGAGAGCTCAGGGCTGCATATGTTTTTTTAATGGCTCTCTTTATCCTTGTAACAACCCTTGGAGGTAAGTTGGCTTTAGGCTATGAGAGGGTGAGTGGCCCAGGTTTATCAGAGAATTGAAAGAAGATACCATAACAAGTCCTGTGTTATTTAAGTCATTGTTAACAGTTGCTTGGACCTAAGGGTTTTATTTTATTTCTGCTAGAGGTGGCATAAAACACTATGAAGTCTTATGTTTGAATTTTAATTCATTATGAAGCTTGACATTCTAGATTCTATTTCAGCAACAGATCTCTCAACAATGTATTTCTTTTTCATTGTTTTGTGTTAAATATTAACTTTTTTTCTGATGTGTTATAAAATGGATCTTAAAGGGGTTTTTGGTTGGGGAGGGCATAATCTGCCTTAAGTGATCTTAAAAAGAATGGGTGCTGTGTGGTTTCCGGGCTGTATGGCCGTGTTCTAGCAGCATTCTCTCCTGACGTTTCACCTGCGTCTGTGGCTGGCATCTTCAGAGGATCTGATGTTGGGAAAGCAAGTGGAGTATATATCTGTTGGAGTGTCCAGGGTGGGTGGGGAAACCTTGTCTGTGAGTAACAAAGGCGGCAACCAGGTCAATAGTTGAGGGCATCTGAATAGAAGTATGAGTAACAATGAAGACTATAGCCTGGGAGTAACCCTGTAGATAGCAAGGTCACTGGTGGGAGCATCTGAATAGAAGTATCCTGGCCTTTGTTTCTTTTGTCTATGGTCATCCTGTTGTTTTGTGTGTAGCTGGATGACCATGAAGTATCTACAGGGTTACTCCCAGGCTATAGCTCCCAGGCTTCATTGTTACTCATACTGTGCCTATTCAGATGCCCCCTCAACTATTGACCTGGCTGTTACTTCACAGACAAGAGTTTCCACCAACTGACACTCCAACAGATATACTACTCCACTTGTACCTTTCTACAACCAACATCGTAGATCCTCTGAAGATGCTGCAGCCAAACATGACGCGATCAGGCTTAGAAACGCCAGGAGAATGTTGCTAGAACACGCCATACAGCTTCCGTGAATACTCACACAGCACCCAAGTGATTCCGGCCGTGAAAGCCTTTGACAATACCTTAAAAAGAATGATTGTAATTATTACTTGTGATATTTAGCATTGTTTTACTTGTCTTTCTAAATCAGGGGTAGGGAACCTGCGGCTCTCCAGATGTTCAGGAACTGCAATTCCCATCAGCCTCTGTCAGCATGGCCAATTGGCCATGCTGGTAGGGGCTGATGGGAATTGTAGTTCCTGAACATCTGGAGAGCCGCAGGTTCCCTACCCCTGTTCTAAATATAAAATACGGGAACTAGAAGAGTGCTTTATACCTTAATAAGTATCTTGTAGAAAGAAGGAAATTGTATACTTACTGAGACTCTTTGTTGCAGGATAATGAAAAGAGGACTCCTTTACATGCTGCTGCTTATCTGGGAGATGCAGAAATTATTGAGCTACTTATTTTATCTGGTATGTTTCTTCTTGAGAAGGGGAGGAAACATGCATAGAAACAGCATTTTATTAATTTTAGCAGCATGTTTTCCTAACTTAAAACATTGATTTCATTTACATATTTTTGGTTAAAGATAAAACTGATTTTTTGCAGTCAGTATTGTTTGAGATATAAGTATCAGTAACATTACTGAACTTGTTGCATAGTTTATCTTAGTGTCATGGGTACAGCCATCATTAAGTGGATTTTCCTCCCAACTTAATTGGCTCTTCCTCGAACAGAAGAGCCACTTAAGTTGGAGGAAGACTGGAGGAGAACAGACTTGAATCTAAGATGGAGTATAAATATTTTAAGAAACAAATCAATGAAAAAAACTTTGCTCAGTGGAGTAGTAGAATTGGGTAGGATCCACCCCACTGAGAAGTTATTCAGTTTGCTCCTATGATAGAAAATAGGGTACATGCCAGCTTTTCAGTAAGCATATTTTCATTGTAGCAAGAAACAGGAAAGAAGTTCCGGCAAGTGTTCGGGCAAGTGACTCAACAGAATTACTGTTGATTTTTTTTCAGGAGGAACCAGCCACATGAGCAGGGTTTCAAGTAGGGTCATTATGGAAAACATTTTTTTGTTTCTTGTGATTGCTAATGAGATTGAGAGGGTGACAGTGAATGAGTTATTTAAACTGAAGATATAGGAACACTAGATTACACAGAAATTATATATGCATTTTGAAATATTTTAGGATAGATAGAAACTTATTAAATTATTATTGGTAGAATGCGTCAATATTCTAGGCTCATGTTTGTCTTTGCAATTGGGGGCTAATATGAGCAATATTCACTGTCTCCTCTCCTTTCTTATTTTACCCCAGAATCCCAGGAATCCAGTCTCAGGATGAAAAAATAACATGGGAGAACTGAATAATTTATTATTCTTCCTTTAAAATTCCTGTCCCTGTTTTTGTTTTGTTTTTTAATTAGATTGCAGAGGGTCATTGATTACTCTTTGCCATTTGGTTGTTAGCTTGTGTAGCCTGATTAGGCATATACTTTTGAAAAAGAATCTGTAGGAAATTGTTAGTTTGGCTTTTCAATCTTTCTTTTTCTTTGCAGGAGCTAGAGCTAATGCCAAAGACAGCAAATGGTTAACTCCTTTACACAGAGCTGTGGCATCTTGTAGTGAGGTATGTCTTTTTAAAATTTTGTTTTCACTGTTTTATATGTTTGCCATCTGTAATAAAACACGTCTATTAAGATCCATGTATTTCTTAGACCTTCAGTGTTGTGTGCTGCATGGCATTGTCACAGAACTGCTGTAACCCCAAGATACAACCTTGGTATTTTCCTTGCCACCACCTCAGGGTCAGACTACCCTTGAACATATACTGTATGTCTGTATGTATGAGAGAAAGAGATATGGCAAGAATCCCCATCTCCCTTCTCCTGCTTGCAGGATAGTGCGAGCTTTCTGGCTCACGAGGAGGATATTCCAGGAACTCTTCCTAAGCATCAGGTTTTAGGAAGGTTTTTATTCTGGCACCTAAAGCGAAGTAAGGTAGTCAGAGACTGGGTGAACTGCTGCTGTGTCCAGGGGGGAGGGAAATCCATCCTGGACACAGGCATTAGCTGAGCTTTTGATAGGCAAATGAGGCTAATAGCAGGGAATCACTGAATGAAAATTTCCTTATCCCACTAGGGATGAAAATTAGTATTTTTTTTGGTCCAGATAAATGGAAACAAAAAAATTGGTATTTGCAATTTCCTGGGTTCCTAATACTGGTATGATGTTTGGAACTTGGAGGAAGGGGGTGTTTCTGATATTTTTCAGCTCCATTATCTCCTGTGAGGAACCTTTTTGGGGGGGCTTGGTTATTTTTAAAGGTATTGACATTAAAATTGCAGGGAAGATGCTAGTGTCTGCCCTTTGAATAATCCCCAAATTCCAAGCCAGTTGAGGACCATTGGGTCCTGTGCAGCTGGCTCATGACAGGTCCAATCTTTTGGCCCCTTGAACAAGGTCCCCTCAGCCATACCCCATTGTTTCCCAAGAATACCAAAAAAAATGTCAAACCTGAGAATCTTCTCCATAGGAAGGCTATCACAAGTGCCTCCTAAGCCCAGCCTATGTAAAACCTGAGAGTTTCAACATATGTAAAACCTGAGAATCTCAACCTGTGTAAAACTTCATCTCAACCTATGTAAAATGTAAGGTTCTCCTGGCTGGTGAAGGCCATCTTGTTTGGGTTATTCTCCACCATCAATCAAGGAGGCAGGAAATATACTTTGGTCGCTTCCTGTAGGCTGGTCATAGCTATCTTGCCCCAGTATCTTCCTGCCTTGTCAGGGAGTACAGCAAATTCAACAGGCTTTTTGCTTATTGATAGGCTTCATGTTCTTTGGATCCCCAAAACTCCTTTCTGTGTCTGTGAGAGTTTGTAGTCTTTTTTTCCTTGTAACTCTATGTCTGTGGTCCCTGCCCTCCTTATGTTTCCCTCTTCCTGCCAAAAAAGCCTTCCCTTCAGCTGTTGTATGCTATGCCCATTTTCCTCACAAGGAGGGATTCTGCCTGCCATGAGAACAACATGGAGGGCAGTGACCAGGCCTGCCAGTCAAGCCTCCCGCTCTCCCCCATGCAGCCGTGTGGCTGAGAGGGAAGTGCGCACTGGCTGATCCCAGGGCAGCCATGGGGCTAGTCAGCAGGCCTCTTCACTCATCGCCTTCCTGCAAGAGGTCGGCAAGACGCCGACCAGCCCCTGTACAGGGTGCCAGGGAGCGCCAGCTGAGAGCCGTGGTCCCAGAGCAGCCATGGGCTAGCCAGCAGGCCTTGCTCCTCTCCAGTACGCAGGGTCGACGGCTTCAACCAGCCCCTGCACAGGGTGCCAGGGAGCGCCTAAGGGCGGAGAGCCGTGGCTGCAGCCAATGGGAGAGGGGAGGCATCAAGAGGACGGCAGGTCATCTTGCCGCCTTGATCCCGTTTCCACTGCCGGTGTTCCAACACTGCAGCCGGTGGATGCCTCTGTGGCAGAGGCCTCCAATCTAGCTGGATTCTCCAGGCAAGAGGGAGAGAGGAGGGGGAGGGAAAGCAACATGGCATATGCCATTCCTTCGGAGTGGATCACCTTCTCCCATCACCGGCTGGTAGCCTTAATGTGTTCCTCCATCAGGAAGGAGGTCTCTAAGCATCTGCAGCCATCCCTCCCTCCTCCTAACAGGCAAAGGCTCCTCATCTAGATCCAGATCCCCCCCATTCCCCTCTCGTAAGAGGAGGGATAGGGGATCACTGGCTGGCTCCTGTGTATAACTCAGAGGGCAGGAGACACCCTCACAACACAAGAAGGGATTGGTAATCTGTTTCTCCTGTTCAGGAAGGACATTCCAGATATCAGTGTCGCAGGTTTCAGAAACCTCACGCTCAGTTCCCAACAAAAAAAGGTCCAAACTGTCAAATGGGCTGATTCTGACCCAAAGCCAGTTGCTAAAACGCAGGAGGCCCAACCTGTCAGTGCAGCTAACGTATTACAGGTCTCGACGGCTCAGGAAGGAATCAGTAAGATTTATGGAGCTCTGTGACAGGGCTGAAGCGACTGGATAAACCCCCCTAAATAAAGGCTACAGAAGATCAGAGTGTACTCAGGCTGCAAAAAAAGTTAAGGTCAGAGGGATCAGTAGGCCCAGCCTTGAGGGCACCACATAGCTCCCACAACATACAAGGACTTCCATGGAAATTGGACGAGGGAGTCTATGGAGGTATTTAGATTCCAGTTCTATTGGGAATGCTATAGCTTCACAAGCTAAATCTATGAATGAAATCTCTGGAAATTAGGAAGGCTTCAGTTAAGACTAGGCCCAAATCTCCTGCAGTGCAGTGGAGACCGAACAGGGACACCTAGAGGAGAATGCAGAAGTGAACTGAGTATCATTCTGCCAGTCTGTAATGCTGAAGGCAGCCTTAGCTTCCAAAAAAGTGATACAGAGTGTCTATGAGGAGAAGGTGCGCTGCTGTTTGGGAAGCTAGAAACCAGTCCAGTAAATCCTTTTGGCCTGACTCTGGTGCCAGCAACAAGGCATGGCTATGTGGGCATTCCAATAGGCAGGCGTCTCCTGTCTTTTTGTCACCAGTGGACAGATACCCAGTGGGTCCGGAACATAGTTTCTTCCGGTTACTCCTTAGAGTTCCGTTTGTTGCCACAAGACAGGTTCCTCCCTTCACCAAGCAGCTTCACTCCGGAAAAATGGGATAGGCTTAAGTGGGCAATCTCTCTCTTTCCTTAGTCAGGGCCATAGTGTCTGTGCTGTTGGACCAAGTGGGAAGGGAGGTATACTCCCACTTATCCACAGCCCCCAAGAAAAACGGGGTTGTCCCCAGTGAAATCACCAATTTGGTGCACTCAAACATTTTAACTGGATTTTGGACAAGTTATTTATTTCAAATATTTATATGCCACATTCTTAAAAAATACATTCAGACTTTGTCTGGAATCTTTCACAAAGTAAGCAAGAGAGAATTGCTACCTGGCAGCCATTCATTTATAGAATAAAGAACTGATTTTTAAAAGTAATAATCATTACTTCTCAATTCTAAAAGGAATGTCAGTTCTCCTTGAGTCAGCGCTAGTTAACTAACAAGCATTACAGCATGAGGCATCGCTTCAGTAACTCCACCTACATGCTGTAGAGTGGCTCATAAAGGCTGGGCTTGAGACCAACTTGCAGAGTAATCTAGGATGACATCTAGTGACAGAGTTTCTGGTGATTAGCTTTCCCCTGCACCAGTGAACAAACGCTTTTCCAGGAAGATCTGTGAATCCTGGTGGTGGACTTGGACAACATGAGGTTGTGGCTACGTTAACGCCTTCAGTCACGCTTGTTTGAATAGCCTCTTTCTTTTCTCCTACTGTTCTTGTTCTGCTAAGAACCATGTGGTCAAACTGGAACCAGATGCCACTAGATGTCACAGGTGACCCTTGGGATAACCAATCTGAAACCATCGAAAAGGATTAAGAGCAGTGTCTCTGATAATCCTTTGAATCGCTAAAACTTTGGGAAGGCCTAGTAGGGCTTCATCAAGATGACCCTCGCTTCTCTGTCACCATCGTATTCCTCGTGTGGGTGACAAGTTGTCCTCGTGATTCCAGTGGTGACATCGAGTATTCCATCAGATCCCAGTGGGATACAAAACAACAAGCCTAAATCCACTATCCTTATTAACAAAAATAGTTATTTTAGAAGTTTGGGACCACACCAACAAACAATGCGCGGGAGGTGGTTCTGCCTCTTAACTTTTGCTCCAACCCCTACTCCATCCCAGGGAACGCTTATGGCAATTCACCTGGATGCTGCGTTGGTCCCTTGGGAGAGCCTTTTCATACCTGCCAAAGAAGATATCAGAGAATGTGAGTCCCTGTTTATTAACAACATGGTTCCCCCCCCTAGGGCAGGTGAGGCTACATGTCTTCTGTGGTCCAAGTAGTTCCAGTGCATTAGGGCATGCGCGCCATTGAGGCACACACAAGGCCAACCGCTCTACCATCAGCATAGGTAAGTCAAACTTGGCTCCTCCAGATAGTGGATTCATAGTTCTCATCATCCCCCTGCCAACATCATGCTGGCAGGGGATGATGGGAACTGTAGTCCATAACATCTGGAGGGCCGCGGAGTTCTGACACCAGTGCGGTCTACTGGTTCCCTGTGAGTGGCATCACGCCTCACTCTTACCTCGGCGCTGGCCACTAATGCAGCCCTTGGTCAAACACATTACGTCCCTAGAACAGATACATGTAGGCTGCCACTGGGGCTTCCTCTTCCTCTTTGTGAGGCGCTATAGGTTGACCTCTCTGAATGCTGTTCAGGCCTCCTTTGGAAGGAGAATCCTGGAGCACATTATTGGAGATTAACAGAACTCAATTCTACAGGGAGTACTCCAAACAAGATGGCTCTTACAATTATATCTAGGATAGACCCAGTGGTGCCTGATGTTCAACAGATAACATTCCCATCAGCTTTTACCAGCATGGCCAATTGGCCATGCTGACAGAGGCTGATGGGAATTGTAGTTCCTGAACATCTGGAGAGCCGCAGGTTCCCTACCCCTGATCCAGGAGAACGACTCATTGGATACTCACCATGAAGGGGTCTTCTCCTGGGTGGTTGTAGGCCATCTTGGCCCTCCCTGTTCTCATTCTTCTCCAGTAATGTGTTTCATGTATAAAATTGCAATGTTAACATTCCAAGCTAGAGTTTCAGAGCCTGTGAGGATTCCTTTGAGCTTTGGTCCCTTCCTGAGTTGTTAGGTTAGGTTCGTTTTTTCAGCATGTTATTGTGTGTGTTGTGGTTTCATTGTTCTTGTCTCATTGTGGTGAGTCTGATCCTTGGCTAGTCAGATACTGGGGCAAGATAGCTATGACCAGCATACAGGAAGTGACCAAAGTATATTTCCTGCCTCCTTGATTGATGGTGGAGAATAACCCAAACAAGATGGCCTCCTTGATTGATGGTGGAGAAGACCCCTTCACTGTGAGCATCCAATGGGTCTCATTGAGTATCCAATCGATCCCAACATAAACTGAAAAAATCCACCCACAAAAAGCCTTGAATCCAGCAACTTCAGCAAATAATAAGCTTTTTAAAAACAACAAAAATACTTGAAGCTGATACCAGGAGAAACACAAACACAGGGGAAGCAGCTGGGAGGAAAAAACAGGCCTAGGACCCTGCTAATGCTGGTCCCTGATATTCCCAGTTAATCTATACATATAAAAAGCTAACAGTGTTTTTGTTGATGACAGTATACCTCAGTAACTGCTGGACCAATTCTTCTGAAAATTCCCAACCACTATAGTCAGCCAGGCGAGAGTGTTTTTAGATGTTCACATACCTGAAATTGCACACCTGGCCCAGGTAAAACGCCTTTTTCCTGGCACTCCCTGGTGAAGGACATGCAGCTGCCTGTGTGTAACTGTCACTTTTAGAATGTTCGTGCTGCTTAGAATGTTCACTCAGATGGCCAGATATGAGCAGTGAAAACAGTACATAGGCAGTAACTCGAGTGGAAGTGAAACACATACACACACATACACACGAGGGAGAGGGAGAGGGAAGGGAGGGAGAGGGAGGGGTGGCATGCAAGGGAAGAGAGGGAGGGAGAGGAAAGGGACGGAGGGAAAGGCATGCAAGGGAAGAAAAATGTGAGGGGAGACAATGAGGGGTGGCATGCAAGGGAGGGGAGGCAGGAAGCCCAGCATCTTGATATGTCCCACCCACCCTAGCGGAGGGAAAGGGAAGGGAGGGAGGGGGAGGGTTGGCATGCAAGGGAAGAGAAGTGAGGGAGGGAAGAGAGTGAGGGGCGACATGCAAGGGACGGGAGGGAGGGGCCAGGCACCCTAGATTCCCTGAATACTGCGGTTACAGTTAAGAAAACCAGACACGCATTACTCAGGAGTAAGCTCGGTATAAAGCAAATCCGAGAACATACCCTTTGAATGGCTGCATCACTCCTCAGAGGGTTTCAGAGTTTGCACACCCATTGCCACCAACCAAACTTCTTCTACTCCCCAGGTAAAGGATCATGACCAGCCAGCCTAGATGTGTGGGAGGGGTGCCTTTCCATTCCCCCCCCCCCCCAAGGAATGCGGGCACACACATCAATGACATCACACAGTATCAGGCTGCGTGTTTGCATGAGCACGTACTGCTGGCCTCTGCAGTTGATTTGCTGCTACTGTTCCTTTCCCATTTCACCACAATAAGCTACAGCAACGCGTGGCCGGGCCCCACTAGTTCCAAATATTTGTTGAATTTTGGGGACACGTTTCTTGGTATCCAAAAAAATCCTAGATTTATTTGGGAGACCCTTATTGGTAATATTTGCATATGTATTTGGCTTCATTATATCCAAGTGCACATCCCCGTATCCTACCATTATCTACTGAAATACTTCAATAAACCTCCTTACAAGCATTCATAATAT
This sequence comes from Sphaerodactylus townsendi, assembly GCF_021028975.2. Classification (NCBI taxonomy): domain Eukaryota; kingdom Metazoa; phylum Chordata; class Lepidosauria; order Squamata; family Sphaerodactylidae; genus Sphaerodactylus; species Sphaerodactylus townsendi. The sequence continues at coordinate 38,719,472 of NC_059435.1, forward strand.
AGGCCTAGTCTTATAGTTTTGATTTGCTTTAGTGTAGCATGTAAGAACTTTTGATATGAATTTCATTTTTATCATTAAGTGATAAAAGATAGATTTTTTTTAAAAAAGAAGGCCTATCAAGAAGGATATGAATTTTAGTACAGTTATTATAGTATTGCAGATGATTGAGAGTATCATTTTTATTGTTTTCTCTGCCACATTAGGATGCTGTTCAGGTGTTATTGAAGCATTCATCAGATGTCAATGCCCGTGACAAAAACTGGCAAACACCACTACACATAGCAGCTGCAAACAAAGCTGTTAAGTGTGCAGAAGCATTGGTGCCACTTCTCAGTAATGTAAATGTGTCAGACCGTGCAGGTAGAACGGCATTACATCATGCAGCCTTCAGTGGACATGTTGAGGTATGAATGACTTCTCACTTTTAGTTCCTCAGACCGGTTGTTTCTCCACAAACAGCTGGCTAGTTACATAACCCCCATTTCTTCATGCAAAAGAAAATGTGTATTTAATTCTGTAGCATGTTTGGAGACCTGCAATTCATATGGTCACTCTTATGACTGTTCTACTTGAAAAAGTGATTATGGTAGACTGCTGACAAATAGACAAAAAATACTGATTGGATACATAATGATTAAAGCTTAGTTTTCATGTATAAGTGAACAATGACTGTTATAATCTGTGGCAGACTGAGGAGTTTGATTATATTTCAGATTTTCTATATGGGTTGTATGGTTGTAAAAACTGCTTTTAATGGTCACTTTTAATATATTTCAGTACACTTCCTGAGCTGGCAATATTTTGTTTGGCTTAACAACTAAACACACTTGTCAAAGATAGTTGATGTCTCATTATATATTTAAATAACTTGAATGTTGCTGATACTAATGGTGATAATTTTTCAACTTGAATTATGTTTTAATTTTCTGTAAAGGCTCCTTAAAGTTCAGAATCATCTTCTTCATTTTAGATGGTCAGTTTGCTGTTGTCTAGAGGTGCCAATATTAATGCCTTTGACAAGAAAGACAGACGAGCTATTCACTGGGCAGCCTATATGGGTATGTAAAGGAACATAGGAGTTCTTTTCTCCCATCCTCAAATGCTTCTGAATAAATATTTATACATAGCACACTTCTCAGTTTCTTTTTCAGGTGGTTCATGTGTTAGTCTGTAGTATAGAATAAAATTAACATCCAGTGTCCCTATGTAGACCAATTTTTTCCAGGTTATAAGCTGTCAAAATCAAATCTTATTGGTCAGATCTGATCAAGCTTTATTGGATGAAAGATATGACAAAGTGAATTTTGATTTATGGAGGCTTATATATTGGAAAATTTTGTAAGTTGTTATGGTGCTACTAGAGTTAAATTTTGTTCTTTTTATTTCAGTTAATTTGTACGCTGCTCTTAGACTTTTTTGTGAAGATTCCTTACTTGATCAGGAATCATCTAGTCAGACTGAAAGTGCATTTAGTCAGAACCAAGTGCAAGTCTTACTTGGTGTGGGTTCCCATCAAGATGAAAATGATCATCCCTGACCACTTTCAGAGGCTGCTAGTTCTGTTATATATGACTATAGGTGATCTAGGGTGGTCCTTTCTCTAGTCTGAAAATCCTGCTAATACTCCCTTTGGCATTTGAAAAACATCCATCATATCTATCATGGATCTTTCACATTAAAAATACGACCAAATGATTAGGCATAAATTCTACAGAATAGAAAAAAGTTATTGATCCAATTAGGACTGCCAATCACTTGCTGAAGTATTTTAAATACATTTGTATATTACCAGTGTCGCTTCCTGTGCAGAGGTCTTTGTGACCTTGGGTTAGTATTTAATAAATAAGAGCTAACACCCACTGCAAGAAAGAAAAGCTTTAAAAAGGGAATGGATACATATACTTTTTCATTTACGATTAAATCACCCCAGGATTAGCCTCATAAATAAACAAGTATGACTGTCTCTTGTTATTTAAACCTGTTTGATTTAAATTGCTGATTAAAATCTATCCAGGCTTTAACTGATCAGTCTACTAGTTAAAGCTTGTAGCTATACAAATATTAATTTTCTTTGTTCAGGTCATATTGATGTAGTAAAACTACTTGTAGCCCATGGAGCTGAGGTGACCTGTAAAGACAAGAAATCCTACACACCACTACATGCTGCAGCCTCCAGTGGAATGATCAGTGTAGTCAAGTATCTTTTGGATCTTGGAGTTAATGTAAGTTAGCTAAGATGATTCTAAACGGTTTCTCATTGTTTCTTGACATCATTAAGATATGGAAGCGTTTCCTTACGAAGAATAGTATTGGCACAGTGTATTATGCTTCATAAAGATGTTTTCTCCAAGAACTAGTGTTGTTGTATACAGTGGACAAAATTTAAATGTATTGCGTGCACACTATAAGGGGGATGAAGGAAACAACAAAAGTTTGTAAAACTTCTATACAATCATGGATACTGAGTTTTAATTTATTTGTTTTTCCTTTCTTTGTGCCTTATACTCATTAATGGTTTTACAGTGTACCTGAGATTCTCATTCTTTGTCATTAAAAGAGTCATATTTTGCCTCTCCTCATTGTCGAGGTGGCTTGCAAATCACAACATACAAAATAATACCACTATATATCTTGTCCTCTGCGAGATCATGGTGTGAATACTTATTTCTGTACATTTTTAATGATTTTGAAGAAAGGAACACTACCTAAAAACTTTGAATTTTTGTTCAGCAATCACACCTGTACCAGTTATACCTAAATTCTTTAAGTAATATTTAAAACGAAGAAAATACCTTACAGTGAGGGCCAGAAAATATGTTAACAGGAACCAGGGATTATAAGCCTATAGAACAGTCGTGGCAAACCTTTGGCACTCCAGATGTTATGGACTACAATTCCCATCAGCCCTTGCCAATTGGCCGTGCTGGCAAAAGCTGATGGGAATTGTAGTCCATAACATCTGGAGTGCCAAAGGTTCGCCACCACAGCTATAGAAGTAAAAATAATTTGTTTGCGTGTATAGCTGTGGTTTTAATTGGGATCATGTGGGAAGGAAGAATAGATTTAATTCTTTAATGTCTACTCAGTTTTGCTAATTGAATTTAGTGTGCGTATTGCTGGAGAGCCAGCATGGTGTAGTGATTAAAGTGTCAGACTGGGATCTGGAAAACCCAGGTTCGAATACCCACTCTGCTATGGAAACTTGTTGAGTGACCTTGGGCTGGTCATATTCTCATCCTTTACTTTGGCAAGTATTTGGATGGGAGACCTCAAAGGAATATGCATAATTCAGAGGTAAGCAATGGCAAACTACGTCTGAACATCCCTTACCTTGAAAATCCTATGGGCCAGCAACGATTTGATGGCAAAAAAAGGGATATTATTACTATTTTAAAGAAAATACAGGCAAGTGAACATCTGGGTTTTTTTAAAAAAAGAATTATTAAATAAAGCACGGGAGCTGAATTTAGTGGAACAGAGTAGACCTTGAAGAGTTAAAGTCTTTCTTCCCTTCCACTACAACCCTATTTATTTATTTTTAAATTAAATTAAATTTATTGGTTTAAAAATCCGCCCCACTTTTTTCAAGTGGCTGCATACACACAATTTACTGTATGTAGAGATCTATAATCTCTTCCCATGAATATTTTGGCTGTGCATAAGACCTAGTCCAGCACTGCCTCCTTCACCTACAAGGATTCTTTGCAAATCAGTGCATAAGTCTTTCCCATCCTTGCTTACCTTTTATTCTTTTAATGGGAGTTACATTTAAACATCTGCATTTGTATTCTAGTTTAAAGCTATGGCCTGTCCCCTGAGCAGTTTTTCTGTTATATTCACCTTGAATTAATGAATGTAATTCTTGTATAATAAGTATCATGGTTCATAAGATTATTTGTGGCATATAAATTCTGAGTAAGGATCTCATAAAATGCACATGATTCTCTATGATATTGTCCCCTGACAGATGAATGAACCAAATGCATATGGAAATACACCTCTTCATGTTGCTTGTTTCAATGGACAAGATGTTGTAGTAAATGAACTGATAGATTGTGGTGCTAATGTAAATCAAATGAACGAGAAGGGATTTACACCTTTACATTTTGCGGCTGCATCAACCCATGGAGCATTGTGTTTAGAACTTCTGGTCCGTAACGGTGCAGATGTGAATATGAAGGTAAAATGAACTAAAAGGTGAATTTTAAAAGCTGTAACAATACTTATGATGTTTTATTGATATTTTATTGATTTTACTTTAAAATGTAATAGTGTGAAATAGAAACTCAACATTTTAAACTAATACATTTTATTGTGTGGGATAGATGGGAATATTCAGAATCACGTTGGTTCATTGATTATCAGGCTACTTTTCATTTCCCATTGGTAGTACAATACACTGTGATGAATCCCAGTTGATCTGTGACATCATTCTGCTAGTAGCAGTATAAAAAGACTTCCCCGATGCAAGATGTGCCTTTTACTGGGAAAGTGTGTTAGTGTGTTGTTAGTGGGCAAGAGAAAATGAGGCCACACCAGTGGGCAGGAAAAGACAAAGAAGAGCAAAGTGCAAGGTAGAGTGTTTATTTAGCTCTTCTAGATTCCTACACATTTCACAATTTGCTTTATTAGGGGACCTTCTATAGAAATTTCTCAGCTTCCACCCTGGACAAAGGAAACAGATCTCTGGAATACAAACCTTTGTCTTTAGCAAAACTAGGGTATACAAAATGTAGTCCATGAAGAAGTGGCATTGTTCTATTCCGTGAGGGAGTTTAACTGTTTAATTGTTAATTGTTGAGAGACCCTGAAAGAATGCTGAAACAGTATACAGACCGTATGATAGCGTGTCTGAACCTAGTGCACAATATTGTGTTATACATCTGTGAACATTAAAAAGATATATCAGTATTGCTCAATTTTTAAAACAAAATTCATGTGAAATGGTAACTAAGTAAATGAAGCTAATTTTTCTCTAATAGGAAGATGGCTATAGTTTTCTCTAATAGGAAGATGGCTAATTTTTCTCTAATAGGAAGATTATTTGTGGCATATAAATTATATAGTTTTACAGCTATAGTTTTACAGTAGTATATTCTTTGTTAGAACAACAAAGGCTAAGAAAAGACCTAGTTTTTAATGATGGAGGGTAGATATACAAAAGTACAGATTGAAACTAAGAATTGTAAACAATATCTGGAGGCTACGATATCTTTGTGACTTCTTTTGTATACGTGGCTTTTATTCCCCATTTCCAAGAATGGAATTATCACAGTATTTGTGAAGAAGGAGAAACATTGCTCTTTAAATATAGAAATACAATTGCTAGATATTACGTGTACAAACATTTTCCTGCATATATTTACACAACCATTGACCATTCATAGCTACAGATTACAATGCTATGTAGCTGTTCAGCAATAATAATAATAATAATAATAATAATAATAATAATAATAATAATAATAATAATAATAATAATAATAATAATAATAATAATAATAATAAAGAAACCCTTTCATGCATTGTGGTTGACCTACTTCAAGGATGTTTTTATGGTTGAATGACCATTTGTTTCAAATATGCAATATCCTTCAAAACAAAATAGGCGCATTAAAGATTATTTTTTTATAATTAATTACTCAAGTTTGTAGTAGATCTCAGAGGATCTGGTAAACATTAAAAGTAAATCTAATATTTATGGAAGGTTATCTAAAAGCTTGGGATGTGGATATGATGCTCAGTGTCAGTTCATGTCTGCTGGCACTATAATCTAGAAAGCTAATGTCCTAAAGGCATAGTTTTGAGAGTGTGTCACTGTGTTGCTATTCGTGGCTGTAACAGCAATTAACAACATTGACAATAGTGTTGCAGAAGAGCCTGCAGTTTTGCTTTGGCTTGCTGCCACCAAACAGTTTGGCAGGATGCCGGAAAGGGAATACAATGCAGAAAAAAAACCCAATATTGGACTGATTCTCCATGCTGATCATGTGATGACTTGGTAGCCATGGGTTGACTTCTTTTTCCCCAGAGTAAAGATGGAAAAACACCATTGCATATGACAGCAATCCATGGAAGATTTTCAAGATCTCAAACCATCATCCAGAATGGTAACAAGAAAACATTTTGAATTATGAATTATGTTTTTAATTCTAGATTGCTAGCTGTATTAGACTGCTTAAGCAAAATAAAACAGAGTCCCAGTTATACCATCTGACTTTTGTCTTAATGATGCCCGTCACTGTAATGTGAGAAATTGTAAGTGTGACATTTTGAGTGATGCACTTACGAGATTAATGGTTTCTCATATCTGTCTATTTTAAAATGTCAATTTTATGAATATGAAGAGTCTTGATCTGAATTCTCCTAATCCATGAACTGTTATTTCTTTTGGTCAGATGTAATTCCAGTGTGGTCCTTACCCTGTAGAAAGTTTAAATTCTAGTATAATTTACCCTGGACTTGTCCTTACATTAGACTTTTTGAAATTAAACTCTGGTATAGAGTCCCATTAATCCAGTGCTATGGGTCATCAATATGGTGAAGAGAAGCCTACCAGGATGGAATGGAGGCTATTCCTGTTTCCAGTTTTGTTGTTGTTGAAACCAGCCAATCAGCTCTTTGCTCTGCTTCTTCTTTTGTGCTGCAGATTTCATGTGACATCTTTTGTGCTGCAGATTTCATGTGACATCAGTATTGAGGATTTTTTAAAAAAAATCATAAGGCTATTCCACATAACAAAGAATAAACAAAATGACTCAAATTTCCTTTAAAAATATTGTTACTGTAATACAGGAAACAGGACTCTCCGTTTCCTTCTGCAGTGAGATCTGTGAGTTCCAAAAGCTGTCTGACACCTCTAGGTTTCACTTGTGTAGGATGTGCTTGAATCTCACTTTCGATGACACCTGAGGAAAGACCACACAGCGTCTTTGCTAGCTTCTTTTTTTGAAATGGGAAGCAGCCTTTAGACACATGGAAATTGTCAGCTAGTTGAAAGACTCATTTTGAAACTTCCTGATCTTCTTTCAAGTCAATTTCTGGGCAGTTAATGACAATTATTTTACAATTGACTGGGTGACTAAAGACAATTATTTTACAATTGACAGGAGCTGAAATAGACTGTGAAGATAAGAATGGAAATACACCTTTGCACATAGCAGCCCGATATGGCCACGAACTGCTAATCAACACATTAATCACAAGTGGTGCTGAAACTGCAAAGTAAGTACCAGTCTTGAAGGCTTCCAAACTATTTAAGACATCTCTGACTGTCAGGAAAGTTGTGTAAGTGCCACAATTCTTAAATACTTACAGAATGTTTAAACCATTCTAAAGTTGGTTGTTGTGGGTTTTCTGAGCTGTGTGGCTGTGGTCTGGTAGACCTTGTTCCTAAGATTTCGCCTGCATCTGTGTAGGCAGTGTTTGGAACAAGATCTACCAGACCACAGCCACACAGCCCGGAAAACCCACAACGTTGAATCCGGCCGTGAAAGCCTGAGACAATACATTCTAAAGTTATTTATACTGTCCCACACAGCATATTGAGCATAATAATATAGCCTCCAAAATAAAAACTTTCCTATTTTTCTTGTAAATGTAGACAAGGCTCACATTTGAACTATCATTCTGAAAGACCCTACTACAGTGATGGCGAACCTTTTTGAAACCAAGTGCTCAAATTGCAACCCAAACCCCACTTATTTATCGCAAAGTGCCAACCCGGCAATTTAACCTGAATGCTGAGGTTTTAGTTTATAAAAAACTGGTTGGCTCCCTCTTCCTCTGCCCCACCCACTTGAGCATGGGCCAGCCTGCTTTAGCCTCCAGCAAGTCCTACACGCACCACTCTGTGTCTCTCTAGCATCTCTGCCTCCTCTGTGCCCCCCCCCCCCCTCGGGCAGCAGCCACCCGGAGCGCAGGCACCAGGCCCGCCAGCCGAGTCCTCCCTGCTCACCGCAGTGCGTGCATGTTGTGCTCAGTGGCCCAAGCCAGCCTAGATGTGTGTGTGTGGGGGGGTGATTTTCCACCCCCCACATGACAAACTCTGTGTTCGCATGCCCACAGAGAGGGCTCCGAGTGCCACTTCTGGCACCCGTTCCATAGGTTCTCCATCACTGCCCTACTATGTTTAAAATTAAGTTTTTGTTTAAATGTGTTAAGTGACTTTCTTAAAGCTAATTGTCTAAGGAAAATTGAATGCAACCTCGTACATGGAATTTGAAGTGTCATTTTGTACTGGATTGTTTTTAATGAGACGGTGATGTCTGATTATGGTATATCTTAGGCGGGGTATACATGGAATGTTTCCTCTCCATTTGGCAGCATTAAGTGGATTTTCAGACTGTTGCAGAAAACTGCTTTCATCAAGTAAGCTATGTATTTTCTTTTTAGTTCAACTCTTGTATTATTTTTATTGATGATGAAATCATTGATAAAGTCATTGGTTCCATCCAGATTATTTAAATTCATCACCTTTACCCATGTTGACTTGCCCTTTCCGCTGCCAAAGTATAAATTTAGTGTCAGTGTAATAATCCCTGTGAAAATTGTTCCTTAATCTGCAGGCATTGAGATTATTGAAAATATAAGAACTGAGGGTTGATAGCATTTGGGAAGGATTTCCAAGTGTCCACACCTCCATAAATTCTCTTAGGTGTTCCACTTGTTTTTTTTTAAAAAAAAAAAATTCTGGAGGTATTCACTTATTTCCTCAGCATAAAATTTTGGCTTTGAGGTTAGCACAGCTTTTCTGTTTAATCAAAGTATTCCTTGTAATTATAAATGCAAGTGCTGTATGTACAATTCACAGTATCAGTCTTGCATCTTTATATCTGTCCTTTTCTCATTACACTGAGCATGTTTATATTTGAAGCTTTGAATGGCATTTGTTCTAATGCTGTCCTTTGTCATCATGCTTAAGGACAGCAAGGTCAAAGAATATTATCTTCCTTGGTGATAAAATCATTTGGTTCCAAGAACTCTGGTTTAAGTAGCTTGCTTATTAGACTTTTCCTGTATCATTGTAAATGAAAGCTGCCCTCAATTGATAAGTTCTATGTAGATTTGTGAATCGGTATGGAACTTTAATTTTGTTCCCTGCCCTTGAAATGCCTTCCCCTTCTACATTACATACTTACATCCGAAGATGTGTTAGTTTTAAGCTTGCTATATCTAGGAAGCATTTATGCACAGTTGGTCATATCACTCAAGTGAACAATGCACATGCAGTTTGAAACCTAACCTCTCTGAGGCATACAGCAGTTCCTAGTGAACAGAGAAATAAATCTGTCCCTTAATAGAAAGTCTGAAAGTAATCCGGAGTTGATTGTTACTGTAATATACATCTGACATTAACGTTTATTCGTAAGAATGCAACTGTCCATTTATTCTACATCTTTTAGAATGATACATTATACTTTACCGGTTGGACATTTTTGACTTTTGCTGTCTTCTGTCAGTGCATGGGACTCATGAAATACAAATCCATTGTACAGCTAGAGCTGCTGCCCTCATGTCATTTCTTTTGGTTAATTAAGTAGTAAATAGTGTGAACTAGAACCTCTCCAGAATTAGGTGAATGTCCTCATGGTCATTTTGTAGTTATGTGGGTGTTGAAATGGTAATGAGAGTATTCCTGTCTATGAGTTTTCCCTCCTGCTTAGAAAACAGCAGCTGCTGGTTGTAGTCAGTTAATATCTACATAAAAGTCTGGAAGATTCTGCCCTCCAGAATCAGCAGTTCACTCTGACTTTAAGTGGTTAGTGGGAATCTCCAGAAACTGGAGTTTCTTTTATTTTGAAAGTTCAGTTAAGAGTGAACATTCACGGGAAATAAAGTTTTCTTCATCCTGATTTAACTATACCAAGTGAATAGGGAGTTGCGATACTGATTTCCATATAGCAAAATTCCACATCCCTACTATTCTGTCTTATGGTGTGTTTTCTGTGTTGCTCCCTCAACAGAAGGCATGAGAAAGATTAAAAATACGCTGTTTTTGTGTTATGGAAATATATGTAAGTCATTAAAATCTCATTGATCTCATTTCATGATAAAACACTTACATTAGATGGAGAACTACCATATTGTTTGCAAGCTGACATCTCTTTTCAAACATGAGAGTTTGTGAAATCAGCATAGTAAAACCCTGTAATAGATTGACGAGGTCCTGCTCGTTTCTGTCATAAGAACATAAGAAGAGCACTGCTTTCTGGGACCAGTGGTCCATCTAGTCCAGCATCCTGTCTTCACAGTGGCCAACCAGTTCCTCCAGAGGTACAACAAATGGGCATCCCCTGATGTTGCCCTCTGGCCCTGGTATCCAAAAGTACACTCCTTTGAATATGAAGGTTCCCTTTAGTTGCAAGATTTCTTTTATTCACCAGGGCTAGTAGCCACTGATAGACCTGTACTCTCTGAATCTGTCATGACATCCTCTGACAGCAGATTCCACATTTTAATGAGTTGCTGGGTAAATAAGTATTTTTCTTTTGTCCTTCCTGAATTTTCCCCTCTGAGTCTCAGCAAGTTCAGCCCCCATAAACCTATACCTGAAATTGGGATTTTTTTTTGTTACACTTATCAATGCTTAGCTTGTTCACTTTCTAAAATAACTTCAAAAGAAGAGGCATGTATCTCTGCAGACATAAATTCAGTTTTGAGAACTAGGGAATTAAGCTTCTGTGATAATGTCTTCTAACCAGAAAAATTGCCCATAATAATCTTACAGAAACCTCTGGAAGAGCATGACATTGTGAATGGATTAATGAAATTCAACATTGAATGAGTATACAGCCATGTCATAATTAAAAACTAATCCTTATTTCATGATGAATAGCCCTTGGAGCATAGTGTATCTTAAATAGAAACTATTTAAACTATCTTTTCCCCTCAAAAAGCATTTTATTTTAAAAATCTAATTTAAATTTTTAAAATTTTGATTTTTTTTTTTAATCATTGATTTTTATCCAGCCTTGCCAACTGTTTGTCTGACTGGTTTCCTGCTTCAGATATATTTAAGTAAATGTTTATTGTACCAGTCCCTTGAATGTCCAAGAAGAGCAATCTAACGACCAATCAGGTAGCTGAGGAAGTTGGAGGAGAGGGGGGAGTGAACAAGAAAAAGCTCAGATCAGACCAAGCTGGGTCACTGTCTCCATAGTGTTGGTTGGAGGAGAACCTATCTAATGTGACTGTCTAGGTTCCAGGGTCTGCCTTCAGTGCAAGCAGGCTGAACAGTTAATGTGTGGAGGTAGAGTTTGTGCTTACAGAGGGATGTGCTGAGAATTCCTTCTCAAGAGATGTTGGATATCTCAGAGTCAGACAGGCTAGCAGAGTGAATGTGTTAGGAAAAAACTGAAGGTGCCTTAATGATTTGTGGATTGTGAGAGGAGCTCATATTTAGATGATGAAAATCCTGAGGTTGAAAGCTTGGCGGGTCACTGTTCTGTGCACCCAAAAGTTAACATCTGAAATGTGCCTGGAAAAATCTGGAAACCGTTAAAAACATAATGAGCTCAACCAAAGCTGTGTGGTACCTGTAAACAGTTTCAGGCCTCCTTATATCTCCTTTCCCTGGCAATGAATAAAAGTTTGATATGTAAGAACTGCATTTAGAAGGCCACTTGGGTTCAGGCTGCTGATAGAAGGGTGGGATAGAGATCCTTATGGTTGAACTATGCCTTTAGAACTCTGACATTCACATTCCATAATCCAATTTTTTCAGTATATGTCTTCCAATAAGTAGAATAGCAGAAAAAGACCGCAAGGATTACTGTTACCAATGCTGCAAAAGTAGGTTCAAAGTGATTTTAGTTGAGTATATGTTTGACAATGAACTATTTTCTAGATGAAGTAATATTTGCTTCAACCACTGTATATAGGACTATTCTTTCATTTTAAGCATTAAAAACTGGGCAGAGGATGTGCATTTCATACAGGGCTTCTACTTCCTTTGTAGGCTTTGACATAGATACTCCAGATGATTTTGGCAGAACATGTCTTCATGCAGCTGCAGCTGGAGGGTGTGTATCTTTATGGTTTTGAGCCACTTTTTAACTTTGGGGGTTGAAAGGGTAAAAGGAAATTATTTTCACAATCATAATCATTAATAGAACACCACACAAGTTACTACAATTAAGTATTTGTACTGTCTGTTTCTTATTTTGAAATAAATGGTGTTTACTTTTGTATCACACTTTTTATCATGGAAAGAAAATCTAGAATGTTGAAATATTTAGATAAGCAAGATAGTTTAGCTTAATTTCATAGTAATTGTTTCAAAACTTCGAGTTTGGGAAGAAACTTTTTTAAAAATATTTGTATTTGGAATATGATGAAAGCATATAAAATATAGTGTGTGTATATATATATAGTATATATAGTAGTACGTATGCATATAGTAAATATAGTATACCCTATATTAAATATATAGTATTTGACAGTGTATAAACCTGTGTATGATCAAATATACCTGTTTAATCTGGTGTGTTATAATTTTGAAAAATATTGTACATTATTTGTAAAAAAACCAACAACCTGCTGTTATGTGCAATAGGACACCTAATTTGCTATAAACAAATACTTTCAGTGCCCAATTTTGTTTTTCAGAAATTTGGAGTGCCTAAATCTGCTGCTCAACACAGGTGCAGACTTCAATAAGAAAGACAAATTTGAAAGGTAAGTAATGATATTTTTGTTCATAAAATTTATCAAATAATTTTACTGTCTGATTACCATAAGAAGTCAGAATACCTGATGTTTGTCTTGACTGGCAAAAAAAGGGTAAATGTGTCATTTATTCATTGTACTTAATCTTTTGTCTGTCTCTGTATCACAAACTGTGACTGACATAGGTAGCTTCTGACATGAGTAGTGTCCACTAAAACATCTCAGGTGTTCTGACCTTTACTGGTATATTTCAAGGCCAACCAAATTTTTTTGGTTAACCGCCAACTTTCCATCTTTGCTGGTAAAAGTCAGCTTTTACCTTGTGCAGTGGTAAATACTCAAGTATTTTATACTAATATTTTTAGTGCTTGTTTGGGCTTGGGATTTACTGACAGCTGCTTCAGCAGATGACTCCATTTGACCCTCATTGCCATTATTTACCAATATATGTTGGAATTACAAAGGGAGGTGAGGGGATATCCAGAACTCTGAGTCAGTTACTTTTCATGTGTAACAGATTTGCTCATTATTTGCTGTGAAATGAAGTTTGTGGATCTATTTGTTAACTGGATGGAATGTTTCTGGACACAGAAAGTAACAAATGTTTGCTGATTCTGTTGTTTCAGCCAGTAGCTTTGGTCAAATGAGTAGTTTTGTTTTTTGTTTCATCTTTGCTAGGTTTGGAGTGGTTATGTCCTCCTCCTAAGAAGACACAAGACCTAATTTTGTGCTTCATGGAGGAGTTCTTTAGTTGAAATATTTCTTTTCCTTGCAGTATGCTAAATATCTGGTTTTCATCTCACTTCCTTCCAGATCCAAATCTAGCAAATAAAGTTACTCTGTTCATACTAGTTCCCCCTTACGCATTTGCTCTGAGGGTGCAAGATTGTTCTCCACCTCAACTACTGAACAGTGGCAACTAGACATCCTTACATAGGGCCTGCGGGTATATAACATAATGCATGTATACCTGCATTTCACAATTAATGTCTGCAAGTCAGTCCAGTATTCTGTTGTACATGTATTGATTTTATGCTTGTTGCATTTTGGGTGCATAATTTCTGTGCTCATACATATGTAGCATCAGAGGCAGTAGAAGGATGGGGAGGGGAGAATTGTGATCTCACTTCCCTAATATCTAAATTGATCTTAGATTATGATGAGACTTCATACTCAGTTCTATAACCTCACTTAAAAACCTCTATTTAATATAGTTTTTGAAGATATTTAATGTTACTACATTAAAGAGTTCTGATAAAATTATTTCACAATTAAAATGTTACAGAGTTTTGTAAGCAGGTTAGGTGTCAGAAGCAGCTTTATTAGTATTTGCGTAACTTTTTTTTCGGATTAAACATACCACAGAACTCCGCTCCATTATGCTGCTGCCAACTGTAATTACCAGTGCCTGTTTGCCCTTGTGGGTTCTGGAGCTAGTGTAAATGACCTTGACGAAAAGGGCTGTACTCCACTGCACTATGCAGCTGCATCCGATACTGATGGAAAGTAAGTATAGCAGTTTTCAAAAATGTTGATTTTTCTCTTTTTAGCATATTAATATGTTAAAGTAATAATATCACTAAAAGGAGCCAGTACACGATAACACATAAATGTCTTTTGTTCTTCGTATGTTTTCTTCTGCATAAGTTAGCAGTCATAATAAAAATTATTTTTGCAAGGGAACCATGTAAAACTGCCAGTAGGCAGGAGGACTGAAACAAATCAAATGCCATTGTCAAATCATCTTCACCTGCCTTCTAAAGGTTAAGAACAGTCTGGGCAAAGTGTGAATGTACATATTCTTCCAGCTCTAGCTGCAAAACCATGACAGCACTGAACACATGGACAATGTTGGCACAGTTGGTGATGCCAGTCACCTGTTCATAGGGAGGAAGCTGAAAGGAGACTTTTCATGGTTCCTCTAGTTGATTGAAATGCCATTTATTTTTCATAGGTGCCTGGAATACCTATTAAGAAATGAAGCAAATCCAGGTATTCGAGACAAACAAGGATACAATGCTGTTCATTATTCTGCTGCTTATGGTCATCGCTTATGCCTTGAATTGGTAAGTGAACTTAACTATGGGAACTGTTTAGCAGGAAATAGCTAGTTGTGAAATTTTAATTCTTTTTGAATTACTGAGATAGTATATGTAGAAAAGCTTTTGTTTTGAAAATATATAGTATTATTTGTGAAAATATTAAAGCAATTTGTGGCTTGCTTTGTATGTTTAAAAATTGAGGTGGGAATCAAAGATGGCATACTTGAGACCTTGGGTTGCCTAGTGGGATTTTTAACTTATTTCTTTGAAGTACAGGTCCTTATTCTGTATCACAAACTACTCTTGAAAGTTTGCTACACTTTCAGAAGCAGTTTGTCATATGTTATGAAGAGCTGCTGTCCATGATATGAAGCAGCAAATAGGTCTCCCAAGGGATCACGTAATTTAAGTTCAGAAGTGTGTTCTTTTGCCAATGAATGTTAGTATTGGTGTGTTAGACTTCCTAATTTATTGTACCATTTAATTTGATAGTATGATTTCATTTCAGATTGCCAGTGAAACGTCTCTAGATGTTGTAAGTATAGACACATGAAAATACATATATTTACAATGTTTTATAGCCTAGAAATAAGTAATAATAAAGAAAAGAAGAAGAGTTTGGATTTATATCCCCCCCTTTCTCTCCTGTAGGAGACTCAAAGGGGCTTACAATTTCTTTGCCCTTCCCCCCTCACAACAAACACCCTGTGAGGTAGGTGGGGCTGATAGAGCTCTGAGAAGCTGTGACTAGCCCAAGGTCACCCAGCTGGTGTGTGTGGGAGTGTTCAGGCTTATCTGAATTCCCAAGATAAACCTCCACAGCTCAGGCAGCAGAGCAGAGAATCAAACCTGGTTCCTCCAGATTAGATACACGAGCTCTTAACCTCCTACGCCACTGCCTACGCCATGTAACCTCCTACGCCACATACTTTCCCAGTTGTGGATGTTAAGTGCCATCCAGTCACTTCCAACTTATGGTGAGCCTATGAAGTAACGGGAGGCAGTTAATGGCAAACTACCTCTGAACATCTCTTGCCTTGACAACCCCACAAGAAGCTGCCATAAGTCAGATGTGACTTAATAATAAAACACACACACATAAAGAAGAATGACTTCCAGTACATCTTATTGTTACATGTCAAAATTTATTATTCCAGGTTTTGCTGAGATAACAACTTTTCTTCTCCCTG
This sequence comes from Sphaerodactylus townsendi, assembly GCF_021028975.2. NCBI lineage: Eukaryota > Metazoa > Chordata > Lepidosauria > Squamata > Sphaerodactylidae > Sphaerodactylus > Sphaerodactylus townsendi. The sequence goes on from NC_059435.1 coordinate 38,735,373, forward strand.
CCTCCAGCATCCTACTTATTTCCTGGAATGTTGATTGTGTTGAAAAAGGAATAATTTTAAGGAGCTCAGTGAGCAATGGGAGGAGTTTCTGCTATGCAGACAGAAGTGTCTTTTGTTAACAGAAACTTAGCTTCTGGTCACCCATGGTCAACAGTCATCATCTTTCTGAAGCAAATCTAAAATATTTCGAGGAATCTCATTCTATTACTTATTTATCTGAACTCACTATCTGTTAACATTTTCTTGCCACTTGCATATTTAGCTGAATTTTATTTTTCACCAACTCAGGTGAGTTTAGAGGTGGGCTACCTCCTCTAAGCTCATTTTGGAATTATCCCAAGGAAAACTGAGCTATTTACCAAAAATATATTTACAATGTTTTATAGCCTAGAAATAAGTAATAATAAAGAAGATACCTTGGAAAGCCTGTTATGCTCTTGAGTAGATCAGTGGGACCACCATAGGATTCCCCCCCCCCACACACACACACCCGCCCAACTTCCTAGCCCAACTTGCTTGCTGCTGCACAGGCAGGTAATAGTGACTGTAGTCAGCCAGAAATCCAGCTGGAAGAACAAAGCAATCTCCTTGCCTCTTTCTTCTTCTCTCCATAACACATGTCCTAAAGTAGAGGAAAGGTGTTTTCCTTGCCTCTTTCCCTCATCCCCAGGTGCCCTAAGAAATGTATTTTCATGGATGCCTGACAAAGCATGTCAGTCATCTAAAAGAGCTATATTTCTTAAGGCATGCTAGGTACCTCAGATGCTCCCAAAATAGTATCCAGGGTACCACTGAGGATGATAATGAGACTTCTCTGGTCCTGAGGCTTGTATTTCTTCAGCAGCAGCAAGTGAGTTGAGGGTGAAGAAGGAAATTTGCCTCAGAAATACACTCAGCCAGAGAAGAATCCAGAGTTGTAGTCCTCGCATTTGTATTGAGGGCAGGCTTTAAGAGCTGCTAAACAAATATTTCTAGTACTGGGAATGGAAACTTCAATGGCATCTGTTCTTGAGGTTGTTTCCCGTATGAGTATGTGCGACAAAATATGAATAAAGGTTTTATGCACTTTTAAAAATAAAAACAATATTTACAGTTGTATTAAAAATACCAAAATCCACAACTTGGTACTTCAGTTGTCAATGAACGCATATATTGCTGCAGTATGTCTGTCAACTTAAAAATAATTTATTGCATTATCAACTATGTTTTCCTGTTTAGCTAATGGAAACTTCAGGAACTGACATGCTGAATGACTTAGACAGCAGGGCACCAATTAGTCCATTGCACTTAGCTGTAAGTAATCAGTTCAACAAGTATTGATTATTGGTCTGCTTTAAAGCATGCATGCACACATTCTTCTGGGTGATTTAATCTGGCTTTGACTCACATTTGGAGTTCACTTGCAGGCCAGTAATTACTTACACTTGCTAAAGCTTGAGGCTATGTTAAAGGTTCACTTTAAAAGTAGAAAATTTGACTTCAGATCTGGTTTTAATTGCATGGTGCATGGTAATAGCATCTCCATTGATATTTTTCAGGCCTACCATGGACACCATCATGCTTTGGAAGTGTTAGTGCGGTCTTTGTTGGACCTTGATGTCCGGAACAACAGTGGAAGAACACCTTTGGACCTTGCTGCTTTCAAAGGACATGATAAATGTGTGAATGTACTGATTAATCAGGGAGCATCTATCTTGGTGAAAGACTATGTTGTAAAGAGAACACCAATACATGCCGCAGGTAAACCTTTTGAGTTTAATGTATTTTCTGTTACAAAATCTGATTCTTCTGCAGTTGTTTTTTAAGGTTGATGGTTTACCATTGTTTAAAAGTCTTGTATTCCATGGTTCTATTGTGTTAATGCAGGCTCTTTTCTCTAGCAGAAGGAGCCTTCTCTTGGTGCAAAAAGATCCCTGTGTAAATGTCCTAACAAATTTATTTCTCTTCAATTTATTGAAGCATTAAACCTTCATGAACAAGAGCCCACTTGATGAGATCCATGAAATGAAACCCCTGTTGGTAAAATACATGCGCAGCCACGAGGGGAAATGTTTTAAAAGACCATGACATGCAAAAGTTATAGGTGTGACATCCGTGGAGAACTTGGATATGAAAAGCATAGTGACCATTCACATTAAGTGTTACTAGTGTAATATGTTAACCTAGTTAAGTAAATGTAAAAGGAGTCCCCTATTCAAGCACCAGAGGCATAGCAAGGGGGAAAAGCACCCGGTGCACTGCCCCCATCCCTCCCCGACAAACAAACAAACACACACACACACACACATACACACACGCCCCCAGATGGTCGCGCTCGGTGCGTCTCCCTTCTTGGAGCTATGCCTCTGTCAAGCACCTATGGGGTGATGCCACATTACAATGTTTACTTGGCAGACTGAGTTTGTCATTGCCTTCCCCAGTTGTCTGCAGTTTACCCCCAGCATGCTGGGTACTCATTTTACTGACCTCAGAAGGATGGAAGACTGAGTCAACTTTGAGCCAGATACCTGAAACCAACTTCTGTGAGGATCAAATTCAGGTCATGAGTAGAGCTTTGACTGCTGTACTGTAGCTTATCTATCTATGCCACGGGACTCCCTTAACCTGGTTAGTTTAGGCAATTTAAGCATCTACCGTGACTTTTAGTTGTGTAAACCTGTTTAAATTCTGACTGGTCCAAGCAGACCTGTTGATTTATATTGATCTAGCAATTTCTTGTTCAGTTATCCCTTTGAAGTTCCTTGGCAATTTTCAGGTTAGCAATATTTGTCTTGTGCGTTAAAATGTTCTTCTGCAGGTTTCTGAACATTGGGATTTTTGATGTCAAATTTGTGTCCGTTTATTCTTTTATGTAAGGGGTGATCCATTTATCCAATATAGATTAACAGAATTGCAACCGAATCAACCCTGGCGATCAATGGGGTGACAGATGTCGCAGACAGATTGCCCTCACATCCATTAACAGAATTGTTGACCGATAACAGCGTGTTGATGAATGAGCTGATGAATACGCATCAGAGAATATGGCTGATGTTATTCGGTCCTGCAGTAGTATTGCCCAAGTAGATATGGGGATAAAGTTGGCATCTGAGTTCGTTCAGGGAGATTTTGTAACGTGAAATTGCTGAATTGGAATTTAGCCGTTGATTTGATTGTATCAGCTAGGACTTAAACAGTTTTACCATACTTCTTAACTTCTACTTTGCTATCTTAATCCATGCTAGTAGAAAAAAGTGTCTGGTAAGATTAGCAGATGGGTTTTTGTGAACTAGAGCCCACTTCAGATGAAATGTAGTGGGTTCTCATTAGGCAGACATTTTAGATAGCAGATTATGGGGGAAAATGACAGGTTCAAATGGCCATGAAATAGGGTTAAAGAAAATTGAGAAAGTAAAGAGGCCATAACAGTTGCTTTCAGTCTCTCTTGTTTTGGCAAACTGTTAACACAAGGAACACAAGGTTATTAGTTTATGTAACAACTAAGGAATTCTAAATCCTGGGGAGAGGATTTGTCAGACCTCTTGATTAATTCTAGTTTACCAGTTTCATGGTTTTTGGCTGAAGAATTGTGACTTATCTGCATCAGTGCGTTCTGGGAGTTTACATTGTTCTCCAGTTGGTTTCTGAATGTTGTCATTTTACTGTCAGATTTTTGTTAATTTATTAGTTTTTGTAGGGATTGTCCTGTTGATCCAAAGTAAATAGGAGAAGGATGTTGCTGATGCATAATGGCATATAATTTTAGCTGATGGGACTGACATTGAAAAGCTGATGTTGTTAGGTCCTGTAATAGTATTATCTGAGGCCCCTTCTGCACATGCAGAATAATGTACTTTCAATCCACTCTCACAATTGTTTGCAAGTGGATTTTGCTATTCCGCACAGCTGCAAAGTGCATTGAAAGTGGATTGAAAGTGCATTATTCTGCATGTGCGGAAGGAGCTTAAGTTTATTTGGAGAGACACCATGGGCATCATTAGGTGGCCCACTGTTTTTATTAGAACCTATTTTAAGTTAAAAGGCTAGATATAAGCAAGGAAAGGTTAACCCCACCCCCCTTCTATGAGATCAAAATCTAAGTTGGGCTTATTTGAGATAGAATCTGTAGATGACCACTCTTGTTTCTGATGTTACCAGTCTTATCTTTGTGCTTTTCTTTAATTCATTAGCTGGGTACTGTAATGCCATTAATGTTGTGAATGGTCATTCACTGGTATGTCACTTTCAAGTTTTACAAAGCAATATTACACCATAACATTTCATGATTTTTAAATCTATTTCCTCTCCTGTGTATATGGTTGCTTACACCATACATCTGATGAAGTGTATTCTAGTCCACAAAACACGTTTCAATATTTTTTTTAGTTTTTTAGGTGCTACAAGATTTCTGAGTTTGCTGCAACAGACCATTGTGGCACACACACACACACACCCTTTAATTTTTCCCTGAGATAGTAGCAAATTACCTTTTGGCCTTGGATGTATTAATCCATGTTTGGAGATAGAACCTTAACTTCTGGACTGAATCTCAGACTTCAGTTGTTTAACATCAAGCTGAGGCTTCTGATTATAATGGTTCTTCCAATTATAATGGGTCTTTATGGAGGTAGCTATACTCTCTTCCACAAAGAGATGATAGTAGAGTGTATATTCCTCTTCCACAGAACAAAGCATTCTGGACCTTCTTTGTTGTAGAATTCTCCACCTGGGTCCTAGTGTCTACTTAGCTGTGCTCCCTTCATCCATTAAAAGTTTGAAAGTAAAAATACATTTTGGCATAAATGCTCTTGTATCAAAGTACCATGTTCAATAATGCACAAAATAATGGTTTTGACAAAGGCAGTGCATAAAAATGAATGATAATTTTCTTATTCGTTTGGGATTATATTCTAATGAAGAAGCATACAACTTTCTCAACCACTGCACCTCAACTGACCGAACTATATATATGTTGTGAGCTAATATCCATTTCCATTAACTGGGGATGGTTATAGCATTACATGGAAGAGTTTAGCTGGCCAATTTGTCCTTTATTATGGGGGTTTTTTGTGCTTCCTTTCATGTTCATTGCATATTTGTTCAAAGGCTTGGATGGTCGCATTGTAAAATAGCTGCTAGTTTTCAAAGACAGTTTCCAAGTGTTACTTTCACAATTTCTCTTTAAAGTGCACAGAAGTACATTCTACCTATCTGCACCTCCCATTTTGAAATCGGGTTGTGCCTACTATAGTAAAAAAAATCTATGTGATGAAGCTAGCTAAAAGGATTGATTTTGAATTCTTTTTACTTTTCTTACCTAATGGTTATGATCATTCTGATGCTTTTTTTGGTTAATATTTTACAGCAACAAATGGTCATTCAGAGTGCTTGCGGTTGTTGATAGGAAATGCAGAGCCACAGAATGCTGTGGACATTCAAGATGGAAATGGACAGTACGTTGTGTGCATTTTTGTTGTTTATTTGTCTCTTCACAAATGCTAGTGGTAGCTGAGCTTGCTTGAAGCCAGTGTGATTGGTGTATCATGAGTTCATGTATTGCAAAATCAACTTGTTAGATAGGCCTTCAGATAATTCTGGAAATAAGATAAATATCAAGGGGACTTTGACATTATTGTCCCTTGTAGGTTGAAACAGTCACTGTGTAAGGGGGGGGCACAGAATATTGCACATGGGGATTTTACTTATGTGCTGTTTTGGCACATGGTCTATTGTGGAACTGGCTTCACTTGTACATATTGCAGTATTTCTGGTTGTATGGCAAGGATTGCCTCAGACCTGTATGTGATAATATTGTCTTTCCCTACTGTCTTGTTTTACTGTGTAAATCTGTATGTTCTCATTTAGTTTCTTACTCTTCTAGGACTCCTTTGATGATGTCTGTTCTCAACGGGCATACAGATTGTGTCTATTTACTGCTTAACAAAGGAGCAAATGTAGATGCCAAAGATAAGTGGGGAAGAACAGCACTACACAGAGGGGTGAGAGAAGCCACTGTCATCAATCTCTCTTCACCCCCCCCCTTTTTTTTACACACAGAAAAACATATCAGCTTTCATTTGTTCTAAGGAGAATTACAGTAACTTTGTTGTGCATGTGGCTTTTAAGCACTGTTTGCCTTGAACTTTATCTATTTAGTGAAGTCAAAAGAATGGGTTCATGTTGTATGGTTGCATGAAGAGATTTCCATTGGATCTCAGGGACTTGTGATTGAAATGCAGATAAATATCCCATTGTGAAGGTTAGAGTGCTACCTCTTAGCCCAGAGAACTTACTCTTATGGGACATAATGACCATTACAAAGCAGAGACAGGGGGTGGTGGGGCATAACTGCTAGAGTTACGCACTGCTGTTATGATAGAGAGTTTAAGAATCACACAGGTAGTACTTGATTTCATTTGATTCATCTCAGTGCCTGCATAAACATGTTCTGTTTGTTGTATTTTGCAGGCAGTTACTGGGCATGAGGAGTGTGTAGAAGCATTGCTTCAGCATGGTGCTAAGACCACACTACGAGACTGCAGGGGACGGACATCTATACATTTGTCAGCTTCATGTGGACATATTGGGGTACTAGGAGCTCTCCTACAGCCAATGGCATCTGGGGAAGCAGTACCTGCCCTAGCAGACAATCATGGATACACGTCATTGCATTGGGCCTGTTACAATGGTAAATACAGCAGTGCTTTACAAAATTCCAGAAGTGAAAAGTAAATTTTTGTGTGTATGTATAAACAAACAGGTACAGAGAACTGTAATAAGTGAGAAAATCAAGCAACATCAACCCCTTCTTGGTTTAGCGCTATCAAAAATATGGCAGACAAAGCACAGTAGAACAAGGTTTATAGCTCTTTATGTCTTGTGGCTTTTTATCCACAAGGATCCCATAATCCCTCTGCAAGAGATATCTGGAAAGCTTGAAGCTACTGGTGGTGGTTTTGCAAGCAATTTGGGGAAAATTAAAATATATGCATTACTTAGTTCCTTCTTAAACTAAGCTGACATTACTGCTTTAAAAACATAACATGTCATTCATAAGTTAGGTACTGTATAAAATTGTACATTTTGGTATATTTTTGAAAATAAAAGATATACATTCCTTTTGCTTTAAAGGAGCAAAACTTCAAATATACCCAGTACTTGAGAGAGGACTGCAAACTGATGCACCATGTGCTGTCTTGCACAAATATCTTAATTTTTCACCTGAGAAGCTGGAAAAATAGTTTTACTACCAATTTTGTAGTATCCAAAAAAGGTGTAGCATTTGAACAGAAATCATCTCAGTCACAACCAGACTACCAGCTTATTTGGACATTGTTAAACTTAACTTCAGAACACTAAAAAGTAAACTCTTCAGTAATGTAATACAATCAAACATATAAGGATAATTGTTGTTAAAACCTATACATCCTTAAATAATAAACATTCCCTTGAAAATATGTTGTCTGCATAGAAATTATCATCCTTTAATGCTGCAGATTTTCTTACATAAGAATTCTCATTAGTGTGTAAAACATTGTCTTAAAAAGCATTTCACTTATTCCAAAAGTTTTTTCTGATGAGGATTTTTCAGTGTCCAACATTTCTTAAATTTTCAGGGGGGAGATAGGGAGGAGAACAAAAAAATTGTTGCCAGGAATAAAATAAAAGCATCCAGAATAACTGCATAAGAATTATTTCCAGAACCAAGCCGTAATTTGCCGTGCCCTGTATTGGAAACATTCATATAAAGATGGTTTTCAGATGGTCATGGATTCCAAAAGTACCAACCAGTTGCCAGCCACAGATGCTAGCAGGTCCTTTAGTACAGGAAGGAAAAAGATATTGCTATCCACAGTCAATAAACAAACGTGAAGGGAAACAGCTATTTTATCCAATTTTTCAATAACTGTATGGCTGGTTTGTGAATCTCTTACTTGTTTTTAGCACCGCACCTCTTATGGCAGTTATAGTAAATATATATATAAATATATGGAAGTGCTGGAGCCCTTCGGGGATCGGGCGGTATAGAAATTGAAACAATAAATAAAAAATAGTTACCCAGTGAAAGGCATCCAGGATTTAAAATTATCTGACCCAGCACTATTTATTTATGAGCATTTTGGCAATTGATTCCTAAGGCACACAGACCACTAGAAACTAACTGAATGCTTCTGTTGTTCTGCCTTCCTTTCACAAAAAGAGACTTTGCTCACACATTCCTTCTCCCTCTGTGGTTGGCAGTTGATGCAGTCTTACAAGAGGGGAAGGATAACATTCTGAGTATGTCAAAATCTTGAACTGTTTCTAAAAATAGACCACTGTTCATTCATATTGTTTGGTTGTTAAGATTTCCAGTTTGTCTTATTTTGTGCTTGCTATTGTAGGTCATGACAGTTGTGTGGAACTTCTTTTGGATCAGGAAGGTTACCAGAAACTGGAAGGAAATTCCTTCAGTCCATTGCATTGTGCAGTGTAAGTAACATCTTTATTATGGCAGATACTATTACAGCTTTTTGCAAAGTTCATTTATTCTGGAAGTAATTACCTTTTACATTTTTGATAGGATCAATGATAACGAAGGTGCTGCTGAAATGTTAATTGATATACTGGGGTCTGGCATTGTAAATTCCACAGATGCAAAAGGAAGGTAAGTTGTAAATGGTGCAGGAAAAAGTGTATTCTTTATTTTAAAATCTGCTTCCCTGTTTTTCTTAATATAAAATCACGGTCCTTTTGAATAAAATATCTTTACAAACTATGGTAAGAACATTAGCTGAGAAGACTGAGCTTCACATGTTGGTTGTTTTAATGTAGCACAAAGGTATCTCTTCTGTGAGTAAATAGCTTCTTGCATTGTGCCCAAAAGGTAATAGATAGAAGTAGTTGTGTTGGGTTGGTTCCGCACAGCATAATAATAGTGGATTACATTTGGTATTTTAAAATCTGGGTCTATTTTATTCCGGTTTCTCTCTTTGCATGGGTACCCATTTCCGTGAAGGAATCAAATTAAAACTTGGAGGAAATATTCCAATTTATTTTGCATGAGCCTGTTTTTTTTTTTTTTTACAATGCAAACATGGCAGTGCATGCGTGACCATCCCTGGTGTGCGACATTCTGATTTACTGTTCCTGTTAGAGGGCAGCTTGAATGATCATTTCCATCCTGCCTTTTGATTTGCTGGCAGCCACAGGAAAATCAGGCAGGGAACACACACACCCCTTTCTCTAGCTTTGGAAAGGAGCTGGTGTAGTCAGCAACACTGTAAGCACATTGCACTATACAAAAAAAAACTTTTGACCAATACCGGGCAGACACTTTGCCCCATTCACATTCAAAAGTATACAAAAAAACACTGCACATGAGACACTGCCCTTCCCCCCCAATGATATACCAAATAACATTTGGCCAAAGGTGTGCACCTACCTAGCTGCACGATCTGAGCACCCAGCACATGTTTAAAAAAGGAAACGGCACCACTGTTGTGAGCCTGCTTTGGTAAGATGACAGTTGGTCCCTTCCAGTGGCAGAAAACACGCTTGGGGAATGTTTTGGAAAGGGCACACTGCCACTCCCGGCTCAGCATGAACAAAACTGACATCACAGGAGGCGGGGAGAACAGGCAGCGGTGCATGAAAAATAAACCAGTTGGGCCTGTGATGTTCCCACGGAACTGGGATTTATGAAAAAGATCCACATTTTTCCAGTTTTTGAAAAACCCACAATAAAATATCACAGGATAATTTGGCTTCAGGACCGGGAGCCATGCAAAGTTCTTTCCCAAACCAGGATATTTTCCTTTGTCAACCCAGTATATTTGTACCGTGTGGAATCGACCAGGTATAGTCACAAAATCTTATTCTATGAAAAGATTACTATTATGGTGCATTATAGCTTAAAAGTTTCTGGATTCTCTTTAGGGGCACTTCATTGCCATAATTCATCTTTGAGTACAGGTATGTTGCTCATTATGTGAAAGCATGAATAAATATAATTCTCAACATGGCCCAATATGGATACCTAAATGCAGAGACTGCGGCCATGGGCAGAGTTACCTCTTCAGAGAGAATGTATTGGGGGTTAAAAACAATGTAAATAATGGAGCAGCTACTGTACTTTAAGAAACAAATGCCCTAAGTGACTGTTGCTAAGCAGTGCAACAGTATTGTTAGCTTTAGTATTGAGACTAGCCCACTTTTACATCTACAAAATGTGCTCTTATTTTCTCCTCAGAACTTCCCTTCATGCCGCTGCCTTTACAGACCATGTAGAGTGCTTGCAGCTTTTGCTCAGCCACAATGCACAAGTAAACTCTGTAGATTCTTCTGGGAAGACCCCTCTAATGATGGCTGCAGAAAATGGGCAAACAAATACAGTCGGTAAAAAAACCCTCTATGTCTTCTCTGATAATGACTAATTATGCTACTGTCAAAAACTCCGGATGTCATCTTTCCTTACACAGTAAATATTTTTAATATTCAGAAAGGAACCTCAAATTTCCTGTTAGACATTTCAGCAGTTGCTCCTCTAAAAATGTAATCTATTCCATTCTCTACCCTTGTTGGGTTCTAAATATAGGACAAAATAAGAAAAGGATTAAGACCCACATCTGTGAGCATCGTTTGAGATTGAAACATAAAGTATTATTTGCCCTAATAGTTGAGCACTACATTTCTGCTGGGCACACAGAATCGGATATGAATTTTTGTGTGATATGGGGATTTAATACCCTTCAGTTTGACTATGCTAATGTAGACAGGATTCTGTCACAGCAGGAAGCTAAATTTATTTACCTTCTTAATTCTCTATTGCCCCATGGACTTAATATTATTAGGGCAAGCAGGACTTAAGAAACTGGAAAACTCATTGCTGAGTTATCCAGTTTCTTACGTCCTGCTTGCCCTTCTAATATAGACATGCCGTCATTACATGCAAGTATATGAGATATATGTCTTTAATATTTCTTCCTGCTACACTGGATAACTCTCTGAACATGACTTCTTACACTGGGCGCTATTGTTTACGCTGATGTGACTTATGACATCCCACTTTCTGCATGAGACATCCTTATCAGGTTTTCTTGGTTTTCTAGTTAATAGATTGGTGAGTTCCCCTGTAATTTGTATCAAGTTGTTGGGTATTGAGTTGATTATAAGAAATTATTGTGACTTTCTGAAGAAGATTTGTCTTCAAAAACGAGCAGCTTTGAATCCTTCCTGCTTTCATCTGGCTTCTGGATTTTTTAAAGATGCTATTTTATTTGAGAACTCTGGACTACTTTAAACTCAAACTTTGGGCCTGTTTTGGTACAGATAGGGCTATTTCTGAGCCTCATTTGAGTCTTATTTTTGTTAAGCTGATTGTACATTGTCAAACTTTATCTGCAAGAATTTATGCTCTGAGAATCATTCTTTTGTGTAAACCCACACATTGTTTTGGGCAAGAGTTTTTTTTTACTCTGCCTTTTAACTGATTTGTAAAAGAAGGTTTTGCTTCAAAATACACATGACAGCTTGTTTTGTAACCTGGTATTTTTGATAATTTGCAGTATGAAAGTTTAAAATGTAATCAAAGCGTTTGAAGGCTCTGGCGTCTTTGAGTTTAAAGAGACAGCAACCCCATCATGTAGAACCCACATCAGTATCTTTGTTTAGACCTTTATAGTTTGTGCATAGGCTGCATATTATAGCAGTTAGATTATTGGCCCTGTCTGTTTAGCTGATTTGTGATTTGTTTTGATTTCTAACTGTAAAAAAACAAAACAAAAAAACCCACTTTCGCTTTGCAAAGGGTTGTGTGTAAGTAGTGAAAGATCTTAACTGGCTCATCAATTGTAGTAGCTCTCTATACTAATATTTAATGGTTTTTCACAATTACAGATGTAAAGCAAAAAAATATACACTATAGAATTTAATGCAATCATAACTTTCTTCAGAGAGTGACCTCCTTTGTGGACCAAGCTGATGTGGGCTGAATAGTACGTTTCCCTTTGTCAGTGGTCTGAAAGTTTAGAAGAAAAGACGGATGGAGAAAACTACTTTTTGTGGTGGGAAACTAATAACACTTCAGAGTTGATAACAACCTCTGGAGATTGGTTCTATTGTATACACTTGTTTTTCATAGTCATCTAAAGTGCCTACTTAGAGCTGCTCATTTTGAGTTAATATCAGCTGTTATTTCTTTCAGAGGTGTTGGTAAGCAGTGCTAAAGCTGATTTGACCTTGCAAGACAAGTGTAAAAATACAGCACTACATTTGGCTTGCAGCAAGGTATGTATTGTTTTTTCCAGCTTAAGTCTTGTTATTTATTGGTGCCTTTGTTCTCATTAGTGCTTTCATTTTCGTACTGAAGTAAACTTTCTCAGATGCAACAGAAACTGTGCTTCACTTGAATTGCAACAAGAATCTTATTTTCCCTGTGAATGTCGGGTGGGAGTGCTGTACAATCCTTTATACTCTGAACAACTCTGAGGCAAATCCAGCCAAATCCAGAAGGGTTGGGGTTGAATGCTCATAGGGAGTGGCAGAGGGCTGCACCAACACATTTGCTCCCTCTGCCTGTGCGAGGGACACCCCCATTGGCAGAAGGGGCAAAGGCACTGGGGGCTGGCCACCCCTCAGCTCTGCAGCACTGAAAACCTGGAAGTCAGGGCCACCATGGAGCAGCACTATGGTCTGCTTGGATTCCTGTGTAGGGGATGGAGCCAACATTAGTCAACTTCTACCCCATTCCAGCCTGGGAATGCCGGCCCACAGACCTGCAGAGTTAACACTGAAAGAAGTGCAGCATAAACCTATGGGGTGATATGGGCAGCAGGAGGGTTTTTTGTTTTTCCTTCCTTCTGTGCCACCCAAAGCCCTTCTGCCTTTGCCATGCTTCCCATCTGGATTGTGGTAATAATTTAGAAATTTCAGGCTGAAATGGTATCATTCCTAGGGGTAAATAGCCTGTTGTTTAAGTTTGACCAGTGGTTTGAATTCTACATCTGTACCATTCCATAGATTAACCAGACAGTACAGGCACTGGACCCGCTTGGAGTAAGAAGAGAGACTCTAAAATGGGAGGGCAACTCGATTTGCAAATAAAGAATGGAGAGAGGACAAAGCATTTGGTACAGAACAAAAGGAGCAGTTTAAAACAGACTTTACATCCTATCTGTAGTACCTGTATAGCTCAAGCCATCCTCATCCAGACCATAACAATTCACTAATGCTAATGACGCCACTACCCATGCCACTGATAGTGAGAAGTGTATTTTGAAGTATATGTATATTAATGGCACACTTGCTCTCTTTAGGGTCATGAAACTAGTGCCTTGTTAATACTGGAGAAGATTACAGATAGAAATCTCATCAATGCCACCAATGCAGCCTTGCAAACGTAAGTAAAGATTTAGTTAGAAATTCTTCAGTTTTGTTAGGGTCAGCTCCTTCTCACTCATACGCACTTCTTTTGTTTTTGTTGTAGAAGAGAAAGCATATTAATGTTACATTGTATATTTCTTCCTGTTCCTGACCCAGAAAGCCCCAGGTTAACCTGGTCTGGCCAGATTTCAGAATCTAAGCAGGGTCGTTCCCTGGTTTAGTGTTGGGTGGGCAGCCTCCAAGGAACACCAGAGTCATGATGCAGAGGCAGGCAACGGCAAGCCACCTGTGAATATTTTTTTGTCTTGAAAACCCTTCAGGGTCATCATAAGTCATACACACAAAACATTCCTCCTGTAGACAATTATTGGCAGTTGTCCCTATTAATGATTTTACTGAGAATCAGCTCCATAAAAAGTGTTATCTAGTAATTGAAAAACCTGTTTTACACAGACACAAAGTTTAATGATGAAACAGGGCAGAGTCACAGTTTCATCCCCTTCATACTGAAGTCTCCTCTATGTAAGTCTGTGTAAATTCTGCAGCTCCGGAAATTAACTTTTTGAGCCATCAGAAAGGTCTCTGGATGGAAGGAAGCATAGAGGAGATCTGTGTCTATCAGTGCCATCTGCAGACAAATTGCTGGACCCAGCCCAGTTGTATCAACCTACAGACAACTTCAGAAATAATATCCATTTTAATTACCTACAGAATTGTTTTACTCTGCCATGTTATCTTGGAGTAAAAAAGTTTAAGCCAGGTTCTTGAAAGTTCCAGGTAATGTGGACTGTGAGCCAAAGAGTTACTAAGGCTCCTGTGATGTAAGTTCCCCATCTACAACTGCCATATTATTAATAGGGAAAAATTTCAAATCCATAAAAAGCCATTTTAAAAAAATATATTTTACTGTATTAGGAGGTCATTCAATCTAGCCAGCTGGATCTGCTAGCATTTTTTTCTACACTAGAAGTTCTAAAAGCTGTTCATGCATTTTAATGTTTTTGTAAGCTTTCTCAAAAACAGGGTTTGTCTCCACAGGCCTTTGCATGTTGCTGCTCGAAATGGACTAACAGTTGTAGTCCAGGAACTTCTAGGGAAAGGAGCAAGTGTTCTTGCAGTAGATGAAAATGGTAAGTAAAGCAGAGCTGAACTGAACCAGGGATACAAGTGGTCTCACATCCTGTTTTCTACAGTAGCCAACCAGATGAACCTTATCATCTGGGAACATTCCTCTCCAACCCTGTATGGAATTCATAAAGTATTCTGCCTCTTAACACAGAGGTTTAGCTATTATGGCTAATATCCCCAATAAACCAGTGTAATCCTCTTTAAAAATGTATAAAAATTGGCTATCAGTACATCTTGTAGCTATGCATTGTTTATACTACCAATGATTAGTTGTGTGACAAGTATTCTGTCTCTCATGAATCTTCTCCCAGTCATTTTCATTGGATAAGCCCAAGTTGTAGTTCTGTGGTTTTCCATGCAGTTTGTGTTGTCTTTTCTGTAAGAAGCAGTCATGCAACAAATTAATTTCTTTTGTCTAGAATGCATATATTTCAAATAATATGTAATAATTACAGTACTTAATGAGAAACCTGACAGCTCCTAGTTGTCTGTTGGATCTATCGGGCAAGCAACAGACATTTTGATCTGAATTTGTTGGAATGTACGGGAAAATAGTTGAGTGCTTTGCTCTTGATAGCCAAAGTCAGGTAACAAATTGAAACACACAGGTAATCAAATTGGGAAATTTCTACCCTTTACATCTAGCATTATAGCTTTAGTTTTGTGCATAAAAGATCATGAGCTGCAGCTGCAACGGTACCCTGTTGTCCTTCATCTGAGTCAGAAAGTGGGCTGCAGAAGTTACAGTTACTCCTTCTGGCTGAGATGCTGAAAAAGAATGACATAACAGTTTCTGTGGTTTGGGAAGGAGGTATCCTGCATCAGTGGAAAAAAGAAAAGCAGGGAAGAAGCCATGCTCAGAACCAACAAACAGTAGGATGTAATCGGGAGCTATTCCAGTGCTATCAAGCTAGTCTTAAGCTGTTAAACCATTGTAACATGTTTTGTTTCCATTCCCTTTCCCCCTTCTCCTAAGGAAGACACTTTTGCCATAAACAAACATGGCTAGTGTACAGGGTTACATGTGCTAGACCAGGGGTCTGCAACCCACGGCTCCGGAGCCGCATGCGGCTCTTTCAGCCTTATACTTCGGCTCTGCGTGGCCTGGAGGTCGGAGGGTAGCATGAGCATGTCCCTCCAGGAAAGGTGAGCGGAGGGGCCAAACTAGAGGTTCCAGCTTGGTAGATCTTCGGGGCTGTGGAAAAGAGGTCCAAATGGCTCTTTGGGTGGTAAAGGTTGCTGACCCCTGGTTTAAGGCAAAAGCAGGGGCTCAGGCTTGTTTTAGTGTTACATTGAGTTGTAGGGCACAGTCTAGGGCTATGGCGAGTTTTAGGTTTCGGGGTTTTGTTCCAATTTTGGGAACAATTTATGACTGAAAAAATTAAATAAAAATAATAAGTTAGGTTTAGGGTTAAGGCAACAGTCCGGGCTCCAGCTTGCCTTAGTGTTACGTTGAGTTCTAGGGCGCAGTCCAAGAATAGGGCTATAGTGAGTTTTAGGTTTCGGGTTTTTGTTACAATTTTGGGAACAATTTATGGCTGAAAAAATTAAATAAAAATAATAAGTTAGGGTTAAGGAAAGGGCAGAAGCTCAGGCGTGCCCTTTGTGTTACGTTGAGTTCTAGGGCGCAGTCCAAGAATAGGGCTATGGTGAGTTTTAGGTTTCGGGGTTTTGTTACAATTTTGGGACCAATTTATGACTGAAAATATTAAATAAAAATAATAAGTTAGGTTACAGGATTGTGCCATTCTATGAAGTCTTTTTCTCCTCTTCCAAGCTAGACTCCTGGTTATATTGAAATCAAATCACTTTACTGACAAACACGTACTTAATCATTTAAACAGTGCAAGCTAAGGAAAATATACTTTGCTGCTATACCGAAAAGGATCTTTAATATGTGAACATTTTGTGCTTGTCTGTAAACAAAATTATGATTGTATTTTGACCATAGGTTATACACCAGCTTTGGCCTGTGCTCCCAACAAGGATGTGGCTGATTGCCTAGCTCTCATTTTGGCCACGATGATGCCTGTTTCGTCGAGCAGTACCTTACCTTCCTTTACATTCAGTGCCATTAATCATTACACCAACACCTCAAAAACTGTGACCTTTGACTCCTTGCCAATTATAAGGAGTGAACATAGTTCTTACTGTAATTTCAACAACATTGGCAGGGAAGATGGCTACACATATACAGAAGAAGATGAACTTAATGACTCTGATTCTGAAACCTATTAAGAGGCTCCATTGGAGGTCTAACGAGTGAACTCATTTGAGGAATTTCAAGGTTCTGGTGTTGGAGGAAGCAGTCTGAATATAAAAAAAGGACAGCCCAAAGAGAAGCTTTTAAAAATGTGAGTGCATATGGAAGATCTGTGCTGCTCCTGAAAGCTTTCAAAAAGCAGGTTATGCAAAGGAAACAAATTCTTGAAAATGGTTGGAATCCATGGTGCAAAAAATTACATGGAATGTTGTTTAATTACAGTGTAGTGGGTTGTTGCTGGTGCAAGGAATAATCCCAACAAGGCTGTGCACCATTGCCTATATAAGTGAACACATAACATAGTTGTACAACAAAGAGGTTTACCATTTTGAAGGCAATAATTGAGTTTGGTACAGAAGGCATTGTTTGTGCAGCAAATTGCCAAAGGACCAAATAACTTACACTTTTTAATTAAAAAAAAACTTTTTGAGAAAACTTGAATAGAATTAAGTAAGCAAGTAGTCTTAACCAACCCTTGAATTACTTCTGGCACATAATCTTAGACTTGGTTTTAAATGCTGGTATGTTTTTAATCATTTTAACAGCCTTCCAACACTACTAAATGTACCATGAAAAAAAGGGGATGTGCTTTTCAGTTGCATGTGTTCTTTTAGATGAGATGGAGAACAACTTGTCATAGTCTTAGAGTACTGAAACTGTAACCAGCTTGGCCAGGTTGCAGTCATGGTGAAGTTTATAAAAAGTATAATAAAGGAAGGTGAGTCAGAGATGCAGTCATGATTGCAGAATTCTCCCCCCCCCCCCCCCCCCAATCCTTTACAAACAATCCTGCTGTGTTAAAGTATTTTTTATTCCAAATATAAGAAGGGTAATTATCTGGGCAAGTGAGACTGCACCAAAAAACAGAACCGCAATATTCTGATGCCCTGATAGGCTGCCTTAGAGGAATGAAACTTTTTTACAACTCACCCAATCTTTTACATCATAAAGTAAAAGGAGATTTGTGCCTCAGTGGTGTATATATTTTTTTAAAAAACCTCATAGGGATTTAAGGCACTGGGTGTGGTTATGGGTGATAAAATAGTTTCCTTATCAAAAAGGTACAGTATCAGATCTTTGGGAACATAATATACTATTGCCTAGCAGCTTATCAAAAACTAACTTCCCCCTGCTCTAATTAAAAATGAATCCTAAGTTTCTCTAATTTATAATAGGCTACTGTAAAAAAAATTAAAAGACTGGAGAACTTTCCACCAACTTAAGCTGAAGTTTCTGTTTAAGTAGAGGTATTTACTTTATTTGGTTCTGCTTTAATTGAAAGATAACCGTTATAATTAAATGCTTATGTACATGCAAGAACATTTTCTTGCATGTTGAGGTAAATACAATTAAATTGCTATAAACTGTACCCCACCTTTTATCCTTTTTGTATTGTGAAACTGGAAACCCTAATGCCATTGTAAATTATCAGCTTGTTTTCTGAACATAAAGTGTGAAAACACAGGACAGTATTTTGATCTATTTGATAATTTTGTGGGTTTTTGAAGAATTAATGAGCATGTATATAGAAATAGCAACTGCTTGAATACTGTATTTACCTGCACTCTTTGAGTACATCAAGATTCCTGTGTATATTTTACAGAGTATAATAAAACCCAGATGTGAGAGTTGTATTTAAATAATAATATGTGTACCAGTGTGGGATAATTAAGTGTTGGTTCTGAAAAGGGCTTTTTATTGGATGCCTAAGACTTATAAATTCTATTACACAAAGCCTTTTTAGCACTCTTAATTCTAAAGTAAATGCTGCTAAAAGTCAGAATCTTAAAGGTAATTATGCCACTTTTGCCAGTGGTTGGTTGCCAAGTACAAGAAGTATCTTGTGCTCTTTTGTAGAAGAGTCGGAAAACCATAGTTTGTTTTTTACACAACTATCCTGAATGCTCTTTTGGTGGAAAAGTGCATGTTAATTTCACCAGACTTGGTAATGCATCAATCAGGTCAGTCATGTAACAGTCTAGTTTCACATGCATTGGTCTCTGAATGTTCTCAGAAGAGTATCTGGTTCAGAAAACATTTCTCAGACCTTTGTATAGGAGGTTCGGAGATCCCTGAATTACCAGATAAGCAGCAGTAAAGAATTAGAACTGCATATGTTTTTGGAAGGGTCATGGTTTTGGCAATATGTCTTAATTAGTAGTCTTCCACTTAGAGACCTCGTTTGGCTCCAAAGGCCAGGAAGATAGTTAGCCCTAATAATCAATTTTAGTTTAGATATATGGTACAAAGAAAAGTCCTGGATCTTCTCTATCAAAGGCAGACTGTTATAATTTTGTAATAAAGTACCAAGCAGAGGATATAAATTAGATGCAACTGAACCTTTAAGACAATGAGATCCTTTGTTTTGTAGAGACAGCACATAAAATGAAAGGTAAGAATGATTATTATTCCAGTTCTTTCAGTAGAGAAATGTACTTAATTCAGGAAATATGGTAATCCGCTTTGAGAAGCAAGCAAAGGTGATTGGTAAATGGTGCTGTCAAGTTTTGGAGCTTTGAAAAGAGTCGTAAATGATTGTTTGGTCAGAAATCAAAACACTCTTTCCTACATTCTCAGGCTCTTCTTTTTGCTTTTTCTTATTTGCACAAGGAAAGAGCGGCAGAAAAACAAACCAATGCAGATCACAATAGTTCACAATAAGAAGGAAATTTGAGATGGTCTCTGCATTTCTCTGGTACCTTTATATACACTGCCAGATCCTGCCACAAAATCATCTTTCTGTTCAAACCCTTTCTAAATCACTAGTGTTCAGTGCGCAAACTGCCACTGCTAGCCAACCAAATGTGTGGAGCCTTGCAACTGATAAAATACTCCTAAAACTATGTTTCAGGCTTATACTTTTTTAGGTCAATCCACATTACTGGAAAATGTTTCCTTTTTTATTGGTTTCTCAGATTATTCATTTAATGCACTTTTTTATACCAAATGTTCATTCTAGTCCTTCTCATACCATCGTCCATACAAACCAGCCACTACCAAGCCTGTAGAAGCTCCCTTTTTGTGCATAAAGTAGTAGCGGTTTTTCCAGCCCAGGTGATCAGCAAAGTCCAGAGTGACCCCTGATCGAAGCAACAGAGGAAACACAAAGGCAGTGCTGAAGTTTCCTTGGAGTTGGAAATCTATCAATCCAGCAGCCTTTGTGACTTCTTGCCCACAAGTGCTATAGTCAAGACCAGCACATTTCACTATGACACAGGCTTGTACGTAGTAAGTTCCGTGAACTGTGTGTAGCCCATCAAAAGCCCCCAATGCATACAATTCATCTGATAAAACGAATCTCTGGTAATTTAAGTCACAACAAAGAGTGTTGGAACAGACATGGATGCTGCCTTCAGTTTCCATTATGGGCATGAAAGTGTAATTATCATACATCATTTCTCCGTAAAATATGGGAAAGGTTTGCTGGACTTCTTTCAGTGTCTTTCTACAGTAAATGTTTTTATCTTCCTTATGACAAGTGTTGCTGTCCATAAGGAAGCCTGGAACATTCTGTTGCATATTACTGTCAGATTTTGTAATATTCTCCATGTAGCTTTCATTCTGTGATGCAATGACAGGGATTTCTGCCACAATAAGTTTGCCATCAACACTTTCCATGTCATAATGAATGAATGACTGGGAGGGTGTGTATATGCCACTCCCTGTCATACCCAGGCTAGGATGGTGAATGTTTGCTGCCAAAAAATTGATGTTAAAAGCAGTTGCAAAAGCTCGTTGGAATTCTACAGCTGACAGGAGTGGGAGCTGGTTCATCCATGCAGTCGGATATGCAATCTGCTTCACATTGTATTTCTTGATCAGGCTCACAGTTGGTTCATAGAACAGGATATCAAAGCAAGTAAAGAGTCCGAATTTTCCTGCAAAAGGTGTATCAAAAAGCGTGTAATCCACCTCTGGCGGGGTGTCAAAGGCATCTTCAAAATACAGATTCTGTTTGCGGTATCTGGCTACAAGAGTGCCATTGTCACTGAATGCCACATTGGTGTTAAACTGATATCTCCCATCTGATGGGCACTTGGAATCACTGTGTTTGCAGGGCTGCTTAGTTCCTATGTTGGCTACAATGAACACTTTGTTCTTCTGTGCCAGGCAGCTGAGTCGATGAAGAACCTGAAGAAACAATATGTTTAAAGTGTTATTCTGTGTAATGTAGCTGCAAGTCCTGGGCAATACTATTAATTAGCTGTTAGATTAACCACACGTTTACATGGAGATCTGCGACAGAGTTATAATTAGAATAGTCCTTCATGACAAGGTAGCCAGTATTTATGAAAATGATGTTGAGCAACTATCTCCAGTGCTGGCACAAAATTTATGTTGTGTCATTTTTTTTCTTCTGCCATCAAGTCATAGTGGCCTTATGGCCACCCTGCAGAGTTTTCAAGACATTCAGAGGTGTTTTGCCATTGCCTGCTTTTGCAGAGCAACCCTGGTATTCTTTGGTGATCCCCCATTAGCACCAACCCTGCTTAGCTTCTGAGATCTGATGAGATCAGGCTAACTCAGACTATCCAAGTATTAAGAACACAGCTCATTAAATAGATGCCCCAGGCTAGCCTGATCTCCATCTAGCATTTTGTTGGAGGTCACCAAGAAAGTCCAGGGTCACTATGGAGAGGCAGGCAATGGCAAACCACCTCTGAACATTTCTTGCCTTGAAAACCCTATGGAATTTTTGTAAGTCAGCTGTAGCTTGATGGCCCTTTTCAACCACCACCACACTAAATTACTATACTGAAGCATTTACATTCATTATAGCAGGTGAAATCAAAATGTTTCATTCCGCTAGCAGGACTGAGAAAGGTTCCTTGCAATGGATGAAGTTCTCTGTGTATTATATTGTGTCTAAATATTACTCATGTAATCACTGTAATCCAATACAACTTAAAAGCAAAACATGACTGAAACTTTGGTGACCTACACTTACCAAAAACCAGAGAAACATCTCTCAGTGGTAGTAAAATTTGTGGAAAACATAGAAAAACATACTAAGCAATACTAAGAATAAAAAATTGTTAAATGATGTTTGAATCAAATGATTATGAAAGATTTTTTTAAACAGCCAATGTTAATTAAGTTGAAACCTAAAAGATTGTACCCAAAGAGCCAGGCTGCTTTCAGACAGATAACCTTCTTCCTATACAGCCTTCAGCCAGAGTTTAGTGTATGCAAAAGCATACGACATGGAGTGCTTGAATAAATTATAATGTGGCATTTGAGGCTGTGCATAGTGATCCTCAGGGCATCCACTTATTGATCCAATCCACCATCAGCCCTTTAACAGTACTAGCCACTTGTAGGAAGGTTTGATGAAACTGAATCAATAGGATGAACAGGCAGAGGTTATTTAACAGCCAAACATAAAGTGGTAGAAATATATGGCTGTGAATTAAAAGGAACGTTGCAGTTAGATTTTGACTTTGAGTAGATTCACTCCTGAATTTCTGAATATGGAACTACTGAACATTTATAAAAAGATCTAAATGTAGAAATAATAAAAGCATATTTAATATCCTAAGTTGGTTGCCACGAGTAAACATTTATAATATCAGTATTGTTAGGAACTCAGTAAAGTAAATCAACTGACAGAGCATCCCTAAACAGAGTTACACTGTTCTAAGCTTCTTGATATAAAAAAATATGTTTAGAATTACACTGTTAATCTATTCTTTAATAATATTTGCTCTCCTTTCTCTAAATCTATTAAAGATTTACAGTTCATCAGTTGTTGGTGCTACACTTTCTTCCATGTTTGACAAACATGTTTGTTAGTTTTTTGCCTAAGTCAGTTTTCCTAGATTAGGAATTTTGTAACTGATACCTCGGTATCCTCGAACAAGTATGCTTCTTTGCATGGATTCCAAGTCGAAGAGTCAGGATAAGGAATAAAATCCAAGTAAGGATAAATGGATGTCCTGGTGAAGTTGAAGCCCTGAACGCCATCTTCAGGAAAAATGATTATTTTTGCCCCCTAAATGTAAATAAAGTTGTCTGTTAACCAAGACAAGAGATAAAGAAGGAATTATGTAAAATCTCTTCCAAGAAGCTGAAAATGGATATTTATAAGTATAGTGTGAAACATTCTGCTGAATCTGAAAACAAGCTGTGGTAAAATTACATAGCTAGTCTTCCTAAGTTACTTTTCTATAGTTGGAAAAGCCATCTTTAGATAATACTATTCCAATTTGGTTTCCACTTTTTTATTTACTGCACCAACTGAAATTAATATGTATTAATATAAGGACCATCATTTTTCCTTTGCTCCCGCCCTTTGAAAAGAGCTGGGTACTCGGTGTGATGTTATACAGGCATTTTTAATCATTTAATCATCTTATGATTTTTACTGGTCGCTGTCCATTTTTTTCCATTGCCATCCTGGAGAATATGGAAGCTTGCACACAGGAGCCCTTTTCAGATTCTCATTTTACGTGTGTTCTGTATACGATGAATGCTTGCTGCCTATTGCCATGTTGTAGAACTCTTGCCTTGATACAAACATATTCATGCATACTGCATCAAAAAGAAGAGGAGTTTGGATTTATACTCCCCTTCTTCCTCTCCTGTAAGGAGACTCAAAG
Source organism: Sphaerodactylus townsendi (assembly GCF_021028975.2). NCBI lineage: Eukaryota > Metazoa > Chordata > Lepidosauria > Squamata > Sphaerodactylidae > Sphaerodactylus > Sphaerodactylus townsendi. The sequence continues at coordinate 38,758,704 of NC_059435.1, forward strand.
GGGATTACAAACTCCTTTCTTTCCTCTCCTCACAACAGACATCTTGTGAGGTAGGTGGGGCTGAGAGAGTTCTCAACGAAAGTCACTCAGTAGGATTGTAGGAGTGGGACAACAAATCCGGTTCACCAGATAAGAGTCTGCTGCTCATGTAGAGGAGTCGGGAATCAAACCTGGTTCTCCAGATTAAAGTCCACCTGTTCTTAACTAGTATACCACACTGGCTCTCGAAACAGCTAGGTTATGTACACAACCTGAAATTTTTGTATCACATGCCAAAGGTGTTTGTCTACGTAAAGTACAGGTTCTGGTAACACCTCTTTTGAATAACAGACCACTTAAAATACTAGAAGCAGAACTGAGGATGCTTCTCCCCACCCCAATTAAACATCTACAGGTACTTCCTTCATGTTTGGGATTTAAGAAAGATATGACAGTCCATCCTGTTAAAGTCTTCTTAATTGTCAGCTAACGTAAAAATAGATGTCACAGGGTTATTTCAAGTACTAGCAAGTTCTCTAATAATTTCAAAGAAGCTCCTTCCATCAAAAATGGCAGGAGCTACAGCACCTTTTAATGATCAGCTCATCGAAGTAAGAGCTTCTGTCTGCAACAGTGAACTTCCTACAGAGCTCCTGCTATTTTTTTCCCCTTCTGCCTCTATACAACTTGCATTTTATCTTACCTGTTCGGCAGCAGTGATCACTTGCTGCTCATAAATGTCTAAGTTTCGGTTCATTAACTCTAAAGCAGACTGACGGTCAGTAATGATGGTTGGATTGGGATTCAGGATGACATGATGTTCATACACAGCAGCAGTGTAATGTTCCCCCATGTGGACCTCTATGGGGAGAACCTCAGAACAGAAGAGAATGAGTATGCAGCTGGTGCCCCAAGTGATGTCTGCCATGAATCTAAAATGGAAAACAGATGCAAGCGGAACATGAGCGATAAGGACCATGAGGCATTTAAGATGTCTAATGCTCACAGCTCTTATCTTGTTAAATTTGACAACTGATGTTAGCGAGTAGACCCGAAGGAACAAACGGACCGCATGCTACGCTAACATAGAATACCCTAACCAGCAGCACACAGTCACATCTGTTCAGTATATATACAAGCATTGACTAATCAGTGTAAAGGTCACATAGTCCTGTAGAAATCGGTTTGATCTGGTTTGGTCCAGCTTACTGCCTCTTGCATCAGGCAGGTGAGCTGTCAGTTAGATCACACTGATCTGCTCCAGCCAACTATATGCTCAGTGAGGTATTGCTATATTCTGACAACTGAATGGCAAGATCTGCTTGCAGTACTAAAGCTGAAGAAAGCCTATGCTGGTTCCACATTTAGCATGAATTTGTTTCACTTTACCCAAGCACTGAAGGATATACTGGAAACACTGGCATAACTTGTGACCTGTGCAATTAGTATTATACTGCTGCTCAGAAAATAGGCATTGAGAGTCGCAGTGCTCCACTTCTGTGAGACAGTATTGCTGACAAGAGAAACTTGAAATTCTTCTTGGTAATAGTGTAACAAAATTGATGTCTGGCAAAAGCTATTTTAGGTGAACTTACAACACCATAAACTTTCTGTTAGAATGAACTGCTGGCATCATATGCCTGGACAGTATTATACATAATCTCCACGTGGGAAAATCCTTTTTTTAGCAACTTATCTGTTTGGACTGCATTTCTTCATGGAAATAATTCAAAATAGTATATTGTATAGTCATATGTAGCAGATCAGACTGCAGTTTTAGTACACACATGGTAAAACATTTCATATCCATTAAATGATGCATACCCCCCCACCCCCACCCCGGTTTTGGAGCCTGCTCATCAGGATTGAAGTTCTAGCAATTGTTTAAGCAGTGAGATTTTTCACAGTTTGTACAGGCAGTACACTTCACCCTGCATTAATTTATACAACAGGGCCAAGCACAGAATCTTTGAAATTCGCAACAGAACTTTCTATAATTCTAGTTGTAAACACCGGTGCCAATACAAAAGCCCTTATTTGCTGCCCCCTTCCTCCCCACTCCTGGGAAACTAGTTTTTTAAAAAATATATAATTAGGTACAAATTCAGGATGCACCAGGCAAGAGATTGGTGAGAGAACATCATGAGATGCTTGGTAGGATTTATGTCAAGCTGCTGCTATGAATTTGCAGGTTTGGTATCTAAATAGATCTCCAGGTAACACAAAAGGTATTGCAAAATCTATATGTATGTGAACTGGATAGACTTTTGCAAGCAGGGATCAAAATGTCATGCATGTTTAGCATTTATTTGAGCATCTGCGCGATCTTCCAGGAAAACTTGTGGCATGCAGTATTTGTTTTTTCTGTGTCTTGTATAAGTGCCCAGTATAGGTTTGCCAACTTTGAGCTGGGAAATTCCTGGAGATCTAGGATGATCTAATTTTTTTGGGGGGGGGGGTGTGTGTCTTTAGGCATCTAATTTAGACAGTTGCCTTCAAAGCAACCATGCTCTATAGAGAAGCTGATCTCTGTAGTCTGGAGATCAGTTGTAACTCAGAGATCTCCAGGTCCCACCTGAAATTTAGCAAACCCTAGCACCTTTGCTGCTGGTCTTGGTTGCAATGGCATTTTGTGTCTATGTAAACTAGGTAGTCAAAGTAAATGTGGTTATTTTACCCTCTATTTTACCCTTTAATTTGAACACTATTTTATAAATTTTTATTTAAGTCTGGCTTTCTCACTTGGAGTGAGTCAGTACAATTGACAGGATGGGACATTCAGTGATCAGTGTAATAGGAATTAAACTTGTAGATCCAACCAGAAAGGGGAAAAGAAACCTAGCCTGAAGCAAAGCATAAGTATTAACACAACTCACTTTAATGTCTGAATATTACTTTGATAGCATACTGTGGTAGAGTATCAAATCCAGGACAGAATAAGTGAATGCTTTCCAAGATCTGCAAATGTACTGTCCTAGTAGTAAATGTACAGTTGTCCCAGATTTAGGCAGAGTTACTTGTATTGAACATGGATCTTTTCTTGCCTATTTTGAACATTGCAAATGGTTCAGTTGATTATCTAACATCATGCAAATATATATATAAGGCCTTGTAATTACTGCAGAAAATAAAGGTTATTCGTTCCACAAAAGATGTGCAGGACTCTGGACAACAGTTTGCTAAGGATCTGGAGTCTTCCCTGACAGGAAAAAGAAGTTGGGGGCAACGTAGATGTTACTAATTTTGCAAAGGGAAAAAATGTTCTTCAGTCTACAGAATATTTCCTTGTGTGGACAACAGGCCATTCAATACTATTATACCAGAGTCTAATAACAGCAACTATTTGTTCACATATTGCCTCAGGGATAGCATAAACTCAATAGACAGAAAAATATAATCTGGTATATCTTTATACCCATTTCTAGCTACTGGCACTCTGGCTGTTGCTTGCCTGGGCAAGGAGGTACACACTGTCCATCACACATGGTGAGTAATGCATTTCAATCAACTTCCAATACACTTGGCAGCTGGATTTAACTGTATAAAACAGCAAAATCCACTTGCAAACGATTGTTACAGTGAATTGAAAGTGGATTTAAAGTGCGTTATTTAGCCCACACCTTCTCTCAGAGTGATTCTTATACAGCGCTCGACTCCCCCTCTCCCTATGATTCCAGGAACGCCAATCCTTCCCTGATCACCCGCAATCCCCGCGCTGCCCTCCTCTTTGCTCCCAGAAGCGCCCGCACTGCGGCCAATGCCTTCGGCACGCGCCACCCACATTTGATCTCCTGACTGGCTGCTGCTTAGACCTATCAAAACCGTCCTCCAACTCCGCTTTCAATCCCTCCAGCTCCCTGCTTGTCACAAACGGAAAATTTGTTTCGCAGGCGGCGACTATCGGGAGGCTCCGCCCACTCCGTTACCCCGTTCCCCGCTATTGGCCATGCGAGCGGTCTGTACACAAAGAGAGGACTGTCAATCACACAGAAAGGCTCCCCGGATTGGTCCGGGGGCGACTACCCGTGTACGTGGGGATGGACGTGGTCGCTCTTCTCTAACTTGTCTGATATAGGCGAACGAGTGATGGCGCCTCAAAGCGTGGAGGAAGAAGACGAATGCGTCAGTGGGGCTGAGATAATCGCGGAAGCCCTAAAGATGCAAGTGAGTGTGACCCTTGAACTCAGCAGTTGCCGGAAATAGTGTTTTGACTTTCCTACGGAAAGCGGGGAGGGTCAGTTCGTTTCAAAATTGCATGGGAAGAAGCGGGAGGGGAGTATTAACTCAATTATCTCTGTTATACTGACTATGCAATTGACTAACCAGTCCCCTTGATGACCAGGCGTTCAGCAGAGCTCACTGAAGCTGCTTTCAAAAAGAATAGCTCTCTTCGTGATTTCTGGAGCTTACCATATTAAGGACAACAATCTCGAGCTAGGCTCAATTCTGTTTCCAAACAAACTTTCCATTAACAAAAACGCATACCTGAATTGCTTAGTATCGTAGCATTCACACTTTGTAGGGTAAAGGAGGAGGTTATGCTTCTTTCTGTGGGACAGTCGTAGATCCTCTTTTAAATGGGCCAAAGGCAAACTTATCCGCATTTAATTATTGTCTTCAGATGTTCTGTAATGTCTGACCTTTTGCATTTAAACGAAGATCTGTTTATACATGCCTGATGTTGTGCAATATCTACATGCCTGTCTGTGATCATCTTCAGGACGTACAATGGCCCCGGTTTTGATTACAAAATATCCTATGTGCTTCGCATGTTGCAGATTTCCAACACTGAAAGGCACTTTGGATTTGCAGGAAACTTGTATGATGTAATAAATACATGGCGATTTTAATTACTGTATTACTGGAAATGGCAAAATAGCAACCGTTTACAGAAATGTGTACACATACTGAGAAAAAAAAGCATACAGGAGAACAGGTTTCTAAAACAAGTTGTTAAATGCCTTTTGTGTAGAGTTTATAATGTGTGGAGATGCCCTTGGGGGAGGGTGTTGCAGAATTGTTGCAGAATAAATTGCTGCTACTTTACAGATTTTTTTTTTCCAAATTAGAGTTATAATCTGCTTTTTTGCCTCTGCATTGTTGCTAAGAGTACTGAGCATAGTTGTACGAAAAAGTCTCGGCTCAGATATTTTGCTTTGGAATTGCTTTGGAATGAAAAATGACAGAAGCTGTTCAGACGTAACAAAATGTTTGAAAAGAAAGTTAACTAGTTCTTTTCACAGGCAAGCTAGTTCTTAACGTTGAATGTGACTGTTGACACTTGAAAACCCCGATAATTTTTTTGCGTAAAACAGAAAAAACTGAATTTATGTCTGGTGGATTTGACGTTTAGAAGAACAAGAAAATAGATACATTAGAGAACAGTGCGAAGCTTATTAGTAACAATAGTGGATTCCGCACAGCATATTTATAACTAGTTGTTTTCCATTTATAAAAAGGGGAAACTTTCATTTATAATGACTGCAACGTGTTATAAATATGCTGTGTGGAATGGGCTAATGATTAAGAAGTAATTTTATAATGGTAACAAGTGGTGAACTTATACTTAATGCAGATGAACTTTGGAGCCCTCTGTTTCCCCCTATTATCCTTTTTGTGTTTTTCTCCTTTTGTTTGTTTGACCTGTTTTTCTTTAATGTTTTAATATTAAACAGTTCATTGCAAAAAAGTTGAATGTGACCATGATATGACCATATGTATGAAACCAATACTCTCCTCTCCAAAATGAAATCAAAATGAGAAACTTTTTAAACAATACTTCCACTTAACAGAGACTTGAACCTATTGAAAAACATCTTAAGAACTAACACAACCACCATATTAACCTGCACTTACATTCATAGGAAGAGACTATGTCCTTTTCCCTGAATGGCTGGAGGAGCAGAATTGTTGGTAGAAATGATAGCAGGAGATCAGTTCATTGTGCAGTGAACTCTACTGTTGTAAAACAAACAGAAGTGAAGATTTTTTAATATTGTCCTGGAAAGAATTTAACCATAATAGCTTCTGATCTCCAGAGTCTTATATCTTGACCCCAAGGATCATACTGAAGTTCATTTTAGCAAGAATCGTTGAAGCACTTATCATTAAAGCAGATAAGGTTGCAGATTAAAAGCAAAGGTACAGTTTTCTTAAAATATTAGCTTTTCCTAAAGCTAGAGTCTCATATTTCTTCACCCTTATCACAATTTTGTAAATAATTGCCATAACCCTCCATCGTAACTGATCCATCAGTGTGACCTTCGATCTAAGGAGAAAACTTTTTTTAGAAATAAAGTTATTTAATTAGTTAATGATTAATAGTGATATTTCAGCAGAACACATTTCCTTTGATCAGTGTTTACTGCTTTATAACAGTCCAAAATATCATCCTATTTATTTTTAATTTGCAGTTTCAAGGTTGGGATAGGAGTAGAGTATGATACAGTCTCAAAGGCTTGAGTTCTCTTTCCTGAAGTTCAAATGTATATATGCACATTATTTACAGGATTGATCTGTAACTGGAATGGGGTGCATGGCATGTCACATTGTAATGTATAATTAAGAATGTATGGAATTAATTAAAATGTATTTAAACGCACCTTTCTTTCAAACATCTCAGGACCCAAGGTGGGTAAGCAAGCCCTGATATCTTTGCAGAACAGCATAATGTCTGCTTCCTTGCTATTCCCCAGAAGTATAAATGTAGTTGAGCTAAGCTTGGATCACAGCTGCATAGCAGGATGGAAGCTTGCATTAAGTTGAGTCTTTAATAGGGCCTCACTGACAGATGACTGTTGAGGAATGGAATTCATACAGGAAGGCTTATTGGTACTATTTATGGCTTTAAAGGTTAAAACAACTCTGTAATTTGGGCCAGAAACAGTCAGTGGTGAACACAGAAATGTCAAAAAGGATTTGGATGGAAAGGTTTTCATTTTAGTATTCCAGCTTTATAGATTGAGTTGTTAGAAGTTTGATTTGCTTCTAGTTTAGTTACTAGTTATCCTATTCAATATTGAGAAATCAACATTGCACAAATAAATGTTAAGGTTTTGCTAGCGTTTAAGACTTACATTATTGAAGGTAAATTACCTGCAGAAATAATTTTGGTTGTTTGTGGGGGTTTTTTTAACTTTCAGGATGTTGAGTATATGTTTGGTATTGTTGGTGTTCCCATAATCGAAGTAGCAGTTGCTGCTCAAGCAAGTGGAATTAAATATGTTGGAATGCGCAATGAACAAGCTGTAAGTACCTGTGGCAGTGCTGGTTGTGTTGTATGTTATTGCTCATTAAGTGTTCTGTTTTGAAACTTCATTTTACATGCTAATGATGTGACCTCCTTTGCAGATTGAATGGCCTGATTTTAATTCATTTTCCTATGCATTCTACTCCTTAACCCTTCCTAAAAGCACAAATGTTGATTATGTTATTTTCTGGGAATAGACAGAAGCCTCTAACACATATCTCAAACAGAAGAATCGTTCACAACCTGTTGGTGCAGCAGTCTTACATTTAGTGATATGCTAGCAAAATGCTTATCAGTATGAAGAGCTATCTTCTTTTTCTACCGTAGAAAGAAACACAAGGCACAGTGGAGGTGGGGCCAAAATGAGATCTGCATTCAGAATCCTCCTACTAGTTATGGGTTTGAAGGCAGGGAAGAGAGTGATGCAAAAGCTGGAATTGGTTGCTTGCCACACTCAGTTGTTGTTTAAGATAGCCATCTGTAAAGCCATATGTAGTGTGTGGCTTTGCTTTCTAGTCAGAGGTCAGTACTACCTTACTGCTTTTGAGTAACTCTCACTGATAATTGTAACCAACACTTGGATTTATTTCTTTGGGCATTTCTGTGCCTGTTCTCTTCCTAAGGGGCCCCAAACTCCATACTATCAACTTAAACAAGCAAGACTAAACTGTATTAATAACCTGCAGATCAACTGAGCAAGGCCCCAGGCTTGATTTCTAGTCATGGCAAGTTATTATCAAGGCTGCAGATGAGCAGAGTTGAAATTTACTTCACTTCTTTCCCTGAAAGAGCAGATTCCATAGCTTGAGTTACAGTAAGATCTGTGTCTGCAGATAAGTGCCATCCCCGTTCAATTCCTGCAGTGCACTTTGGGAGCCCCATGTAATTAATAATGGGTACTAGTTACCATGATCTTGTCTTACTGACATTGAAAGGTTTTACTGGTTACTCATTTGCTCCTTGGTATAATTCATAATGTTGACTTTAAACTCCTAAAAAAAACCATGGGCTAGAGTGTTGAAAGAGCCACTTGCTTCCAATGAGGCTCGATTTCTGTGTCTGATTTTCCATAGAGCTTCAAATCATCCATGTATAGCAAATATATTTTTTCTGAGTCTTTGGTCATTTGATATCTGGAGAGTAAGGGCATACATTATGGGGAGGGATGGAGGGGTGGCATGCAAGGGAGGGGGGAGGGGGTCTGGACATGGCCCACCCACCCTAGTTGAGGAAAGGGAGGAAGGGGGAAGGGTGGTATGCACGGGAAGGGGAGGGAGGGAGGGGTGGCATGCAAGGGAAGGGGAGGGAGGGAAGGGAGGGAGGGGTGGCATGCAAGGGGAGGGAGGGGGCTGGCATCTGGACATGGCCCACCCACCCTACTGGAGGGAGAGGGAAGGGAGGGAGGGGGGAGGATGCAAGGGAAGGGGAGTGAGGGGAGTGAGTGAGGGGTGGCATGCAAGGGAAGGGGAGGGAGGAGTGGCATGCAAGGGAAGAGGAGGGGGTCTGGCATCTGGACATGGCCCACCACCCTAGCAGAGGGAGGGGAAGGGAAGGGGTGGCATGCAAGGGAAGGGGAGGGAGGGTGATGTTCTGTGTGACATCATTGAGTTACCATCTTACTTTTCAAACTGCAATAAAGAGATGGTTTAGTAGTCCTCTGGTTTTCAAAGGAATGAAATCCTTTCATTACTTGAGAAGAATATAATTACTTTCATTTGAATCTGAAAGCTGGTCCACATTAATGAAGATCTAGTCATTTTATATTTGGAAACATGTTAATTATAGATTAGTTATTTTTAGCTATGTCGAGGAGGGACTACTAATAAATGAGGGGACTTAATGAGCAGGCATTGATTGAAGTTTTCCACCCTTCTGGGTATGACTTTATATCATACCTGTGATTTTTATTCAATAGCAAAAGTATACATAAAAACTTATGTACACATCATTTCCACCTTTGAAATCAAAGACAGTCCTGACAGTGTTGCATAATTTGAAGGGGAGACATTGCTCTTGTACCCGCACCATTTTGGGTTCTCTTTAAGCCAGTTACTCAGACAAAGTGTTGTTGCCATGACACCCTGCTTGAGAAGTACAAAGAGCCTTGCTAAATAAGGGCCCACTCAAAATATCTTTCTGAGGCATTTGTATATTGCTGGAGGGTAAAGAAGGGAAGCACATGCAATGTTATATTGCTTTCTAATTCTTGGATACTATTCTTCTTCCCTCTTTCGTATATCAAAGATATTCAATCAAAACGACACTTTCACCTACCATTTTGAATATGAATAGCCTTGTGATTTTGCTTGCATGCTACGTTCCTTGTTGACTATTCAATTTTTTGTCCTCTAAATTTGTGCTCTTGACATTCTTAGCAAATTAACCATTCCTGTTCTTGCCATTGTGTGCCCCTGGACCTATTTCAGGCTTGCCAATGAAATGTTCAGAAGGCAGATATCCTTTTTGGAAATTGGTGTGGGGAATGGCATCATTTTATCAGCTTTGCTAGGATAAAAATACAAACTAAGTACTTCACTGTGCTGTAAACAAGAAATAGAGTTTGGGAATCCCACTCTATCCTTCAAATGTTTTCCCTCCGGGATTCACCTGAGCTCTCAGGTCTTGAACAGGTTGACTTATTTTTCTTTCTTTGAATGATACCCAGCATTTTTCAGTGTTTTTGAATTTTTGGAGCAGATTTAGTCCTCCCCTCCCTATTTTGGTAAACTAGCAAAATCCTGTTTTCCTGTAGGAGTCCATCCTCCAATCAGGTAAAGAGCTATAGGGACAGGGATCTTGTTCTTTGGGTGGCCCCGTTGTACAGATTTTATTATCCACACATCATCCAGTTTACTCAGATACAGTAATGTTTCAGCTTATCTTGTAAATTGCTAAACTTTTATGCAGTGCTTATGTTCTGTCTTAGAGATTCAGTGTGGCGTCATTTTTAGAGTGTTGGAGTAGGATTTGGGACACCCAGGTTCAATTCACCAATCTCTCATGGAAGCTTTCTGGGTGACCTTGGGTCAGTCATATCAGTCTGATCTTTCAGTCTGATCTACCCCACAGTAGAGGAGAAAGCTGTAAGCCACTTTGAGTCTCCAATGGAGAGAAAGGCAGGATATAAGTAAAATGAGTTCCTTATAGAGAGTTAAAGACATTCAGAAGCAATTACTTGCCAAATGGGACCTTGTATCTATGCTGCACTGACCTTCTGTTCCAAGTCCACATGCAGAAGCTCCGACAAGATTTCATCCCTGAGGTAAACAACGGAGTTGAAAAGAACAGATAATTAGGCAGTGGCAAATGGCACTTCAGGCAGTTGTTTTCTTGGAACAACTTTGACCATCTGCTCCTAAAATGGAAAATACTGTATTCTAATTATACAACAGGGAAATCAAAATCATGTTATATTCTGGAGAGTGAATACTTAAGGGTTACATGCACTAAAATAACAAATACAAATACAAATACAAAACCTTTAATGGCATATAGCACTAAAATAACAAAGCTTCAATACATTACAAATAGTAAAAAAAAAAATCCACTTAAACCCAAATGGATTTCAGCCAATAGATCTTCCTTAGTGATACAAATAGTTAAAATACCTTTACAGCCCTGGCCCCTGCCTGGTGGAACGCTCAGCTGTCCAGGCCCTGCGGGATCTTGGTGAGTTTCACAGGGCCTGTAAGACCAACCTGTTCCACCGGGCTTTTGGGGAGGCCAGCTGCTGATAGCCCCCCCCTTTCTTATAACACCAGTGGACCCTGCCGTCCCCCCCCCCCCCTTAAGGGGTTTAGGCTGTGGGACGCCATCCATTGTGTTTTGTAATTAGAACGCTGTGTTTTAATGGGTTTGGTTTTAATACCGTGTTTCCCTGAATATAAGACAGTGTCTTATATTAATTTTTGCTCCCAAAGATGCACTATGTCTTATTTTCAGGGGATGTCTTATTTTTCTGTGTTCTGTTCGTCGGGCATGCTTCCAAACAAAAACTTTGCTACGTCTTACTTTTGGGGGATGCCTTATATTTCGCACTTCAGCAAAACCTCTACTACGTCTAATTCCCCGGGGATGTCTTATATTCAGGGAAACAGGGTATGTACAGAGCTATAATTTAATTATTCCTGGTTGTTTATTGATTTTATTTTGTGCTCTGTTATATACTCTGTGTTCACCGCCCTGAGCCCCTCGGGGGAGGGCAGTATACAAACGTTAATAGTAATAATAGTAATAATAGTAATAATAAATAAATAAATAAATAAATAAAATTATTTTAAATGCAGCCTTATTGACCAAGGTCTAAAATACATACAAGAAGTAGGGTCACTTTAGCTAGCCCCCCTTCATTACTGAAATAGATTAGGGCCTTCAATAGTTATTTTTCTGATATTGTTATGCCTGGTCCAAATATCTCAGTAAGCAAGTGTGAATTGAAGCCCTATGGCACGTATGCCCACATTCAGGAAGCAAGATACAACATATGTCCTTTCACATTGATGCCACCTGCTGGTATATAGCAAAATATTCTCACAAGTAATCCCCAAAATAGAATTCTGGGTTGGTAAAATGCATAAAAATTTGCATTCTTCCATAATAGTTTGAGCTATACATTTTACAGATGGGAGCTGTATACTTAGCATCTGCTTCTAAAAGGGGTAACCTTATTTCAGAGGGAAGACTTCTGCTGTAATAGTCATATGGGGTTTTCTGGCCATCCCAGCTCATCTTTTTCAGAAAGATAATGGAGAACCAACTGAACTGACAACCAGCTTCCATAGTTTCTGAGAGCCAGTTTTTTCACTATTCAGCTTTGGCAGGTTAGAGCTCAGACTCGGTACTCCCTTCGATCCATTAGAGAGGTTTTCACACTTATGTTGTTCAGTTGTGATTACAGCTGAAAACCCATTGTTATCTTTAAATCTTTTATGTTTTGTCTTCAATAGGCCTCCTATGCTGCTTCTGCTGTTGGGTACCTGAATGGCAGGTGAGATGCATGCTTGTGTTTGTAGTCACACATGGAGTTCTAAAAGCAGTCCAAGTTTCCTCAGGCTGCGGCTTCTAAAGCTCTGTTGTAGTTTCCTTCCAGAATTCACTTTTTGCAAGTTGTGCTGTTGTACATCAGCAGTACTAGTAATACTGCAATACAGCAGGAACTGAAGACATACACCTTCACATATAGAGACAAAGGAGCTAACATGATCTGTGTTGTGCAATGTCCTCTTTGCAGAGTTTGCTGGTTATGCACACTAATTATTCCTCTATATCTGCATTAGACAAAATATTCCCTTTTTAATCACTTTGGCTTAAATTGTAAGAAGAAAATGGCTTTTGAAGGTCTATGTTTCCATCCTGGCCAAAACAAAAATCCCTATGTGGAAAAACAAATTTGCATTTGTTATTGATATTAAGGCTTGCACGTATCAGTTTACATATGTTATGACTACTGTATAGGAATCCTGAGAAAATAACCTGTTTCTTCATCAAAGAAATCATAAATCCTACATGCAGTTTTGTCACGTATCAGCAACTTGTGACTCTCCTTCGATCATTATGGTATTCACGATGCAAAAATAACAAATCTTTAATATGTGCAGTTTTGGTGGAAGCTGTCTTATGAGCCCCAATGGAAGAGTGTTTATATATGGACTTGCCATAGATAGAACCCAGTAAGGTCCAGGTCACCCATGGAGATCATGGCAGGGCATTGGTGTATTCTCACTGTGGTGCATCATGAAAATGTCTTCCAGATACAATGGGATATTCTTAACTAGAGGAAGAGATTCTGGTTACAAATTTCAAAGTAACGCTGTTGACTTTACGCTGCACAACTATGTCTCCACATGATGCATTCGGCCTTGTGAGTTTGTTCATGTGTGTTTTTGTATACTTTCTTTCCTCTAGGCCTGGTGTATGTCTTGTTGTTTCTGGCCCAGGTCTTGTAAATGCTCTAGCTGGAATGGCAAATGCAAACATGAATTGCTGGTAAAACGTCTTTTTTCACTTTGTGATCCTGAATATTAACCTGCTATTTCAATAAGATGCTGTGTTTCTTTGTTGTGTCATGACAGCCAGATTAAGAGAATATAGTTTCTTCTTTTTTTTTTAACTTTCAGGTATTTTTGTTTTTTTCAGATTAATTTTTTCTGTTTAGACAATTGACCCTTTGGGATAGGTAGAATTCAAATAACATATAGTGACTCCAAATACTTCAGGCATGCCTCACTATTAATAGCTATGCAGCAGCAGAACTCTGCACATCAGGAAACATACTGCCAGCCTCGGCTACATTTTTCTCTTTATCAGTATAATTGTACCTTAACTTGGTCTTGAAAAATCACTGATAGCACCCCCATTACCCTTTGAAACTGGCGTCTGTCAGAAACGTAATGAAGTTTTTGCTTGGTTGGTAGTTACCATATGATCTAGATCAGGGGTAGGGAACCTGCGGCTCTCCAGATGTTCAGGAACTACAATTCCCATCAGCCCCTACCAGCATGGCCAATTGTATGCGACGGAAACTGATGGGGTGTAATTCTAATGAAAGCTCCCTACAATCTAAATCATTATATCTATCTAAAATGTATATCTCTGTCTTAAAGAGGTTTTTTTGGGGATGGGGATACCAACTCTTGTCTAAAGAATGACTCAAATAATAGTCATTGGGAAACAAAAAGGCTCACTATGCTTTTATAAGCACTGTGTAGTTTATGCTTCCACAAAATCAATAGGAACTTGCAAGAGAAAAATCATTCAGCACTTGGTGAGCCTCAGAATGTCCCTGGCCCTGACCCAAAGGCTGTAGGACTCATTGCACAGTGGGGTGGTGTCATGATCTTTGACTAGACCAGTCGTTGTTTTGATATTCAGCTGCCTCTCTCTCCAGAGGTGGGATCAGTGTTCTCAAAGCTGACTATGCTGGCCAATGTAGACCGTCAGCATGGAGCTCTTTGTGTGTATTCTTGATTATTAGATACAAGAGGGCTTTACCCTGACGTGTACTGTCTGCTTCCATCTATATGCACCCTTTCAGGTTCAGAGGAAAGGGTTTGTTTGCAGGCTTGCATTTTAAAATAAACAATTTCTGTGTTTTTAGGCCTTTGGTTGTCATTGGAGGTTCCTCTGACAGAAATCAGGAAACAATGGGAGCTTTCCAGGAATTTCCGCAGGTGTGCAATTTATCGCATTTTCCATAAAAGTACTGATTAAATGCTATAGGATACCTTTTGTTCACTGAAATTAGGCACAACCTTTCCATTGATACTTTCCTTTCATTATACTTGTGTGTATGTAGATTTATACCCATCCCTGTCTCAAAAGTAGTACTAGCCTGTGCTGGCAAGAAGGGCTCGGGCCAAGTACCAAAACTTTATGTTCAAGCCTTTGACAATGCCACAGTGATCTTTTGGGTGTATCTGTGATAGAAAAGATTCAAATAGCCCAGTGTTATTTGATCAGAAGAGTGGGGATCTGGCAACCAAGTTACTAAAATTTTAACTTGATTGTAGAAAAGACTGCAATGCAGGTCGACAGTGACCTTGTGGAGCACTTCTCTGAGGTACTGCAGCACCTTCTGGGGTTTCCCCCTCCCATGTCTGGCAGTGCCCCCTCCTTTTTTTGGATTTCTCCCCCAGTTTAGTAACAGCCATGAAAAGGTAGCCCAGATCTTATAAGCTTGCATTTAGTGAGGCTTGGAGAAATTGATGCTTTGTCAGTCGCAGAGAATGGCTCTATATTACCCTTTTTTTCTTATCAAGTCACATCTGACTTACGGCGACCACAGTGAGGTTTTCAGGGCAAGAAACTTTGGAGATGGTTTGCCACGGTCTTACTCCACAGCCTGACCCTGGTAGTCCTTGGAGGTCTTCCACCTAAACACTTGCCAGGGTCAACTCTGCTTAGCTTCTGAGATCTGACAAAATCAGGCTAGTTGTTGCTATTTTATTACTCAGAGGACTTTATATAGTATATTTGTAATCATCAAGACAATCTTGTAAAGTAGATCAGTAGTATTTTCCTGTACAGGAACAAAGTAGATTCCTTTGAAATGTGGTATTGGAGGAGAAAGTTATAGATGTCGTGGACCACCAAAAATAAAAAATATATATATTAGCATAGTCCTTGAAATCTATTTAACATTGGCCTTTGCTTCTTCCAGCAAGCATAGGTCAAAGAAAAGATACAGCATTTCAGGTAGGTTCAGAATAAAATAGAATAGCACTGCATTCTAGCTTCATAGTAAGTTTTCTATAAGGATTCATCAATCATGGTAATAGAATCATGGAAGAGACTCCAATGGCTGTCAAGTCCAGCCCCCTGCAATGCAGGAACATACAAAGCACTCCTGAGAGATGGCCATCCAGCCTCTCTTAAAAAACCTCCAAAGAAGGAGATTCCACCACAGTTTGAGGCCACTGTCGAACAGCTCTTACTGTCAGGAAGTTTTTTATGATGTTTAGGTGGAACCTCTTTTCCTTCACCTTGAACCCATTACTCCTGGTCCTAGTCTCTGGAGCAGCAGATTCAACCAATTAGAGCCAAATTTGAGTAGACCTTTTCAAAGCCAAGCTTCTGGTCATACTTACACAGTCAATTAATGACTTGGGCCAGCCTTGCACAAATAATCACAACATCCCTTTAATGTTTTGAGAACCTTCTGGTGGCCTAATGGATCATATTTCAAAGGAATATGGCCTTTTATTGAAAGTTGCAAAGAGGTATAGAATTATGTGAAACATTTTTTGAGAAGTTGCTTTATGATCGTTTTAAAAAAATGATAACAATTGTTTTATGTTGGGTTTGTTTCCTTGGTTCTAGGTTGAAACTTGTAGGTTATACAGTAAATTTTCTGCTAGACCAAGCAGCCTAGAAGCTATTCCTGCTGTTATCGAAAAGGTATGAAACAGTTTTGAGAAGGCAATGCTAGCTGTATAATTATGAAAAGCCATTGTTACAGCTTGTTGTAAGTGAAATTTGGAAGTATTTCAGTTCTGCAAACCTCTAGATAAAGGGTCATATCTAGCAGTAAGTTTCTGCTAAAGAAAAATGGAGCCATTTTTTCTTAACAATGTACCCACTCCCCAATCATTGCTTACACAGTTCTTTCAGATCCCCTGTACCCCCAGGAGCAGTATTTTGTTGAGTACTTCAGGCTGCAATGGAATTGAGGGAAGTGCGAAAGTCCTTTCCACTGGTGGAAATCCCATCCAACAGCTGAAAATGTCACAGAATAGAACCCAATACTTTATTTATTAAATGCTTGTCAGATTTAGAAACAACAAGCTTTACTGTAATACACTTTTGTTCTTTCTTTCCTGTTCATCTAGGCTGTCAGAAGTAGTATCTACGGTCGTCCAGGTGCCTGCTATGTTGACATACCAGGAGATTTTGTAAATCTGCAGGTGAAGAAGAGCTCAGTCAAGTGAGTGCTAATTTGTAATAAAAGTAATATTAATAAGAGAGTGGTGTCTTGGAATCGGAATGTTGTGGCTCTTGATTTTCACTGTGTTTGATGGTAGAATGCCCAAAACTGAACAAGACATAAAGAATTCCTCATAGAAAGAGTTCTCAGCACGACCTGCCAGCAATTTCATTACCATCAGGGAGATATCTGTCCAGGTAGAGCCCAATTTATTGCTTCCACTGGTGTCAGAGTCTTCCTTTGGCACAAGGGGACTTGCTCTGGCTGAAAAGACTTCTTCCACTGGAGCAAGTCTCCTTGTTCTAGAGGAGGACTCTCCAGCTAATGGAAGGAATTCATGGGATCCAACCCATTGCTAAAATGAAACATTTCATATTATGGATTTAATATGCTTCGTTTCACAGCGATACACACATTACCGGTGGAAAAATTATAATTAATTTTTTTTGTGTTTTGGATCTGTGTTTCAAAATGGTAACTAAAAAATTGAAACAAACCAAGACCCCAAAACTTCATGGGCATATGTAGGCCAGGGCTTTCAGGGTTTCTCCTTCCCATTACTGCCCCATGTTCTGCACTACAAGAACAGTCCAGATTTTCCCGTGCAGTTTTTAACAAGTTGGATAAAAGCCTCTACCAGGAAGGGGAGTTGACTTTGAACATATGCAAAACCTTTCTGTGCCCCTCTTTAAAATTCTCCAGCTGTGTGTTTCTGGATGAAGAATAGTAAGCAAAAATAATCATTAGATTTGGGTGCTGTGTGGTTTCCGGGCTGTATGGCCGTGTTCTAGCAGTATTCTCTCCTGACGTTTCGCCTGCATCTGTGGCTGGCATCTTCAGAGGATGTGATGTTGGGAAAGCAAGTGGAGTATATATAAGTGGAGTATATATAGATGATATATATACTCCACTTGCTTTCCCAACATCACATCCTCTGAAGATGCAGGCGAAACGTCAGGAGAGAATGCTGCTAGAACACGGCCATACAGCCTGGAAACCACACAGCACCCAAGTGATTCCGGCCGTGAAAGCCTTCGACAATACAAATCATTAGATTCCTTGTGTCAAAATGAAGCAAGAAAAATTGTGAAAAAATGTTTTTAATTAATTGGAACCCAAACATACATTTAGAGGTTTTTTTTCTAGATGCTGATCACTTTTTTGTTAGGGAGTCTTCTGCTTTTTGGCGTGTGTGTGAGTGGTTTGTTTGTTTGTTTTAAAGAAGTGTGGCGTGTGTACATTGGTAGAACACTTTTTTGTTCATTATAAATTTAAAGAGACAGAGAGAGAAAAGGCAAATTTCAAGCAAGTGTTTGTTTTGTCACATTGCTTATCCTGTTTCTCTTTTGAAGAGCGTAAATATGTTAATTCTGCCTTCCAGATATGTGGAATGCTGTCCGCCGCCTCCCATCAGCATGGCTGAAGAGTCCGCTGTTTCCAGGGCAGCTTCATTTATTGCACAAGCCAAAAAACCACTTCTCATTATTGGGAAAGGTAGTCCCTTTCAAACTAGTAACTAACTTTCTTTCCATTGTCCTGTTGTTTATTCACCAAATACATTCTTTATTTGTTTGGAACTAAAACCTGCTCTGGAATGGATTGCGTCTGTCTGAAAAGAATACAGTAATCTATTTTAAGTTTGGGTTTTTTAATTATAAAGTAAAGGGCAGTTGTTGTAAATAGGTCTACTAGGAAAGGGTGGAACCCTGCTTAGACTTAAAGCATATATAGTTAATTTTTTGGTATCTTTTTTTCCCTAAAATGTTGAACTTATTAGTCTATGAAACTATGTTTTTTCTCACTGTATTGTCCCTTTCTTTTTATCTGCCTTGTGCTGTTCAAAAGCGAAAGGTTGACTCTTGCAATATAGGATTTATATAATCCTTTTCCTTGGCTCTTTAGTGGAAGGTGCAGATTTACAGTCAGAGCAGACTCCTGCTAGAGTAGCTTGTTGGAACTTATGTGTGTTCAAACACAGCCTTCCGTGGTGGTGGGTTTTGTTTTTCCTTAGGTGCTGCTTATGCACGTGCTGAAAACAGCATTCGAAAGTTGGTGGACCAGTGTGGGCTTCCGTTTTTGCCTACACCAATGGGGAAGGGAGTTGTTCCTGACAACCATCCCTGCTGTGTAGCTGCTGCCAGATCTAGGTAAAAACATAAGTTTGTTTATTTGTTTGTTTGTTTGTTTGTTTGTTTATTCAATTTATATACCGCCCGATCCCCGAAGGGCTCCGGGCGGTGAACAACACTATCTAAGCATCAAACAGGAGTGGTCATACAAAATATAAATATATAGGCTCCATCCCATAAAATAACTTAAAACTCATAAAACAGCGAATAACAGTAATACATAAATAAACAAGATAAGTTGCTTTATGAATGTATTTATAGTCAGCCTTTCTCACTGTGACTCTTGGCACATTCCACTGTTTAAATCAGTGCCATAGGATGAGACACATAATAAGCATTGCAATAGGGCTGAGATTGCAGAAATCAGAACAGAGCATAAGTATTAACCATGACATGTTAACCAAGAAGTGAATTGTGTTACATAGGTAAAAATGCTGCATACAGCAACAAATAACACATGCCATACACAGTAATAAATTCCACAGACCCATTCTAATCCTCAAAACATTTCCTGAACCATTCTGTCATAGTATAACCCTATCATCTTTATAAAGATGCTCCCTTGTGTGGGAGCCTTCCACATGTCCCTGGGCAGGGTATTCCACAAGATAAGGGGCCACTATAGAGAACCAAACTGTTGTGGTGGAGGAGAGGTGGCCCTGCAGATTATGAGGGTGCAGGGCCATGAAGGGCTTTATATATGGCAACTGATACCTTGGATTGATCTTGAATTGAAATGAACTGATAACTGATAAGCAAGCAGTGGAGTGACTGTACCAGGATCATAATATGCATACTCCATCTAGTTCCTGAAAATAGTTTAAAGAGACAAGCCATAAAACAGTCCAGGGCTAACCTCTTGGCATATAAAAATTGTGCTGTCCAATTTCTTGGCATATTAAAATTGTGTTGTCCAACAGATGGTTAGTTCATTACTATTGCTGCTCCTGAGTTCCAAGTGTGTACATGTGTCATTCCTGTAGTGGTGAAGTTTGTCTAATTGCAGTGTGAAAATAACTGGGCCGGGCCAGGCCCCAGACTAAGAGCCCCAGAGAAAGAACTCTTATTCTCTCACTCTGCACCTTCCTACAAATACTGATACCAAAAACAGCCTACAAGGTTTAGAAAATATCTTAAGCCAAAGGAATTACAGTTTTTAAAACTAGACAAAAATAGGGACTGTGATGAGCCTGTGGTGTTGCTGGAACACTGGGGCCTCAAGAAAAGTCTTCTCTCTCGCCCTGCAATTCATCCTTTAATTTGCTTTCTGCACAAATTCTTATGCTGATTTTTACCCAAGATCATTGTTAATGTTTCACCTTGGCTGGACATATTTTTGGTAACTTTTATATTGCTGCCCTTACGTTGGAAGGGTGTATCATGTGAAAAGGCCCCTTGTCAGTTCTTCTTCTCACTGGAAGCTGATCTGGTCTTGAATTGTAACAGTCAGGGCCCCCGAAACAGTGACTTGGTGCTAGGAGAAAATAAAGTAATATAAGAAAGTTGATAGCAACTTTCCCAGGATAAATTTCAGTCACCCTGGGTAAAAAGAGCATGGTTATAACATTCATGTGTGAAAATAAGGGTTGGCTCCAACAGTACTCTTTCATTAACGGAAGGACACCTTGTGGATCATCCAACCAAATTATTTCCTTGTTTGTTTGTTTGTTTTTAACCATTAGAGCCTTGCAATTTGCTGATGTAATAGTATTGCTTGGTGCCAGGCTGAACTGGATTCTGCATTTTGGACTTCCACCAAGATTTCAGCCAGATGTGAAAATTATCCAGGTATTGATCGAACATAAATCCAATAGAACCACTTCTCGGGTCCAAAAACAGATGAGCCTGTGACTTCATTAACTGAAAATTATTCTGTCTGTTTTATTTTGTTGTTACAATTTTATTCCACCCTTGTCCCAAGGAGCTGAGGAAGGCTTGGTCTTCCTGCCATTTTACTCTTCCCTCAGGTAGGCCGGATTGAGACCCAGTCACTGGCCCATGTAACTCAGGGAAACCGTGGCAAATCAGGGTTTCTTCTTTTGGAGCTCCATTTCTAGTTCAGATCGCTAGTTCTCTGCACAATTCATAAAATTTCAAGTGAAGACAAACTTGCCTTTGCTCTGACTCCTAAATGCTGAGGGTTCAATTTGAGATTATGGATATTGTCTTCGGCGCCTGATCCAGAGAACTAGAGTGAAGAAGCAGTTTGGTAACTGAACTTAATCAATGGAGGGTTTTTTTATGTCTCTGAGCTCTTTGGAAGAAGATGTAGTTCTTACTGTTCTGAAAGCCTCTGTGTGGTCGCTTCCGACAGAATGCCACATTAGACCTTCAAGTCTTTCCTATTGTGGCATGTGAAGCGGGGAACTTCAAAAATAAACTGCCAGAGTTCCCTGGTCCCTCTTTAATGAACCTTGTGCTGTGGAATATGAAGTTAAATCCTTAGTTTGAAGAGAGAAGTATACTGAAGAGGGCATGGAGAACACTCCCTTGCTATCCGTGTTGTCTTCTGATGCAGGGTGCTTTCTGGGGATGCAGGACTCTTCATTTTGCATCATCAGATGGCACTGTGTGCTGAAGAAACGATTTGGTGCCGACACCATGATATGGAAGAATTTGCCCCACTACATTGTGATTTCCTTTGCTGCTAATCACACCTGGGCTTCTGCTCTTTTATGTAGCTACCATTTTTCTTTTTCAAAATAGGTAGACCTTTGTGCAGAAGAGTTGGGAAATAACGTGAGACCTGCAGCAGCCTTGTTGGGTGACATAAAAGCAGTAACTGAGCAGGTAATTTAAGTATCATGTTATGCAGACCCTTGCTCTGTCGGATGAGTTTAAGGGTGTTACAGACAGCTGAGAGTTTTGCTAAAGCAGAACGATTTCCCCCCAGTAGATTGTCAGTTGATATCTGTCGGCAAAACGTGCACCGTTACATTGGGATGTTTAAGAGCATGCAAGCAACCTATCTAGGTGATACACTACTGAGATATTGTATAGTTGCATGATTTAAGCACCATCAATTCCAGGGACAAAAAGTCTTGCAAAAATATTTCTGTGCATTCAGCTTTTAGAACACCTGAACAGAAAGCTTTGGAAATATCCTTCTGGTACACAGTGGTGGACAGAACTACATGCAAAAATGAAAAGCAATGAGGAGACATCCAAGGTAATGATGGTAGATTTAGATACTTTAAGAAAATTCAAGCAGTTGTGAACAAAAATCTGGTTTTTTTCCCCCCATTCATCTGTATTTTCAGTAGGTTTGTTTGGGACCCTTTCAGGGCCTCAAGCCTGTTTTATTGCAGGCATCAGTGTGTGTCATTCAGTGGTGGGGTTCAAATAATTTAACAACCGGTTCTGGTGGTGGGATTCAAATAATTTAGCAACTGGTTGTTACCAAGCACCATTTTAACAACCAATTTTGCTGAAGTGGTGCAAACCTGGTATCATTGTGATTGCTTTTGCCTTACTGACCTCTTACAGAACCTGTAAGTAACAGGGTGCTAAGTGTGTTTATTCTTGTAACAAGGCACTATCCCTGCGAAAACAGCTGCCCATGAATTACTATGCAGTTTTCCACCACATCAGGGAACTTTTGCCGAAGGACTGCATTTTGGTCAGCGAGGGGGCAAATACGATGGACATTGGGCGCACGATGCTTCCAAACTATTATCCTTGCCACAGGTAAAATTATTGACTTGCTCAGTTTTCAGTGTTATATCTAGGTTTCTTCTCCCCCACCTCATGCCAAGAAAGCCCAGTGAAAAATATTTGTATTATCTGCAAAGTTTGACAAACTTGTGTCGTAACATCCTGTAACACAAAACAGAGCAAAAGCTTTATCTGGCATTCTTTGGGAAAGAGAATTGCTAGTTAACCAAATGTACTGAACATTCACATGTACTGATTGCAGCTCTACTGAAAAGTGGTTTAAGTTTGCTTAAGTCTGTTTAAGTTTGGCCTGAAGTCAGCTTGAGGAAAAGAATCTTTTCATAGGCTGAAATGTATGTGATTTATTTGGATTCAAAAATTCCAAATCATACCTGCTGGTCACTGTAGTGCACAAGTACACTTGCTGACCCCACTCAAATGCCCATGCATTTGCAACACTCTCTGTTGACAAGTATATAGAACTAGTTTTGTCTATATAATTAGGAAAACCAAAAAAAAGGTAATCATTTCCAGAGGGACCCAGCCTGCACGTGCATGAAGGGCTTTCTGCAGATGTTCAGCTGAATGCACAGGTTTTGTTGAGATGTATACCCCTCCCCCATCTTCATACAAAACCTGTATATTTTAATGTAAACTAGATTGGTCATTCAACTCTGCAAACAGTTCCTTTCCAAGTCAGAGAGTCTCACTCTGCAACATATTTGATCACTGACTTTTAGAATCGCTTTTAGACATGTCTAGTTTTAACTTGTGATTGTTTGGGCCATGCCCACCAACTGCTGGGGCAACAATCGCATTCATTATGATTTGTGGGTCAAATGAAATGATTATATCAATGCTGGTAACTTAAGCTGACAAATAGTTTTTTAAAAGTCTAAATTCAGTGAAAAGTCTAAATATAGTCCTTCTAAAAATTGATCAAAGGTCAACTGAGAACAGTTGCATTAGAATCCTATTAATAAGTCTGAAAAGAAACAATGAGTTTCCTTCCTTTCTTGTAGACTTGATGCTGGCACTTTTGGGACTATGGGAGTTGGACTGGGTTTTGCCATTGCAGCTTCCATGGTTACTAAAGACCGTAATCCTGAGCAGCGAGTAGTCTGTATAGAAGGAGACAGTGCCTTTGGATTCTCTGGAATGGAGGTGGAGACTATGTGCAGGTAAAATCTTAGGCTGCCTCAGCTGGTAAAAATATTAATAACAGCTGGCGCAGCTGCCACATGAAAGTCCTGGAAGTTGCTGTATTTCTCCAAAACTTGAAATGGCTCTTTGTTTCTCATTGTGAATAATTGCAGGTATAACTTGCCAATCATTGTAATCATAGTCAACAACAATGGAATCTATGGGGGCTTGGACGCACATGCTTGGAAGGAGATAATGGAGCTTGGAGAACCTACCACATGGTGGGTAGTTCTATGCTGCACTCGGTCAGCTTTTGACTTTTTTGATGTTACAGTCTTTTCTGTTTGGTTGAAACTTTGACTGAAGTAATGGTATTATGGTGGAACAAGAGGATAGTAACTGATTGGGCCCTGATCTAGTTCTTCCCAAGAAATCCCAGAATAGGGCAGTGCCTTTTTCTGGGCACAATACTGAGCAAGTCAGCAGCATAATCTTTTTATGATGTTTAGGTATTATTCTCTTCTCAGTGTTGGCTCTGCTAGCCAAATCTCTGTTTGCATAATTTCAGTGTCCCTCCAATGTCTCTGCTGCCTAATGCTCATTATGAGCAGATAGCATCTGCCTTTGGTGGTAAAGGGTACTTCGTCCAGACTCCAGAAGAACTTCAAGCAGCCCTGAAAAGAAGCCTGGCAGAAAAGCATATCCCTTCTGTCATTAACATAATGATCGACCCACGGTCAGACAGGAAGGAGCAAGTAAGTCTGTCCAGCTTCTTTCTTGCAACCTGATAGAAATTACACCAGAGAAGGCTCGTGGCAATTGCTGTCTACGTTCAGATGAAGTCTTGTTATAAGTGTAATATGTGTCCAAAACTACAAACATTACAGAAATACCACAAGATATCTGAAATACAGACCCTAATAACACTGACAAAAATCCTGTGTAGTACAAAACATCCACTAAGCTAACCAGAATCTGGATGTGCACCAGTCTCAAACAAGCTTCAAGGCTAGTGGAAGATCAATTCCATATGTCTGTGCTTCCAAAATATCCAAACGTTTGTTAGAATGGCAATGATTTGAAATCATCCGGGACTGCAGTCTGCTCTGACAACTCTGGCTGGCTGCTTTATGTCCTACTTTCTTGGCCTGAAAAGTGGGTAAAGAGCCACTTCTTGAGTTAAACAGAGCAACATTAGAAGCCATATATATTTGGATAGCTGTTGCCAGTCTTCAGTTACAATATTTAAAATGTGAATTCAGCAGTGTAGGTTACAGTCTACTTCTTCAAGTGCCAGTGTGGAGTAGCTAGCCCACCCATTGTTTAATTTCAACAGTTCTTCATTGATTACGTTACCAAGAATATGGAAGAGCACATTATGTTTGAGTGCTTGAATAAAAGTGTATTATTAGATGCTTAATGTGGGTTTTGTTCTCTCCCCTTCCAGGATTTTCACTGGCTGACACGATCCAACCTGTAGCGGAAGATGCAAGGTCTGAACATCTAAGACAAAACATCTGTGTAAACGAAGCAGAATGGACTTTCAGACTTGAAACTACACTACAGCGGCGATCTGCAATGTTTTATATGGATAGCAAGATCCTTATGCAATTTCTAGTCTTCTGTGATCAAATATTGATAATGCAGCTGTGCATTTTGTCACACTCAGGGATGACCAGACAAGGGGCAAATGGTATCCGGCTCCCTTCATCATTGCCACCATTATCCATTCATACAGTCACAGTATCATCCATGGAGTTTTATGACCTAGCTCTAAAGACTAAGGCTGGTAGTTGCCATAATGCTGGACTGTATGTCTGTTCCTAGTAAGAGAATCCTGCATAGCACTGTGGTGACTACACATGGCAGGGCCTTCAAACAGAGCTTTTGCTTGAGGCCAGTAATGGCTTCTCCATTTTTGCTGGCCTCACAAACCCAGTCCACCTTCCTCCACTCCTTCTCTACTTGGATATACATCTAAAATAAAGTGGGACTGGAGGGTATTAGGTTGATTTTAGCTGTGATGTTCTATTGGCCCTTCTACATTGTTTTAAAGAATCAACACTACCTCGTTGGTTGTAAATATAATGTATGGTCAGGTTTTGTTAGATGCTCTGATCAGGAATGGCAGGATATTAAATCCAATAAAATAAATAAAATAAAAATGTCTTTGTGTGCTGGAGGGCAGTATGGAGATTAGCAAACACTCACAGTGCTGTGATGGACACAAAGCAGTATGTTGTTGCCATATAAAAAGGACCAAAATGTGAACGTTAGGAATAAATAGTGTGATTCTAATACAACTTCAACTGAGCTAAAGAAAACCTGGCACTGTTTTTGTGACTTCCACTGCCTTTGATACATTATAGATGAAACCCATGGATATTACAAGATCATAATTCTGAGAGGGGTGGTTCCTTGCAGACCACAGTCTTATCCAAATAACATTATATGGAGAAGCAGCCCTCACTGTGAAGGGAGGGTCCAGTTTTTTTGTGTAATCTTAGTTGAATTATGCCTTTCAGAACACACAACTCTGGGGGCGGGAGTCTGGAGGGGAGAATAAAGTTCTGGCTTGGCTTTATTGCTCTTTGGAACAAATTGGACTAGCACAGCTTTGGCTGGATCATGTACCAAATATAGGTTGTAGATGTGAGATATGACTTCAGTTTGAGCATTTTATAATTTTTTTCCTACTACATTATTTTTCTCATCCTCTATTGTTCTGGTAGTCCTGGTAAGTCAGTAATGCAATGCTTTCTTATAAATATCTGCATAAATTTGCAAATAAATTCAGACATTTTCAGAATACTAAAACCTACCAACTTTGAATGTATCATTTTTGGTCATATTTACACTTGGGCAAAAAATGAAATGAGTTTATGATCCTAGAAAACTGTTATCTTTGCAAAAAATTGGTTGCTATTAATTTTTAAGATAAAATTGTCCTCAATGCCATTCATGTTCACCAGAGGGAGCCCCTCATTCATGGTTCTCTGTTGTTGTTTTTTTAAAAAAACTGTACTGAGTTAAGATCTGTTTTAGACAGATTCCTGGAGAAGCTGCACTAAAATGGTCTCAATGAAGGCATTTGGAGTATTTTTGCTGTTGCAGTATAATCAAAAGGTGCATGGCCTGAAATCGGTAAGCATTCTACTTTGGGTCTAATGATGTTGTTAGTCTACAGAAGAGGTAAACACAGCCCTGATGACCTTATCACATTTGGAAAACCTAATAGAATGTTTTAGACAAGGAGTATGTTCTGCTACTTCACTTATACGGCATAATTTTTTTAATGTGCAGTGTTGGTTGGTTGGAAGAAGAAGAAGAGTTTGGATTTATGCACCACCTTTCTCTCCTGTAAGGAGACTCAAGGTCACTTACAAACTCCTTTCCCTTCTTCCCCCCTACACCAAACACCTTGTGAGGTAGGTGGGACTGAGAGTTCCGAAGAACTGTGACTAGCCCAAGGTCATGCAGCAGGAATGTAGGAGTGTGGAAACATATCTGGTTCACCAGATAAGCCTCTGCCACTCAGGTAGAGGAGTGGGGAATCTGTGCCCAAATATTAACATTGCAAACTATAATGTGAAATTGACAGAGCTGATCTAATCACCTCTGCTTATCTCTGCCTCAACCTTACATCTCTAGTTCAATATGACAAATAAACAAATTTGAAATCCTTTTGAAAATGGAGGGTGAGGAGAAAATAGTCGAAGGGGAGGTTGCACAACTTCATGGGAGTGTGGAGTGTTTGGTGGAGTGGAGAAATAAAGGCTGCTTCAACTGTTTTAACATAATTGTCCACACAAGAAAATCTGGCATAAAAACAAACATTGTGGCAGAAATGCTTGAGAAAACAGCTGAGGAATAATGAAGGGAGAAGATTTCCAGAAGCAAACAGAGAGAGAAAGTACAGAATTCAAAGGGGAAAAAATGTAGCATTGAATGGCTTGCAAAAAAAACTCGTGTGAAAAAGATCTGTGAGAGGGAAGGTTGATCTGTGCAATTCTCTTTGATGGCGGTATCTGTGTGCCTCCCAGTTACTCAGTCCATAGAGCAGGGGTAGGGAACCTTCGGCTCTCCAGATGTTCAGGAACTACAATTCCCATCAGCCTCTGTCAGCATGGCCAATTGGCCATGCTGGTAGGGGCTGATGGGAATTGTAGTTCCTGAACATCTGGAGAGCCGCAGGTTCCCTACCCCTGCCATAGAGAGACACATTATATAACTGGAGGAATGTTTTCCAGTCTACTAATGCTCCACCCTGACTTCTGTGAAATCTAAATCAGCTGTCAGAATATTAGAACTGGATATTACCATAGCTTCCCCCCACCCCCAGTTCAGATTTGATGACATTTTCAGTTAAGCATTTAATAATTGAAGAGACATCCCTAGTATTAGCAATATTAATGTCATTTCAGTCTAGGAAAATATTTATTTAATCTATTGTTGGTTTCTAGAACTAAAGAGGAATGTTTATGTATGCATTCATTCAGGAAAACATGTTCCTCATATTTCAAAATGCAAGCCCTACTTAAACTGACACTAATATTCTGCAGATTCTGTAAAGAGATAGAATTATATTGTTTTCCCAAAGCTAATGACTACTCTAATTAAATGAATTCATTTTTTTTCTTCCCAGCTTCCATTGCAGATCTAAATTGTTCTTAAATGGGTAGATTGGCCCTGTCTCCTCCACAGTTCTCAGTTCTGTTCAAGATGCTTTGCTCTGCAGAAATACTGACTGGATTTATCCTTTAAAGAAAGCAGAGTTCTTGCAGGGAAGTGGGAGATGGCGGATGGTTTCATACTTATTTATCAGCTGCGTTCACGCTCCTTTTCAACTGCAGAAAACAGTTCTTTTAAAAGCTGGGTTGCTGCTAGTTTTTAGCCAGAATCAGCAGTTTAATAAATGGAGGCAAGGAGAATGATGTAGGGTTGAATCCCCACTATCATCTTAGCCAGGTTTCAGAACACAAACTAACCAGGTTTGAGGGATGACCTCCCCATTGCTTGCGTGGCAGATTCCGTTTCTGGCGCTCGTTCTCCCCGTTAATCCATGTTCTGGCAGAACCTAGTTGCAAGTGGCATAGACCCCATTAACACAGTTCAGAGCTGATCCAAGGGGAGGGATGAGGGTTGAAACCCTGATTCGTTTCTCGCCCTGGAATGTGATATGGAATTTGGGCAACCATTCAGCGCTGCGATGTGCACACAGCCTTTCCTTGGTTTCATTTCCGCTTTTGCGATCAGCCAGCAGAAGGGGATGCAAACGTTAAAACAGTCAAACGTGTAACTTTGAATCCTTAATGGTTTACACAGGTAACTTAACTGTTTGCACAGTTAAACAGTTAAACCTTAAATTTTTACTCACTGGTTTTTTTGATCACGCCCCTACAATGTACGTTTCCACAGGGGGAAAAGGTCCCATCACAGGGGGAAAAGGTCCCATCAAGGCACGCCAGCCAATTAGGGGAGACCGGCGAAGCGAGCTCGCCTGGTAGTGGGGATCGATAAGAGTTCTGCAACCGGGTGTCTCTGCTGTGTGCTCACTACGGTGGGGAGGGAGAAACTCTGATGAAGAGGACACAGTTTCACAACGAACAGGTTTGGATCTGCGTGCAAATTTCAAGTGGGGATTAGACCTAGGTGGCTTTGGGTCTCCGTGGGTTTGAATGAAGTAAATAGATATTACTTCTTATCTGGAGCACCAAAAACAGCCAGCAAGTATTTAGAAATGGGTGTTCCAGACTAACAGTCATTACCTCAGCTTGGGATACCTGCCTCCCTTTTCTGAGGATCAAACTAGACATGATGGAGATAGCAGATTTCCATTAGTCCTTAGAAGTGGAGTTATTTATTTGGTAGACATTTATTCTGTCTTGCCTCTGAGGAGCTCGGTGGCATATCTGGGTCTCCCCTCATCTATTTCATCCTCGTCACAACAAGCCTGTGAGGTGGGCTGGCTGTGAGAGTGCCTGGCCCAAGGTCATTCAGCGAGCTTCCATGGCAGAGTGGGGTCTGAACTTGGGTTACCCAAATCCTAGTCTGGAACTCTAACCTCTACATCAGCCCTTCCTCCCCATTACAGCCAGACATTGCACTAATTTGACTGGGGCCATGAGTAGAAGGGAAATTCCATGTTGTTTCTTTAACTGAAGAGCAGAAATGTTGATAACTGTCTAAAAGAAAAGGACAAATGTCTGCATGTTGCTTATCTTTATAGCCCTTTAACAGGGAAAACGGATCTCTTCCTTTTTTCTCCCTTTACGGAACTAACAGTGGAGGGATCCTGGTTTTTATCAGCAAAACTGTATAGAAGTGAATGTGTTAAACCTTCTTTTCTCTCCCTACACAGACCAAGAGTAAATCTTTTAGAACAGTGTTTTTGAAGAGACTCTGGCTGATTCTGCATGGGCCAAAAACAGCAGTGTGAAAATGGTGTGAAAACGGTGTAAAGGGGTTTAAAACAGTGTAAAAGGGTTTATCCTGTTTTCACACCGTTTTCACACCGCTGTTTTTGGCCCATGCGGAATCAGCCTCTGTGTCTAGCAGTGCTACCTATGCCTCTACTGCTTAATGCAAGTCTGGCCCTGGGTGCCAAGCAAAATGGCCTGCAGTGCTGCTGGGGGGTTGCCTATACCAAGTCTTGAGCTCTGTGATGATCTGTAATGCCTGTGTCTGTTGGACCTCTAATTTCTCTCCTGATCCTGCTAAGGTGCAATGCATATTTAGTTCACTGTAATACTCACCACAAACACCCAAGATGAGCTACTTGAATGGCAATCAGTATGTAGAAACACAGGGTCACTGTATCTGTATTCCAAGTGGGTAACTATTAGTGGGGAACATGATTAATTGGTGAATCAGGTGATCTCTGTGAGCAGTTATCAGTCAGAGATGTGGTTCACAGTCCAGTTTAAATTGTCCCCTCCCTCTCTTCATTATCCCCCTCTGTTTTAATAGCTGGTATTTGTGATGGGAGCATCTGATCCACTGCTTGAGTTAAATATAGCACTGTCTAGTGTAAGGAGAAGATTTAATGGGAAATGGTTGGCATTCTTTCTCTCCAAAGCACAGAGCAAGAGAGAGGACAAGCACTGTGCACATACAAGCATACTACGGAGTGAGAGATTGAAAGGGGGGAAACCGGCAGGGCAGGCAGCCGAGCAATCCTAAAGGCAGATCAGTGCCCTCACATTGGAATTGTCCAGCTTGCAGCCAGAATGCTTATCCTCAGCTTCATGGCGTTGGGATTTTATCTGCAGCTCCTTTTCTGCTTTGCTCTGTCTCAGACCTCCTTTGTTGACAGTGTCTTCTCCATCTCTGCAGGTAAAGGGCAACTTTATTGCATAAATTGGTCACTTGCATCGACATAATTGCATTGACATAATTGCATTGTCATAATTTTTTTAATGTTCCTGCCCTTTTTTTTTTGCCAGGTTTGGAAACAACAGCAAACACATTGATTACAAATGTCTACTGAACTGTGATTGCAAAATCATAAGAGCAGTTGGCAAATAATGTTTCTTTTCCAATTTCTGCTTTTCCTCATGCTTTTCCCCCTTTAAATCTGATTTTAAGCTACTGTAAAATCTATGGAATAGTGGTGGGCCAGATTCTCAGTGAGTGCGTGCAAGATACCGCTATTCTGCTTTCAGCACCAAACATTTGTTTAAAGAACTGCATGGTTTGTTTGTTTTTTTACTTTGCATGGGTTTAAAAATAAGTAGACGAGAGCAAAGACAAATGCATCCCAATGTATATCCGTTTCTATTAATAAGCTTGTGACCTCGTCCTGTCCTGCCGGTCTTGAACTGGATGTTAGGCAGAGTCAACATCTTCTGGTTGTGCCAGGGATATGAACAACGTCTCAGATGACTTTTGTAGCAAAGATATGGGGGAAATCTTGATAAGCACAAGGCAAAGCCCATACATTAATTGGGTTCAGGGAATCCAATTTTCCAACAAGTTTTCTTCCGGCTGTGTGTAGAAGAAAAGATGCAAGCAATGGGTAGGTGGGTGGAACTATTCACATGTTATTGTTTTCAGACTATGAAGATGGTTTTCTTTTCACTATACTTGATCCTAGCTTGCAGTCAAACAACCCTAAAGTATTTTGAGACTTCAATTAAGATTTTGCACTTTCATCCTAACTGAATATCACATCAATCTGGAACATGAAAGTGCCAAGATTCTAAAGGTGACTCAGTAGTAGTGTCAGACAGATGAACAGATGTCTCCTTTATCTTTGAACGCTAATGAAAACAACAGTCAAGGCTTCTTCAGAAATCTTTTAGAAAGCTTACTAGGAGGTCACTGTTGTGAAAAGTTTTTCTGAATTAAAAAAACACTGTTCATTTTCAGTATTATTCCTTTTAGATATATTTCCTTTAAATTCAGGGACTTTTGAAGTTGTAGTAGAATTCACTGATTAGAATCTGGAAATGTCTAATGCATTTATATAATCTTGTCCTTTCATTGTGAAAAAATTCTGCCAAACAGTGATGTGTGGTGCTCTATGACCAATTCAAAGCAATCACATTAGGAAGGGGAACAGAATGGGCTGAAGACAGAACACTGGACATAACAATTTGTTTTTTCCCCTTGAAATGTTTGCATTAGCTGTACTTAAACACAGAACTGTAGCCTCCCTTTCTTCCATCTTCATTCATAAAACTATCCATAATATAGTACTAGCTGGACTAGAGATTCTCTATTTAAGAAAAAAAGATCCAAAGACACAAGGAAGCTGCTTTTGTGTGTTTAGAAGTATGTCCACTGTGTTCAATAGAGTTTGCTCTCAGATAATTGTATGTGAAATTTCAGCTTTCTGAAGAGGTGGGAATTTGAAACATCACAGCAAATAGGTAATTTATAGTCTTTCCACATTGATTTTCTCATACCCAGTAGGACAGGAACAAAGTATCATTTAGTATTATGATATGTTTATCAAACATGATTATAAATGTTTTCAAAGGAACAGTTCCTATGTTATAATATTGGGCTTTCAGTTTCTTGGAGGGGGAGTATTTGATTCATAGTCAGTAGATTCTAAATCAAATCAAGCCTGAACTGTCCCTAGAAGCTGAAATTACTAAACTGAGCCTACCATACTTGGTCACATTATAAGAAGACAAGAGTCACTGAAAAAGACAGTAATACTTGGAACAGTTGAGGGCAACAGGAAAAGAGTAAGACCCAACATAGATGACTCAATCAAGGAAGCTACAGCCCTTAATTTGCAAGGCCTGAACAAGGCTGTTAACGATAGGATGTTTTGGAGGACATCGATTCACAGAGTCGTCCTAAGTCAGAAGCAACTTGATGGCACTTAACACTCAGATGCTGTCTGCACGCAATGGTTAAGTAGCCTGTTCAGACTATTTGTCTTGTGGAGCTAAATTCCAGCCAAGTAAAAAGAAACAGTCAAGGAGCGACCTGTTTGAGTCTCATTAAAGGAACAGAAGACTTTTTTTCCATATGCAAAAGTAATTCATTCTAGAAGGAGAAATTAGTAGTAGCACATCTTGGCTTTTGTCCAAGCTCCTTGAATGAAGAGAAAGGGCTGTTATGTGCCTTTGCAGGGGTTCATCAATTGATTTGATAGCATTCCATTGGCTAGGTGGAATCAAGCATGCCCTTTCAGTATGATGATTGAACACCACAGACTGAAACTGGATTTAAGGCTCCAAGTGACCGTATGGTTGTGACAGTGCATCTGAATAATGGCTCTGGCTTTAGGCCTCAGCCCAGAGGCAAGCATGGCCTAGTGTACATTTAGTCCACTGTGGTCCTAGCAATGTAAATGGCAAGAACAGATAATACTTCTAAGAAGCTGTAAGATGCATGCACGCAGTACAATCTTGGAATTGGGTTGCCAGCTCTGAGATGGGAAATACCTAGATTTTGAGGATGGAGCCAGTAGAGGGTGGGTTAGGGGAGGTGGGGTGGACTTCAGTAGAGCCGTAGAAAGGGGAAACTCCCCCCGGAGCACGCGTGTGCCCTGTGCCCCTGCCACACCCCAGAACACCCCCGCACCGGCGCACATCCGGTGCATCACGTTCCCACACCCTTGGCGCTATGCCACTGGACTTCAGTTGTGTGTAATGCAATAGTGCACTTTCCAAAGTGGCCATTTTCTTCAGATGAACTTATTTCTTTTATCTGGAGATCAGTTGTAATCCCAGAAGATCTCCAGCTACAACAAGGAAAGGTGGCAATTCCATCTTGGAACAATATCTGCCCTCTAGCAATTGCTGCTGGCTTTTTAGAAACCACTTCATATCTTCAAGACCTAGCCTCAGGCTCTGTTTTCTACTGAATTCTGCTAAATGGACTAATGCCCAAAAGACCTCTGTGTATGTGCAGAATATTTTTGCAGCAAAATAAAACAAAAGTGCAGTGGCACCTTAAAGGCTAACAACATTTATGAGATGTCTCAACACATTTAGGATTAAGAAGGAAGGTTATCTTGGGAACTAGAACACCTTTCTTAGAAAATGACATGCTGGTTTCATTGTAATTATCTTTGTAGTTATCTTGGCATAAACATTTTTTTTTAGCTTTAGTGTTTCTGTGTTCATAAGAACAACAAGTGTATAGTGAATGGCCTTTAGTTTGTGCCTTATAGTACTGTTTTGGCAGATGTTAGACTAGCCAGTAATAGCACTCTTTTGAATAGGTTATCATTAATGTCTTACCACTTCAATATAAGTAATTTGGATTTTGGGGGAGCATTTACATTAATGTGATACAATGTTGTCGCTTCAGCATCGATAGAAGGAAAGTATAAGAAGCTCTCATTTCGGGAATATAGAGGCCACTGAACATGTAATATTTGAATATGGTATATAAAATCAAATCCGTCAAGAATTGTTACTACCATGTAGCTAGATTTTGCAGACATCCCAAAAGCTGGTAAATGAAGGAAAATTATTTTGGAGAATAACAATGTGCTGTCTTATAAAGTTGCCAAATATCCAAGGTTGACCCTCAAGTGCAGAAGCCGAACATTTACAAGGGGAAGGAATAGGGATGAATGTTATTGTGGCTGAGATTATTTTATTGTTCATAGAATATTATTATAAGGAAATGCATTTTAAGTTTAGCTCATTAAACTGTTTTATAAATTTTGTACTGGTCAATGACCATCATATATATTATTGATCGACTGATTGACTGGCCAGTTCGCCCTCTGCTGTGCTTTCCCTGGGGCTGGTTCACATCTGCACATTCATAATTAGACGAATGCCTAGATTTGCAACCATGAATAAGCCATCAAAGATCAAAACACTCAAGAAAAAAGTAATATAACTCAATACCAAATTTAAGATACTACTTTTCAGTGGAGTCTGTTAATCATTTGATTTGTTTCATAGCTATCTTTATGTGGAACTGCTTGAGAAATTTACAACAGTTCAAAACTGTGTACTCCATATATAATTCCAAGTCAACTAATGTTAAATTTGTTACATCCCTCTTTTCTCCCAAATGGGTACCCCAAGCCAATCCACCACTGTTTTCTCCTCTTCTGTTTTGTTTTCGCTACAACAACCATGTGAGGTAGGTTAGAATAAGACATGGCCAAGGTCACCCAGCAAGCTTCCATGATAGTGAAGATTCAGACCTGAGTCTCCCAGATCCTAATCTGGCACTCTGATTGCTGTGTCATACTAGCTTCCATCAAGTGATGAAAAATAAAGGTGATTTGCATCCGTGTTTTCCTGCCTTTGTATGCCTAGCTTGGTCACTGTGTCATGTCTCCTTAACACACAGGAAGAAATGACCAGTTTATTATAATATGTATTTTTTTCATACCCTGAATACATAGTTGAGCCAGCAATCAGTCTGCTAAATGCACAGAAAAAATATGCTATATTGCTTGGATCATAGTATAGACATAGTTTCCTACAAGGAGACTATTTCTGTGTAGGAAAATTTCAATATGGGAAGAAGTGCCGTGGCACATCCAGACAGCAGCTGTTCTTGTTCCTGGTTGAGTAATTTAGCACAGAATTAAGAGCATGGAAAGCATCCTGGGGAAAAGTCTATTTTATTCCAGGGCATCTCTGTGTGCACTGTAGGAAGCCATCAATGCAAACTACTTGGCATCCCTGCCTGATATAGTCATCATCTGTCAGGCAGAGGACCAGATATACTGAATGGTTCTCTTCCTAAAAACTAAAGAACAAGTGCGCCCGCGCGCGTGCACACACACACACACACACACACACACAAACACATCCCATGTTTATTATGTGGCCTCTAACATATTCCCCAGCCCAAAGGATCCATTTTTGTACAGTGCACCTTGACTGACTTATCTCACCCAAGCCAAGACACAAGCTAAAGGCCTTCGTCCCCAGTGTGACCAACAAGAGTGGTTCTCCTTCAGTTCTGTACTTATTATCTCTCTTGGCTGCTCCCTCCATGAATAAGCCAAGATAGGAAAACTGACATGAGGACCCAGGATACAAAATTATTCTCTATACATTGAGGAAAGAAGTCAAAGAGTTATGCAGACTGTCAGTGAAGCAGAAAGGAGCTCCTGTTGATGAACTTGTTAACTTCAGTCATAACCCACCTTTCTCACTGGGCACAAAATCTGAAAAGCAATTCAATCAGTTAACAGATGAAGTAGGACTCTATTTACAGAACTAGAAAGGCAATGCAATTGAAAACTGGTCTAATGACATGTCACAATGAAGAAAGGGTGTTGTAAGGTAGAGGACATTGAAATAAAATGAGAGATGATATGTAGAATAAACAGTGTAATTGACTACATTAGTTTCTCCTTATAGAAGTGTCCTCCTGTGCTGTTCTATTGCCATTCTAATCCCTTTATGAAGAAAAAAGCCTCCTAAACTTCTTTTCTGTTTTGCATGTTTTGTGAATCATAGAAATCTGGGGAGTCTGCCTGACCCCCTCAGACAAACTATTTAGCAAGGTGGGGACCATCACACAGAAATACAACTGTTCAGTTGTAACGAATTAACAAAAGATTCTGTTAATATTTACGTATACAGCCTTTTCCTCATGAGTCTTTGGGCCAAAAACAGCAGTGTGGGCCAAAAACAGCAGTGTGAGAACGGTGTGAAAATGGTGTAAAAGGGTGTAAAAGGGTGTAAAAGGGTTTATACTGTTTTCACACCGTTTTCACACCGCTGTTGTTGGCCCATGCGGAATCAGCCTTTTACAAAGTATCCTGCCACCAAAAGCCACGTTTTAGCTTTGGACTTCTGCACACTTTCGTTTCACTTGTTTGGTTCTTTTCCTCCATTGTTTTAACAAACACTTTTACCACTATGTTTTTCCCTGAGCTGTTTCCAAGCCAGCTTCCCTTGGGTGTGCAATCATATTGAATCGGTGTTTCTTTCACTGCCTCTCCAAACAACCATGTAGTCCCCATGTAGTCACTCAATTTTCCCTTCATCTCTTGGTCAGGAATTTCCCCCCACCCATCCCTCCATTTCCCCCCTTCTTTTTTATTTTTTGTGAGGATAGATTCGCAATAGAGTGCCACTACAAATGCATGGGTTAGTGCTATGCTAACCTTCTTTTTTCCACAGTAAAAGAACAGGTTTGTCTTTCCTTGAATGCTGGAGTCAAGCTCATTCCATATTGCCTTTAACCTCAACTGTAAAAGAAAAAAAACTGAAGCTGTCATGATAGACATAGTTATTTTGCGATGGGATGGGAAATTTACATACATTTCCACATGCTGCACATTGAAGGGTATACCGTGCTGTACACTGGGAGAAATGCCCTGATTTCATCTGTTTCACCCATTTCCTTCACCATGTATACCTCTTTTTTCTTGAGGAGAAAAAAAATTAAAATATTTTATCTGCTCTCAAATGTGTGACGGTTCAGTGATGTGCACCATTTGCAAACAAAAGTGGATGAATGGACTTTCTGGAGGATATACAAATGTATGCAATAGTTAATTGTACTGTGTTTTGTGGCAGCTATTGTGAGTGCAAACTTTTCCAGATTCAAAGAAGCTGACAAGAATGTTTGAATGTACTTGCAACAGAGTGATTCTCTAACATGCTATTGGTACTCAGTTTAGAAGTTCCGCTCAGAGAATCTCGGAGAAGAATGGAGCAGTTTTTTGAAAAGAGAACCACAACCACAGTGGTCAATCAGGGCAGAGTAAGTGAAGTCATGTGGATGCATTAGTGATAATGCAATAGGTTGTGTCCTCGCTAGAGTGTTTGTGCAAAAAGAGATAGAGATAAAAAGGGGCAGCACATCCAGCCCAATCATTCCCGATGTCACAACTGATGTGACACCTCCCACCAAATGAATTGCATACAAGATGAAACTGACTAAACTGAAAAAAACCAACATTGAAAAGGGAGGCATATGGACAAAAATTGCAGAAAATGATTCCATGCCTATGGGTGAAGAAGAACTACATTTGGTCTTATAATGAATCTGTATGGTATTCTAACCTAGAGAACCGGGTTTGAGTCCCCAATCCTCCACCTGAGTGGCAGAGGCTTATCTGGTGAACCAGATGTGTTTCCACACTCCTACATTTCTGCTGGGTGACCTTGGGCTAGTCACAGTTCTTCGGAATTCTCTCAGCCCCACCTATATCACAAGGTGTTACAACAGAAAGGAGTTTGTAAGCCACCTTGAGTCTCCTTACGGGAGAGAAAGATGGGATATAAATCCAAACTCTTCTTCTAATGTGTTCACAGTAAAATTTTTGCTCAGCCATGTTCTGTTGGGGACCTCAGACCAGGCCCTCTCTCTCAGCCTAGTCCACCTTATTGGGTTGTTGTGAGCATAAATGAATGAAAGGATCCATGAACTATGGGACTGTTCTAAGCTTTTCAGGTGAAGTAAAAATATATTAGACTCTGTTTTTTTTAAAATCCATGACAAGAAAAAAATCACCTGAGGTGTCTCAGTAATCACCTGATACAACTCAGAAAAGTAATGCAATGGATTACTTTTCTTTTATTCAAAAAAGTGATCAGTTTCTAATAGCAAGTCTTGTTATTTATTTATTACAACATCTGCACCCTGCCTTTGCTTTTGGTTTAAGGTAACTTACAATAATAGTTAAAATACTTTTAATTCAAAACCAAATTAAAACAACAAACCTGCTGTAATGGCAGACAGTAGGAAGGGACACCCCATTTATTTATGTCCTAAATCCTGTATACTTTACATATTTAGTTGTCCTAAGCCTGGAATCCCAGATAATTATTTTTGTCTGGCAAGATGACAGCTTCTTTTTGGAAAACCCTACTTTATACACTGCGCTTGCCAAGTGTAAGCCTAGTCACACTAAATAGCCACACCATTCCTGAATGATGACTTATCTTTCCTAACGTTATAAAAATACTCTGCTATTTTCCAGATATATTTGAAAACCGGTGGCCTTAGGGGCCTGTATTCTTGTCCCTATAATGTCTCTCCATGGCAACGACATGTCACAAATAAAACAGCTAAAGAAGCTACATGGCGGTAACTGGCATTTAGAGGGAAACAAAACGTGAGATGTGAAGTCTCTGACAGGGCAATCCGAAATGGAGCTTCACCATTTGAAATAAATGGATTAAGAAGGGTGCAACTCTCCTTAGGATTGCAACGTAAAATGCTGCAGTGAGGAGTGGCCACTTGCCCTGAGGAAGAAGTTTGTGGATTTGCAAAGGGCAGCTTTTTTGCCTTTTACCCAACATAACCCCTGTAGAAGTAAAGTGCCATGCTGTTCCTGGAAGTAGAGAAGGATCCTGTCTGCTACAGCCAGCCGGATTTCTTGGTGCTGAAACATCATTTCTAAAGGAAATGCTTCAGGGTATTACATTACGTGAGCGAACATGTGATCCTGCGTTTTCATGTAGTTATGGTGTAGCAAAACAACAGTTGGTAGTAACAGATCTGGGCTGAAGGCGTGAATATCTGCAGATGTGCCTTTTAATATCTTCTCAGGCAGACATCTGTTTCTAAAGATATCTCTGTTGTTGGTACAGTTTCTTGATGATGATGATTTTTTAAATCATGTGATACAGGCTGCGAGCCATGCTAACCCATTAGGCAAAATGAAGTTCCTTTTAGCATTTGTAGTATCCAGATAGTTGCTGGAGAACAGGCACTAATCGGGAAATTGAGCTACTCTTTGCTATATTACATTCTTGGAGACATACTAAGTTGGTAGGAATTTGAAACTGGTTTTACCTGGATTAAGTATTGAGGGTATGTAGGGAAAAGGGTGAGCAGCAACTAGTTTAAAATTTTCTTTAGGATTTGATGGCCCTGATGTAATTAATATTGCCTCCCTTTGTTCTGCTTTCTACCTCTAGCTATGATGTTGGTGTAAGTGGTAGGTTTGTAAATTAACAGGGTATCAGAAAGAGGCAGAGAGTCTCCAGTGTTTGCTCTTTCAATGGGATCTAAAATTTGTTTTTCACGTTTTATTTTTTATTAGTAGATACAGTAATAAGAATACCAAGAGCAGAGAAGGGGTGAATATATGCAATTATTTCTAAAGTAAATTTACAGTTACAGAAGAGAAATCCAAAGCATGTAAAAATTGATTCATAATAACTAAATCAAATCCTAGCAAGAACCTCTCACTGTACATTTTCAACCAGTATTGCAACATTTCCATTATTTAAGGTAACAGTTCTCCATGACTCCCTATCTTTAATCCGATGTTCACAGAAATGTTTAATCTGACTTTCACAAAAATGCTCATCAGATATTATTCTACTCAAAAGCATTACATTCCAAATTCCACCCACCCACACACACACACGCCCCTGACAAGAAGAAGAATATGAAGAGTTTAGATTTATATCCCCTGCCCCTGCTTTCTGAATGAACTGTGACTAGCTCAAGGTCACCCAGCAGGAATGTAGGAGTGGGAAAACAAATCTGGTTTACCCAATAAGACTTAGCTGCTCATGTGGAGGAGTGGGGAATCAAACCAGTTTCTCCAGATTAGAGTGCACCTGCTCTTAACCATACACTCTGCTGGCTCTCCAAAACAGATGGTACTTTGTTTCTAGTATTTTGTGATTAAAATTATGATCATGTTTATCATAATACATGCATACAACATGCATGTTGTTGACACCTCTTTTAAATAGCCAAGGAAAGCTGCAATACTGAGAAACTTTCCTAAGTGTAAGCCCCACTGGATAACATGGGACATACTTGTGAATAGACTACTCAGGATTGCTCCCTACAATGCTCACTGGAGTCATTGGGGCTGGAAACAACAGTCACAGTGCTAACCCCTCCACTGGGAAAATAGCCTAGAAAGAAGAAGTCATTGGGACTGGACATTCAGTCATTGCTTGAGTCATTTCCAGTAGTCTTGCCCCATGTAACAGACATTCAATCTTTAAAATTAAACAAGTTTCAGAACTTCCTCCAGCAGATGGAATTTATGTTTGTATGTAGTTATCAGGTGTAATATACCACCTGTATCTTATTTTAAATTTCTAAAAGCAACAGTAAAAGTGTGTGTGTGTGTGTGTGTGTGTGTGTGTGTGTGTGTGTGTGTGTGTGTGTGTGTGTGTGTTAAACACCATCAAATCACTTCCCACTTATGGTGACCCTATGAATCAATGTCCTCCAAACCATCCTCCAAGGAACTCTGGGACTGATCCTGAACTTAGGGAATGGTACCAATGATGTCTAATATATGAATGTAGCCCAATATCCAAAATGGTTTTTAGAACCTTGAAATCATGGATAAGAATTGCTTCAGCTCCGTACTTAGTAAATCACACTTTCCCAAAATATCAATAGGCCTTTTCTAGGAGGCACTTCAACGCATTTCCATCAGCCCTGTTGATAGGGAGGTTTCAAAAGTGGCCCATGGATACACGCTTATGCCCATGTGCTAGTAATGAGATAGAGACAATCGCTCACATACTATTGCACTGCCAATTTTGTATAGATGTTATGAAAAACCTGATACTACCCTTCTTGTTTCCACACTTTGACCATTCTTGTCCCCTTATTTGCCCAAATGAACTTTTAGTTAATTTCTTGTTGGAGGATAAAGACCCTAACACTACATGTCAAGGGGCAAAATTTCTTTATATTGTCATAAGATTACGTTGTCCTAAGGTTTCTTGTGCTTAGATCCTTTAACTGTTGCTGTGTGTCGTTTTACTCTATATAATTAATGTTAGCGTGTCCCCTCGAGAGGGAATGATAGCGTAATCCTGGATATATAAATATTTATTTATCATTTTATTATTTTTTATACTGGTCAACGACTGGGATAATGGTACATGAATGTAGCCAAGGGCATGAAAAATACCTACTAAGTTCTTTTAACAGAAGCTACTGAGTTGTCTTGTGGTCCCACTGACTTTTAACTTAACATGCTTTTACATTTGTAATGGAGCACACAGCATCTCTCTCACAGTGGATCATAAGCTGTGTGAGTTTCTTGAAACAGGTGGAAAAATTCCAAACAACTTCTGTCTTCAGTGATACATTGCAATGTGTTCACAAGAGCGTAGTTGTATTTTCAGTATTGAGTTCTGCAAAATGAGGACAATTCTAACTATCAATTTTAAAGGTATGGTTGCTTAATTTTGTACAACATACTCTGAGTGTACAGGGCTAGTATCTTGGGCCTAGGTAGGTAGGGTTGCCAGTCTTCTGTTGGAAATTACCAGGAGAACTGGGGGAGCAGGGAGACTGGGGGAAACAGTATTGTGGGATGCCAAGACATCACGTCCGGTTGAATACATGGAAGTGCATCACTGCATTGTGTAATGCTCTATGAGTTCCCCAATCTCTAATGTAGAAAACATAAAAGTCATGGAAATTCCTAGAGTGTCATGCAACAGGTACTCAACCAGAGATGATATCATAGTGTCAAATGATGCCATTTCCTCTCCCATTTTGTTCCCAGCAATAGGTTTGAGCATAGGAGTAGGAGTTTGCTTGCCATAGCAGGCAACTAGGAGTCTTTTCCAGCATCTGCTACCTGAAATCATTAAAGTAAAGATGCCAGGAATCGGTCCTGAAACTTCTGCATGCAAAGCAGGTGCTGTACCACTGAGCCAAACAGTTGTCCACTTTTCTGACCCTTTCTTTGCAAGCAGTCTGTTTCCTGGCATACATTACATTTTCCTATTCCATTCAATTTATCAATGCTCACACACTGATTGGTCATGAGCAGATACAGAAAAATGGCAAAATACATACATAGAAATACTGTATTTACATTACAGGATATCATTATCAAATGCCTTGATTGTATTCCTGGTAACGTATCATTGTTTCCAAATCTCACTTGCACAGCATTGTTTAGATTAAGTTTATAAATTATCCAAAGAAGTCAATGATCCATGGAAGTCTTTTCCAATTTTCCCCACAATCTAACATGAGAGACAAAATCAAAAGCTTTTCTTAAACAGATAAAGACCATATAGACTCTGCCTCCAGATGCTTTAGTATATTTTCAATCATATAGGCAAATACTGCACAGTGATCTAAAGTAGAATCCCATCTTTCAAAACCTGACTCAGAAGGCCTAAGAATCTGGTTATCTGACAACCAGATTTGTCATTTCATTGGCAAATGAGAACTGAACAACTTACTTGAACAAGACAATAAGAGAATTGGTCTGTAATAGTCAGGAAGAGAATAGTCAACCTTTTTATGAATAGGAACAATTATCAAGTTTAGCCAAGATTGTAGTATGAAGTCAGAATTACAAAATATTAAGAGGAAAATCTTACTCCAGCAGGAAACATTACTCTTAAATATTTCGTTAATAAAATCATGGATTAGCTCACAGGTGTCAAACTCACGGCCTCCCGATGTTATGAACTACAGTTCCCATCATCCTCTGCCAGCATGATGCATGGCAGGGGATGGAGGGAACTGTAGTCCATAACATCTGGAGGGCCGCAAGTTTGACACCTATGGATCATTAGCTGATATTGAATATACTGCTGCTCACAGTCAAAAAAAGAACCAAAAATATTTTCAGAGTAACATTTCTGGCCATTCTGGCCATGAAAGTCTTCAATGAGACATTGCTGCAAGATTATTTGTGTGAAGATGTGCAGCTCTCTCTTCAGGTTTTATGGGGACAGGAGATAACCTGAGGGAGCAATCCCGAGCAGGTCAACTTGGAAGTAAATCTCCAGTTACCCAGTGGGGCTTGCTCCCAGGAAAGTGTCTGATGAATTTTAGCTTGACCCTCTTCTCCAGGCCATGAGAAAATATATTTCTGGGGAGCAAGTTTTGAAATAAAAAGAAGCAAAAAAGTTTTGGGTGTGGGGGCAA
This sequence comes from Sphaerodactylus townsendi, assembly GCF_021028975.2. Taxonomy (NCBI): domain Eukaryota; kingdom Metazoa; phylum Chordata; class Lepidosauria; order Squamata; family Sphaerodactylidae; genus Sphaerodactylus; species Sphaerodactylus townsendi. Next base: position 38,802,568 of record NC_059435.1, read on the forward strand.
GAGTGAGAGTCTAGAACACTTTAAAAACTTGATTTGCAAAGTAAATCTCTTCTTGAAAGCAATCTTAAATAAGACTGCTCAGCAAAAGTCCCTTTGTATTCCCAGTAAAGTATCAGGATTCAAAAATCTTTACACCCTATCTTTCTCTCCTCTCCTCCATTTTTATTCACACAACAACCCCGTGTGGTAGGTTAGGCTCTGTGACTGGCTCAAAGTTGATCAGGGCTTGTCTTGCACCTACTGTACCCTTTTAAGTGCTAGGCTGAAATCTTCCTCTTTACACAGGAGTTTATCTCTTCCATTGTTTCTACAGTCTGTTCTATGAGACTCTTTTAAAGATTGTAAATGCTTTAAGCTGTAGTTATACTCTAGTAGGGATTTTTTTAATGCCGTGTTAATTTTTTATAAATCTTTCTTGGGTTCTTACCCTGATGGAAATCACCCCGGGCGGATTTCCTGGAGAGGCAGAATGGAAATGTTCTAAACAGATAAAAATAAAAGGCCATTAGTACCGAGGCTTCATTAGATGTACTCAACAGCTTTATGCTCTGCCATTCTTGCTATAGCTCCTTTGATTCAGGACTCAGTCGAGTAACTGAGATGATTTAATTAAATGAAGGGGGATGCCTGACCTGAAGTAGCACCGGGGATCTTGCATATTTGAAATAATTGTGTGTCTGTTGAGAAAATTATTTGCTTGGTTTGTTGTTGGTGTTGATAATGGAGATTAAACTGCCCACATCACTGGGGTGTGTATGTGTGTGTGTGTGTGTGTGTGGGGGGGGGGGGGGTTGTCAATAAAATTTTATCAAATGTGTCCAGGCAGGGGAAGGACACACAGGCAAGTGGAAGGCATATGGATGGGTGAGGGGAAAAAAGGAGGATTTGAGAGGAGGTCCTGGAGGCGAGCAGAGGGAGGCCTGGCAACACTGCCTGGAGCCCCCATAACTTGGAACCAACCCTGATTATATCCATTAAAATGCTAACATTAAAGTAAGCTGCCAAGTCTACGCAGGGGCAAGGGATTCCATAGGTCCAGGTCCAGTGGCATATTGTCAAGGGGACTGAGGGTGCGCAATGCACCGGGTGCGCGCCCCTGCAGGGGTGTGGCGGGGTGTTCCAGAGGTGTTCTGGGACATGGCAGGGGCAGGGTAGGGGTGCAGGGCACATGTGTGCTCTGGGCACAATTCCCTCTTGCTCCACCCCTGCCCAGGTTATGTTGCCTGCTGCTGATTGCAACAGCAAGAGAAATTTAAAAGAAATGCAACCTCATGTACTTAACGGAAGTTCTTGCTGGAAGGGTCAAAGGGAACCTCTAGGAATTGCCAGAAACTCTATGGTTTATTGCACCCCCTCATCCTCCTATTGGTTGCCTGGCAACCCTACATTAATCATTGGAAGATTATACCTGAACAGAGTTCAGCACCCACTTAAGTGTTTTTCTGGAACAGAGCCATTCTTCCATTTGTAGCTTCTCTCATTGACTTCCAGTTTAACCTCCTTCTTTGACTTCCAGTTCAACCTCCTCCTTTCAAAGATGATAAAGAAACCACGTTTCTTACAGTCAGCATCTCAGATTGGCTCTGAGAATCAGGCCGTTTTCTATGGCAATTTCCGGCATTAATTTTCTAGGGCATGGGGTTACAAAGTAGGCAAAAGAAAATGTTATTTTGCCATTTAGGCTGTTCATTTTAATAACATTATTACAAGCAGGGTATAGTACAGATATAAAATAGCAATGCTTACAGATCAAATTTTGTACCATGCTGTATGGCTGTTGAAGTGCTTCAAATTACCCTCCAACCAACTGTGCCTCCCTGATATGCTCCCCACAAGCCAGCTCCAGTCATCAGACCAGAGCATACAAGTAGCACCTCCACACAGATCAGTTTGAAGGGTTTCTGCTCTGTCTTGGGCCTCCTCAACTGTCCGAGATACGTGGGTATCAAAAATTTCTCTCCTTGGCTGGCCCCAGACAAATCTGTAAGAGACTCTGACAATTTTGTTGTGGGGTTTCTGTTAAATAATACAGTTGCCATGCTCTCGGAAAAAGTAGCAACATTTCTCTTACAAGTAATGGAATTATGTAAGTAATGCCTAATGCTAGACATAGTTCCTCTGTCTGTGTTTTGATCTTACTCTTGCTTTGTACATTACAAATGTCTGGTAATGTACTAAAGCCTATTTTATATGCCTAATAAAAGTTGTTGTTATTGTTTGTTGTTGGGCCTCATCTGCTTTCCCTAAACTTCTGGGACTGTGAGGTCATCTCCCAACCCTGCAAAGATTTCAAAGGCTTCTGTGACTGGCTATAGAGGAAAAGTGTATTTTAAAAGTGCGGGTCTGTTAGCAGCTATTATTGTTTGGGTGGATTCGATTTGATCTCACTAATCTCATGGTCTCGTCCCAATCACGTTTGGCTGGCCCCTGCCCTGAATCCTGAGGTCGGACGCTGTGCGGTGGTCTCTGCCCCCCCCCCCCCCCCCCCCCCCGTCTCATCAATCCATGAGTTTGGAACATATTCTATACAGGCAATAATTTCCCTGAAGACAAGAAATGTATTTCACAGATACTGAGCAATGCTGATGTGCTCTTGCAGGAGTTTCCTTCTACTGTGTTTCCCTCTTGTGTGTGCAGCTCACATGAGCTATTAAGTGCCACAAATAGCTACAGTGTTTAAACTGACCTTTGTTGACTGGACCCTGGCACCTGAACAACTTTGAATATATTAAAATATGATCAGAAATTTCATAGAGTTTACTTTTGAAGAAGGATTTATTGTGTGGGTTGTGTATCTATTACTTTCTAGGCTGGATACAGTGAAACACATTTAGTCAATGATACTTGTTAGAGAAAAACAGTTTAAAAAATCTGCAGTTTTGAGAAATGTTTGTATAGCTTAACTTTTATATGACCCGTGGGCACGGCTAACTATGCTTCAAATGACCCAGATGCATTCCAGGAGCATCATCAAACATAGCTTTAAGAATGTAAGAAGAACCCAGTAGTCCACCTAGTCCAGCATCCTGTTTCACAAAGTGGTCAACCAGTTGTCCCAGAGGCAATCAACTGTATAGTCGCATTCTGCAAAGCCACCACATGTTGGTTTAAGTTATGATTTCCCTCAAGACTATAATGTATAACATTAGCAGAAAGTGATTCTTTGTTCTCTGGTCTTTTCCTTTTCACGTGCATCTTGTCCATGATTTAATCCTTCCTGGACCTTTCGTGTGTGTGCATTTCCGCTGAATTATGTATTGTTTGAGTCTTCTGCTGCTATTCTGAAAGACAGTTAATCAAGCCATTCTTAGCCTGTAGTTAATAGAAGCATTTCTTTCCAACAGCCCTCCCTTGCTTGGAACAGAAGAAACGAATTAATAACCATCGAGTTTGCTCTCTCCTTGTCCCTCCCCCTCCACCACCCCCTCCGTTACTTCCTCCACCATACTTCAAACAGGGATGGGATTCCGTAAGTACTGCTTCAAATAATTTCTGTTTCATGCATTATAACAAACTATTTTTTCCATGTAAAAATATTATGCAGCCACGTGGTAGGAATGATAATTTATTAGGGCTGTAATACATAGTAAATTAATTAGTTGAATTAATCAATTAAAAAACTTCTGACTGATTGACAGACATGCCCTGGTTAGGCAGCAGGTGCCATCTTTTCTCACTGGCAGGAGGCAATGTCTCTTCAGACGTACTGCCTACCATGAAATGTACATGTATCATCTTAAAAACAAAGTGTGACTTTGTTAGCCCTGTTTTAATTCCTATGCTGATTTTTGTAGTGTATAATTTAGATTCATTCCCTTCTATGGACTAGTGTTATGATCACATTACCACAGCTCTACAACAAGGCTTCCAATATAATCATACACTGAGTTATTCCCTTCTAATCCCTTTGATTTCCACAGCTGCTTCCACACTAAATTGATTTCCCATAGAAGTCAGGTCGGTCTGATGCAATTTTGTGTGAAATCTCCCTTGCAATGAAGATATCAGATAGCACAGGATAATCTATTTTCTCTCTCCATTTTTAGTGGTGGCTTCCCTTTAACTCGTTGATGTGCATTGAGCCTCCTTTTCACTGTGTTCTCACAAAAACTTTCCTCCCCATTTTTAATTTTTTTCTGGACAATTAGTAACAGAGCACTGCATACAAATATCACAATATCTTTTAAAAGCTTTTATTTTTTTAAAAACACCCAAACCTCTACCTATTTGCAGACGCTTCCAATGAACCCCTCCCTGCCCTAAAAAGTAAGGTGAACTCTCTTCTATTTTCATCAAATCAGCATAAGTAAAGATGGATGGGAATAACATAATACCTCTAACAACTCTTTAAAAAATAAATTCTGAGTATTTGAAGAACCTCCAGAGATTCCCCTCCTGTCTGTCTAAAAGGCAGGCAATTCTTTTCTCTTATGCTGATTGCTGCAAGGGACTACCCCTTGTGATCATCAGCAATGAAAAGAGTAATTGACTACCACTTCACCAAACTCTGGCAATTGTACTTTTTCTCCTTCAGATAATACTTAAAAAGAAAGTTTAAAATAAAGTAGATTTTTGTGTACGCTAAGAATGAGTTATTTGTACACAGATTTGTACACAAACATGGGATAACATGTGGAAACATGAAAAAAAAAACAGCGCTGAGGCAGCTGAAATCTGGGAAATCCTAAGTGTGGAAGCAGCCCGGTAATCACATGCTAAACAGCTGCAACTGTTGTGTTGTAGGCCATTGTCTGTCAGAAGTATTAGGGGAACAAACAGCAGGCCTGACACTTTGCTTCAGTTTTCAAATGTGTACAACATGCACAAGTTTCACTTTCTCAATTGATAGAGGCCAACAAGATTTTCAGGAAGATAAACTCTCGTGAAAGCTCATACCTCAAAAAAATTGTTAGTCTTTATGATGCAACTGGATTCAAATCTAGCTGTCTGCTCCAGACCAATTCTCTGAAACATTCTCAGCTATGTACTCAACATCCTATTCTTGAGAAGGAGATTCTTTGAATAATGGATGATTGTCCAGAAAAATCTCTGAACAAGTTGATCTAATGGTTTGCAGTTTTGATACATGTATTTCTATGTGGAAATTTATTCTAAGTTCAGAGAATTGTTGATCTCATTCCATCAGAAGCAACAAACTGAAAGGTTTGGCAATGGTTATGTGGGTTTCACTGCTTTTAATGTATTTGTATACTGCTGCAAGGACACTATATGCACAGAAATAGAGAGATGGAAAAATACCAACAAAGGAAGATTGGATACAGAAGGTCACAGAATATTCAGAAATAGCAAAATTAACAACTTTGTTAAGGGACAGTAATGAAGTTTGCAGAAAACTGGAAACCTTTTCTATTGAAAAAATATGGAAGAGAAATAATTGCAGGATTTGAGATTTAAAAGAAAACAGCAGATTGAAATAGAATATTAGAAATGATAAAGTGTGTAACTTACAAATTGTTCCATTTTCAATAGATGCATGAACCTAGAATTGATTAGAATTCAGCAATTAGATAGCAGGAAGTCTTTTGGTCCTATGGTATTTAGTTTAGGTGGGTTTAAAAGATTGAGTCTAGTTATTGTCTGAGTTATATTTTAATTCCCTTGTGTCTGTTTACTTTTTCTTTTCTGTATTTCATATTTTTGTTTTGTATTGATGGGGTGGTGGTGTTTATGTTTTTTTGTATGCTGAGAACATAAAAAAAATAACAATTTAAAATGTGTGTTTTATGTAATTGAGCCAATATAAGATAGCCATGACACCCCTACATTTCACATGAGGAGGTTTCTGAAAGCACTTTGGTGAGAATCTCAGAAACTGTATTTTATCATCCAGTCCTAAAATAGATAGGATAAGTAATGATATATATGTCTTTCTGTTCCTGACATCATTTAGATATGCAATTATATTTCGTGTCACTGTGATTCAAATTCATAACCCTAATATTATGTCAGTAATGGGGGTGGGTATCGCCTGTAAAGATTCCAGGTAAGTTCAGCTCCTTTGTTCCAGCTCCAATGTGTGTGTGTGTGTGTGTGTGTGTGTTATAGTGTTTAAGAGTGTCAGACTAGTATCTAGGAGACCAAAGTTCAATTCCTCACTGGAACCACTGGGTGACTTTGGGTCAGTTACACCCTCTCAGTCTAAGTGTCTCACAGGTCGTTGAGAAGATAAGGTGGAGGAGAGGAGAATGATGCAAAATACTTTGGATCCCCACTGGGGAGAAAGGCAGGGTACAAACAAACGTTTTGTTGCTGTTTGTGTTAATGATGCACTCCCAAGCTGGTGTTAGCATCCTAATGGTACTGGAGTTCCTATGCTGATGCTGATTTTTTTTTTCTGGTGGGAGAGGACTGGTGTAGAGTACTCATTAAGCAATCTTATGCTCATCTCATGGATATAACTCATGGATAGAACTACAGTGCCCATGTATTAATAAAGTGTAGAATTGAGAATCAGAGTGGGACTCAGAAGCCTGAGTGCAGTTAAATCACACTTGGATTATCTATTATGTACAGCCTTTTAAGCTCTTCTTCCGTCTCTCTTACTGCCTCTCCTTATTGTCAGCTTCAATGAACTGTGCAAAACAAAATATAAGTTTTATACTTCTGAATGTTAAAAAATAATACATAAAATGTTCAAAGAAAAGAAAAACTCCTCCCGAATTTTGTTGCAACATTACTAGAATACCAAGGTAACCAGGAGGGAGGGGTGTGGCCAAACTGCTCTTAGATTCTGTCTAACTCCTTATAGGGCGATTTCCCATTGGCGATTAATCCTGGGATAGTCATCTGAAATATCCAGGTTTCCTCGCGATCTCCCCACTGTCGAACTGCGGCAATTTCCTGTGGAAGGAGTTTGGGGGCAATCTGCTGTGATCTTGTGTATTAACCAGAGGACCATGATTCTTGGTTGGATCCTAACAGCTGAGCTTTCTGATGCAACAGAAGAGCTTCTTCTGAGGTCTTGAGACAGAAGCAAGCTCCTTGTTTTAGAAGAAGATCCCAGAGTCGTAAGATCTAACCTATGAGGAAACAAGCGAACAATGAAAAGTTTGGAAAACGATAATTTGTGATTTGGATAATTTAGGTTTCTCTTTAAAATATATTGTGGTTCAGTAGCTTAAATAATTTGGAGCCTGTGTTTGTCTGCAGTCTGAACTAACTGACTGTACAAGAAGCTGAACTTGACTTTTTGTGATGAATGCATATCCAACAAATAACTGATGTTACACTGTAACATACAAAGAGTATGAACTGAGAAACTATGGAAGCTTCCATTGCTTTCAAACTGTGCCACGAGAAGAATAGATTTAGATTCTATGTTGGCTAAGGAGACTGGAGGACCATTCACTTTTACAACAGACCTAGATGGTGAAGAGTAAATCTGAATAAATATCCACATGGTTCTTGCAAGGCAGTGAATATAAATTGTCTACCAATATACTGTGTGCCTAATTAAAAAATTACTCCTCTACTAAGATGTTTAGCAATCTCTCATTTTTAACCTTTTAGATGTTACTTCCTCTGGATTTGAAAAACTTATGTCAAATGCTCCAGATAACACAGTCTCCATGTGTAGATTCTGTATGCCCTCCAGGACCTCCTGGCCCCCAGGTTAGTACTGGATTAAGTTACATAGGAAGCTATGGACAGGAAGTTTGTGCTTCTTGACGTTTTAAATACTAACTTTTGCTCTAATATCTGATTGATATGCCTATTGTTTCCATTATATTGCTCAATGGTTTTTCACCTGCTACTTGGGTTTTTCATTGCATTTCTACTGATTGTAAAGTACTTGCAACTGAAAATGAAATCAGACCAGGACGGTAGACAAATCTGAACACTCGTGAGCTGAGTTCATGTGCAATCCAGATCTGAGAAATTGAAAAGGGTGACATTTGGTATCTTATTTTGAAAGAACAATGAAATCTGACTAATTGATTCCTTTTTACTAACTGAAATGTGCTGAAGTAAGCAGAATAATAGATGTAATTATGAAATGTATTCTGTTTCTTTTTTAGGGTCCACAAGGTATTCCTGGTGTGAAAGGACCAAAAGGAGAAAAAGTAAGTGGAAGGACTGATACGGCTGATTGTGTGAAGTACCTTGAATGCAATGGCACAAAAGTGGTTCATAGATGTATCAAATAAATATGTAGTACAGTTGTTGATTGGAGGGGGGCATCAAGTCACAGCTAACTTAGAATGACCCTATAGGGGTTTTTGAAGCAATTGACAAACAGAGGTGGTTTGCCATTGCCTGCCTCTTCATTGAAACCCTGGTATTCCTTGGTGGTCTCCATCCAAATACTAACCAGAGCCGTTCTTGTTTCGTTTCCAAGATTTGATGTGATTGGACTAGTCTGGCTTACCTAGATCAGGACAGTCTGGTTGATACAAAGGGAAAATACTGATAATTTCAGAAACACAGATTATTTGCAAGCTGTAAAGACTGTAAATCTACAGCCGCAGCCCCTGTAAGCAAAACTGTACCAAAGAATAGTACAATCCTCATATCTGGATGGTTGTCCTCTTTCACCCAGCATGCAGATATCAGATATCGCAACTAATCACCTTTACATATAGCCCAACTGTACCAGAGATGTAGTGACATGATTCAAATTGTACCATTGTGCAAAAGACACAATCATTGAAGAATTTACTTTGCCAACACTGACCAAATGAACACCTTTAATTATGAGTGATTTTGTGTATCTGATATATTTTTTCCTCTAACAGGGGGAAATCGGCAGACCAGGAAGAAAGGTAAGAGACAAATTGCCTAAAATCCATGATGGCATGGGGTACAAGCAACTGTTGCCTGGAATAATTATCAGAACGAGATAAAAATACTTTGCTATCTAGTTTAGTATAGAACTTGGATTTGCATATTTTCATTAGTATGTATCTTTTGTTTGTTTACAGCCCAGAGTGGCTGCACCCTGTGGGGGCATCTCCGCACAGAGGCACCTCCATTTTCTTTCTCCACCCTTACCTTCTCTCCCTGCGGAGCTCTGCAGGGACAGGGAGGCACCCCCCTGCCTTCCAGCCCCTGGGGGTCAAAGGGCAGCGTGGGCATGCCTCCCATCCTTGCGGAGCTCTGCAGGGAGAGAAGATAAGTGTGGGAGAAAAAGGAAGCACTGAAAAGTGGCGCCTCCAACCCGGTGCCATTCCCACAGCACCAGCAGGGAAACACTGTTTCCCAAAAGCCTCACTCATTGAGCAAGGCAGGGAAACAGCGTTTCTGCTCCAGTGTGTGTGTGTGTGGGGGGGGAGCACAGTGCTGCCTCAATGTGGAGGGAGCAGCCGTGTGAACAGCGCCCCTGGAACCGTGTTTTTACCATTCCAGAGGCGCATGGGCTCCATCTAGGAACTCTGCATATTACAAACTTCTACTAGTAGGACACTTTTGAGTAGGAATGATTATGCAATGATTAAGATATAGACATCTTGTGTTATGAATGTGCATAAGAGTTTACATATAGAATAGTTGCTGTCAGTGCAATCCTAGGTAGAATTATATCTCTTTAAGTCTTTTGAATGCTAAGGGCTTAGAGGGGTTTTACTCTGTTTGGGATTGTACTGTTATTGTTGTGGTCGATTTAAATCTGGAGAGGTTGAGACTATTGCAGTATGTTTTACAGTCCAATTCAGAGGCTGTGCTGTTGCTGTTCCTTGTACTGTTCCTTGCAAAAGCCAACACTGTTATTACCATATTGAGGTATCAATATAAGCATTTAGAGAAGGAGGAAGGAACCAGTAACATGGAATGGAAGCAAGAGGGAAGGTATGGATGGTAGTGCAAAGGAGGGGGAAGAATGGAGCTAGGCAGGCTGGCCATGAGCAGAGGGAACATGTTCGAGTCAAAGCTGTGCTCACTGGCAAATCTATCCCTTCTGGAGGTACAGCAAATTAAAAGTTGTACTATGAGTGGTCTCATTTGCTATGGAGAGAATGGAAAGTGAAAGCGGGGCCCATGGTAATACATCCATACTACAAATCTTGCCTCAACAGACATTCACCTCTATTGCATAGACACCTTGTGTGTAATCAGTCCATAATGATTATTTTTGAATATTTTGGATTTGCCAAACTATATTAATTAAAATCTGGCACTTTAAATAATATATATTTTCAAACCATTGTCTCCCTTACTCCATGGCAACTGTTCAATTTCACTAATAGAATGCTTCCATTTAGCTAATTATTTCAGTACAGAAGCCAAAGAAATACTCTGCAGGAAATAATTAGAGATATTCATTGTGAAAAGAATTATATGACTTCTTTTCCTTCAAAACCTTGATTCAAACTACCGCACAAGAATGCAGCCATATATGTATGAATTTTTTATTATTATTATTATTATTATTATTATTATTATTATTATTATTATTATTATTATTATTGTTGTTGTTGTTGTTGTTGTTGTTGTTGTTGTTGTTGTTGTAGATTTCACAGCTGCCAGATCTTTAGCTGGTTGTTGGCTTTCATTACAATTCAAGCCTCACCCAGAGGCCTAGGAAGTTGTAATGTATCGGCATAGTACTCGTACGGATCCCAGCAGGACTGCCTTCTGAATTTGACCAATGTTAATGTTGTCAATTCGAAGATGTTTCAAGTGCTGCCCTAGTGTTATTGGGATGGCGCCCAGCGTGCCGATTACCACTGGGACGACCTCAGCTGGTTTGTGCCATAGACGCTGAAGCTCGATTTTCAAATCGTGTTATCTAGTGACCTTCTCGTGTTCTTTTTCAATGCCCCTGCTGTCACTGGGGACTGCTATGTTGATGATATTATTGTTGTTGTTGTTGTTGTTGTCATTACTAATTCGATTTGATAGACTGCTCTATCCTCGAAGGGCTCAGAAGCACATCCCCAAAGGGCTCAGATCCCTGAAGGGCTCAGTGATTTATTATGCCCCCATACACCACTTCCCATAAGGTCCCATGACCTGGAAGAACTTCCAGGGTTATGTCTCGTAGGTTGACGTAGCTTGAGAAATCTTATTACACTCAAACTTTTCTGCTCTGGGTTATGAGTCATTACATCTGATCCTCCCTCCCTCCCTTTCTTCCTTTCTCCCTTTCTCCCTTTCTCCCTTTCTCCCTCCCTCCCTCCTTCTTTCTTTCTTTCTTTCTTTCTTTCTTTCTTTCTTTCTTTCTTTCTTTCTTTCTTTCTTTCTTTCTTTCTTTCTTTCTTTCTTTCTTTCTTTCTTTCTTTCTTTCTTTCTTTCTTTCTTTCTTTCTTTCTTTTGAAGGGTAGACCAGGACCTCCAGGTGTCCCTGGAATGCCAGGACTTATTGGATGGCCTGGCCCAGTGGGACCTCGGGTAAGAGTAAAATACTGAGTTTTTCTTGATTTAGGTAACAACTGTCTTGATTTGTTTAATGTAAAATCAACTTGTCAAAACCAGCTGGATTTCTGTAAAATAAGCTGAGAAATAATTTTAAATGTTTAGGAACGATCATAGGTTTGTACAATGCTCATGGAAAGTCCCAATAAGATTAGATTCATACGTAGGATTTCCAGGTCTAAATCCAAATAATAGTTAAAAGCATTTTCTGCACAGACCAAAGATCATGGGATAAGGAGGTGAAACATCCCAGTTCGGCCATAACTTCTGCATGGCTTCTGGGTCTAACTGGGCCCGCCCCGCAAGATTTCCCTTATCCCTCAGCTGTCAAAAAATGATGTTGGCAGTTCTTTTTTTAAAAAACCATGCAAATCCCACTCCCATGCAAACACCATGGGAGACGGACCAGTTTATTTTTCCTGCCTTGCCAACTGCAGCCAATCAGAATGTTGGAAAAATGGGACAGTTCGCACATGCCTGGCAACATTGGCGAGGAAAACGAAACTAAACCGGGGGTCATGTGTAATCACCTGGAGTTCTTCCTCTCGGCCTGAATGGGTTGCCATGAGGAGGAAGAAACCGAGATAGAAACATCCTGATATGTATGATCCCGTTTTCCCCCTGAAATATTTTGTCCGTATGGAAAACGCCAAAGTTTCTTTAACAGCTCAAATTTTTAAAACGTATAAAACAATATTTCATATTTGCTTCCGAGTATAATGGGGAAAACATTAGAGTGGGATTTGATGTTCATGCATGGCTTTATCCTGCCACCTTGTTCGGCACCATCCAGACTACCTCCCCTCCCCATAATAAAATTGAAACCAAAGAGGTAAAGTAAGGAATGTATAGTGTAAAGCTAAACAGATCCACTCTTCCATGCTTGTTGACTACAATGGACTTAGAAGGGTGCAGTTCTGTTTAGAATTAGTTTGGAGATGAAAATTATGCTCTATTTCTGGGTGGCAGTCAACTGTCACTTTTATTATCCTATCACCACTTGATGACTCATTTGAGTTTTAAAAAATCTGAAGACAGCATATCTGTCAGCTCTTTCTTTGCTCAGTGTGTCCCTTTCATTTGGCTCTCTTAGCCTATGGCAGTCATAGGAAATAACACAGGCCATGCTCTCTTTTGCTGTCAATTTCTCAAGCTCCTGTCTTTTCTCACTGATCCATTCTGCACAAAGGAAATAAAACATCTTGTACACGTTTTAAAAATAACTGTTTTGGCTTTTTTCTTCTGCACAGCACAGGAGAAATAAAGCGTTGCCAGCCAAAATGGTTCTTTTCAGCCTTCCACTCCCTTCCACTAACTGACTAAAGCTTGTCAGTTTCATTTTGTTGCACCCACCATTTTGTGCTGCAGGGAATTCTGCCTTCATTCGCTGAAGGTTCCTCACAGAGGTTGCCTCTGCTAGCAGCTCATTCTCTTTCAATTTCCCTGTGAAAAGTACATGCATAAAGTTTGTTTTCCCTGGCAATCCTGCAAAGTGTCATTATTTATTTTTCTTTTTTGTTTTGAGGATGCTGTCTTCATAGCTATGACAACACAATATGAGAACGCAGCCACTTGGAGGGCTGGTCTATCTCCCATTAAGAAGCAGTGGGTAGACCCATTACTTTCAATTGTGGATATAGCAGTCCTCTGCTGAGGACAGATCTGTCAGCATTTGAAAGTAATGAGTAGACCCATCCTCCACAGAGGGCAAGTCTACTTATTGCTTCTTATTGGGAGGTAGACCAGCCTTCTGAGCACCAGATACTGTGTCATCATAACTATGAAGACAGCACCCTTGAAACAAAACAAAACCGACATATGCGCGAGATCGCCAGGGAAAATAAATTTTATTCATGTCCTTTTTATAGGGAAATAGCAAGCTATGAGCGGCTAGCAGGCACGGAGACTCTCTGCAGCAGCAGAAAATGGCGGGTGCATGCTGCAGAGAAAACCAAAGTGGAAGCTGGTAAGTTGGGTGGGGAAAATATAACGTTCCCTGCTTTCTGTACACCAAGCAGGGAATATTTTTGAAATGACTTGGGGGGCGGGGGGGAGAAACACTATTTAGCATTTTCAAAATAAAACTCTTTGAGGGGAAAAAATAAAAAAAATGTTTTCCAAATATTAGCTGTGCAGAATTCCAACAGAAAATGTTTTATATTTCAGCCTCAAAATGTTTTATTTCTGTTGTGTGGAAAGGACTATTGTGTTCCTCACCTCAGAATTTGTTTGCGCCTAATAACTTTCTCCCCTTGGTTGTAAGCCAGCATGAAGATCCCACCCACCATTTGGCCAGCTAGGTCTGAAAAAAGGCTTTTCAACAGGGAGCACCAGAAAGTGAATGATCTCCTCGCTGCAGAAACACCATTGGTCTGCTTTTATCACTGCTAGCTGTTCCATTAGTCAAAGGTTAATCAGCACAGCAGACAGCACACGTTGCAAGAGCGCTTTCTGCCTCTTGAGGATGCAAATGGCTGCTAGGAAACATTTTATAGTGGTCCAATGTCTCAATAGACTACCAAGATAGCTCAGAAGAATTTGAGACATTGGTGACAATAACTAACTAGACCACTAGCTCAAACTGACAATTTAAATGGATTACAGTGGTAGATCACTGCAAGTAAGGGTCAATGGGCATTAAATAGCAAGGGCAGACAACCCCACAGGTAGGTTCGCCAAAATCCAAGTGGGGCCTGGAGATCTCCAGAATTCCATATGATCTCCAGACTACAGAGATCAATTCCCCTGGGGAAAATGGCTACTTTGGCAGCTGGACTGCATGATGTTGCACCCTGTTGAGATCCCTCCCTTCCACAAACCCTCCCTAGGCTTCACCCCTAAATCTCTAGGAATTTCCCAAACCAGATTTGACAGCCATGACCACCAGCCATTAACTTGGGTCATAAGTATGAAAGAGGCACCAAGCTATTCTGGAAATTCCCCAAGGATTGTATCATACCCCCGAACCTCAGAACAATACAGCCTGTGGCTATGGCAGTTGTGACCAATTAAATTCCCATTTTTTCCCCAAAGAAACTGTGTTCTCTTGCACTATTCTCCATGGTGAAGAGGAAAGAAGTTGCAACTGGGGGGGGGGGATAACCTCGAGGAGGCAAGAAAATCCACATTTATCTGCTTACAACAGGATTCACTGCAGGGAAGCAAAATAGGTTTTGCAATAGAGCTTGAGCCATTCTTACAACATATAGTTGGCAGCAGCCCCCCCCCCCCTTTTTTTGCTGTTTAAGGCCATTTGTTGCTAAGAAAAATATAATGTCAAGAGACAACCATCACAATTCATGCTCAGTTATTTGCATGTATCTTACAATTCCACTTTGTGTCCAGAATTGAAGCAGTGTTACATGTTTGACCACTCTGATGCAGAACCAGAGGCATCAGTCAGTTGCCACAGCCATAATGAATAACATTCTCTATTGACTCCTTTAGGGTGAAAAGGGAGATTTAGGTTTGATGGGCTTACCAGGTACAAGAGGACCAATGGGATCCAAGGTTGGTTGACCTGGCTGCTATGTTATTCCACACTGGCTTCTCCTAATTGCTTGCAGCTGCCTTCTCTATTAGAAAGTGCTTCTGGATATTGTTGTCTTGTTTTGAACAACAGAGGAGTCTGAGGAAGGGAACAGCTGACAGACCTCTTTTTCCATAACTATCATGAAAGGATATAAAAGGCTTACCAATCTATTGTTTGTTTTTGGATTTGAACTTCAGGGTTCTTATCCCAGCTTGATATGAAAGAATTTAGGCTTCAGTCCTAAGAGCACAAGCTGGAAGTAAGCCTCACTGAATAAAATGGGACTTCCTTCTGAGCAGACCTAAGCAGCAGAATGTTTGAACTTTCTCAGGCCAAACTTTCTTTCCCAGACCTGTTCAGCAACTAAGAGTGCAGTCCTAAGCAGACCTTCACTGTTCTACATAAATTGACATCATAAATTGACATCACTGTTCTACATAAATTGAAAGAGGATTGCACTGTGAATTTGGACCTTCATTATTTTTCCCATTGCATCATCTTTCCCATTGCATATTAGGCTGTTAATTTGGTTTATATTTGATATTTTGCTACCCTATGAGTAGAAATAATACCCTCTTTTTATGCATATTACATTTTTCAGCTTGTGGAATGGAACACTGATACCATAAACTGCTTTCTTTACAATATTGTATTAGAAAAAAATGGAAAGCTCTATGAAAAAATTAAAATAGGCTAAGGTGAAATCCCTCTACTTTATCCTTATGGAAACACAGAAAAAATATAAAGATATATTATTAGTTGTTGGTTACTTCAAAGAAAAAAATCTAGCATATTTTCTGGAACTAAAAGAGAGTAAAGAACCTAATTGAAGCATTATTAAGATGTTACCCAGAGCAAATATACCCCAGTTTACAAAGTCTTGGGAAGATTTATTTCATAAAGATTGCTGTACTAGTTGTTATGTTTCCTTTTGCTTAAAAAAAAATCTAAAGCAATTTCAAACCTGGCTACCATGCTTAATGTACTTGATTTTTAAAAATTTCTGTTCATTCATACCCTGTTTCCCCGAATATAAGACATCCCCTGGAAAATAAGACATAGTAGAGGTTTTGCTGAAGTGCAAAATATAAGGCATCCCTGAAAGTAAGACGTAGCAAAGTTTTTGTTTGGAAGCATGCCCAACAAACAGAACACAGAAAAATAAGACATCCCCTGAAAATAAGACATAGCACATCTTGGGGAGCAAAAATTAATATAAGACACTGTCTTATTTTCGGGGAAACACGGTATTGATTTATTGGCTGTGGTATGCTGTTGCACCTTTTTGCCATTTTATTTGCAAGTTCTCTCTAAAGCTACAGACAAAAGTGTCAAAGCCACTAATAATGACTTTTTTGTTAAGATGATTTCATCAATGTCAAATGTTAAGATACAGATCCTTTTTCTAGGGCCACCCTGGAAGCAGAGGAGAAAAGGTCAGTGATACAAAGAAAAAGCTTTTAGTTCATTACTGAAAAGCATCACAATCTATGTTCTTTGGACAAAAGATGTGATGTTTAAATATTTTGGGGCTAGATTCAGTCAAGTGCAGTGTCCATATGTGTAGAAGTTTCAAGAAGCTTGTGTTCTACATTACCTCGCCTACTTAAGTGCACAGTATATGTGCACATACAACACAAATGAAATTGCAAAAATATGTGCATACTTCCCATATTCCCACACTAGTCTCCATGTACCAAACGGCTGGGTGGGTAGGGGACATAAATGAGCTTGCATTCTCTACAAAGCCCCCATGCGCTGCGTGTATGCAAGTTCATCCTTGACACTGGTGGAAAGAATGAAGAAAACAGAGTTCTTTTGAACCACTGGTGTTGTACTTGAGCTCAACTGGGTCATTCCATAAGAGTTTTACTGTTAAATCAATTATGCTTATATTATTTAAAAAGTGCTTAAAGAATAGCCTTTGGTGCACTATTTTCAAAGCATATACTGATGTACTGGGGTGTTGTGTGGTTCCAGGCTGTATGGCCGTGTTCTAGTAGCATTTTCTTGGGGTTCCCCATACACTATAATTTGTTGGCTTATAATATGAAATGGTGACCTGCAAATCTGAATCAGCTCATAGTCACTTCAGCATTCAGTTGAAACACACATTTGGCCAAGAGTAATTTAGTAATGAACAGACATATTATTTAATTTTGTTTACTATCACCACTGCCAGTTCTTTAGCTGGTCATTACAATTACAATTCAAGCCCTGTCCAAAGACCTAGGATGCTGTAATATATCAGCATGTTATTCATACAGATCCGAGCAGAGCTGCCTTTTGAATTTGACAGATGTTGATTTTGTCACTTTGAAGGTGTTTCAAGAGCAGTGTTTTTGGAATGGTGCCCACAGTGCCGATTACCACTGGAATGGTCTCAACTGGTTTGCGCCACCTCTTTCTTCAAATCTATCTTCAAAATTGTTGTGGTTGTTTGGCTTATATACTGCTCTCCCCATGAATGGACTCAGAGAAGTGAACAACCATAAATACAGTATTAAAACAGAATATGAAAACAATTTCTATGTGGCAACCTTCTAAATACACACGACAAAGGCGAGGACAACAGTGATTTTTCTAATAATAAATCAGAGTCACACATTAGAAAAGTAGTCTTTAACTCTTCAGCTTTCACCATGACCTCCACTTTATCCTACTCCTGTTTTTCCTGGTCCCCCCCCCCCCCGGCATCATTTCCCTTCTTTCAACAGTTGTAAGCACACAAATAAGCAAATACAAACAACTATAGTGGGGTGACCCAGCTTAGCTCAGGAAGTGGCTTGGTTTTGGGAGGTTGAGAATACACCAGTGGAAGATCCGAGCAACAGAAAACGGCGTCTAACTTGAAAGTCGTTCTTTGTTTAATCTCTTGGATCTGACCCTTTCTGGTACTTGTGGAAGAGTTCATAAGTGCTTTTTTTTGCTGGGCTTTTAAAAAGTGATGTGTTTGATATTGAATAGTATATGTATGAAGTTAATCTCTGATCTGGCTTTCAACAGGGAGCTCATGGAGGGAAGGGTGACAAAGGCAGCAAAGGTGATAAGGTAAAATTACTTCAGTGGAATTCAACACAGTCTTATCCACATTTATAGTGGATACATAATTGTTGATCTGTATATAACAAATTATGATGGACAAAGGCACACAAATGTTAAGAATGGGGTTATAAAATCAGTACCTAATTTAGATTTAATTTTATTATGTTATTTTTAAAGATATTTCCAATTTTTAAAAGTTGTATTGCTTTTTTAAAAAAACAAGCTGTCTTAAAAAATTTTTTAAAGCTGTCTTAATTATTCTTGTCTGCAGTTAGCTTGTCTGGATTAAAACCATATTTAAATACATGTCTGATTACAGATGAGCATGAATCCCTGTCCCCATTGGACTTTTATGATCAAACAAATCCAGTCTATTGGGTTTCTGATGAGATTGATGGAGATCTTGCCTTTTATTCTCTCCCTTGTGTCTCTGGAATATGCGGGTGAAATGGATATGTGTCGGTGGATGTGTGGATGAGCTAGATCAGGGGTAGGGAACCTGCGGCTCTCCAGATGTTCAGGAACTACAATTCCCTTCAGCCTCTGTCAGCATGGCCAATTGGCCATGCTGGTAGGGGCTGATGGGAATTGTAGTTCCTGAACATCTGGAGAGCCGCAGGTTCCCTACCCCTGAGCTAGATGAAGGGATGAGAAAGGACAAAAGGACCATTTTCCCACTCTTGGGGTTCTGTTCCTCATAGTTTGTGAAGCTCAGTGGAAGATCATTAAAAAGAATCCTCTGGATTAGATAGGGACCAGATTCCAAATGAATCTGGGTTAATCCCACTTTGTTACCTCCTGAGATGTAAGAGAAAGTACTGGTACACAACAGGATATGCACACATACACACATATCCCCTGACACCTAGGGAACTCCAATTACATCAAGAAACTCAAGTTAGGGGAAACTGTTGTCAGTCTTTAAACTAGCCTAGTCTATGTCAGAGCTTGCATCAATTACAGTAGAAAATATTAACTTACATTTCTGCCTTATTTGTAGAATTGTTCAGTCAGATAATGTCCCATTATACTGTGTCCCAATTAGTAAAGAATACCACCCCTTGCATCTGGCATTCATTCGTGGATTGATAGGTCTGCCAGATTTCTGTAAGTTCAGAGCATCCAGTAAACTCGCCCCATCACATAGGTGGTATTGCAGGACAACTTCATTCTCAATAAGACAGTGTGATCCTTAAAGGATAGGCTTCTTAGTTCCTTAAGCAGATGTTTACTGGGGCAAACCAGTAGGGGAAAGAACTGTCATAGTAGCCAGAAAGCTGAAAACACAAAGTGAGTAATCATGAGTCCAAAATTGACTCCATACTATACTGTCAGTAAAGTAATACAGTCTAGTTGACTGTATGCAACTACATCCCTGGTCCCTGCAGCAGACTTGGCCAGAGATATATGTAATTGTCCATAATCTGGTAATTTTCAACTGGATTATATTAATAACTGCAGAAATGAGACTGGTTTTTTTCTTTTGTATCATGCTCAGACAAACCCAAACTTAAAGAGTGTTTCATGTTTTTCCTCCTCACACCTCCATTTTTCCTTGTAGGGATACATAGGCTTCCCTGGAATGCTGGGACAAAAGGTAGGTATACAAGAAGTGGGACATTCTTAAAGTCTTCACTTAATTGAAATGGATGGATTTATAATTTTTGACTGTCCCCAGTTAATTTGTTTTACACTGAAATTTATTTGTATGTGAAGCTTATATTTTTACCCTCATAACTACTCAGCTCATGGAGCCATAGCTGTCTTCAGATGTTCATCTGTGCATGCATTTACTGGTCTTTTCCTGACAACATGAGAGAGCCTAAATACATGTGTAGAGGTTTGCTGCGTACTGGGTTGAACTCACAGGGCATTTCCCCACTCACCACGATCCCCCCTATGCTGCGCACTGCTCTCAGCGCACGGCATCCCTGGCGCACGCCCGGGCGTCCCCACGACCCCACGCTCTGCGCGGGGTCATTAAAAGGCGTTGTTTACAAGAGCGCCAGGGATGCCGCGTGCTGAGGGGGCGCAACAGCAGCAGCAGCAGGGTGGCTGCGCTGTCGCCGCCCCTGTCATGGGGAGTGCCAGGGGACCCCGCGCTACTTGAGGAGAGTAGCGCGGGGCTTAAGGTGAGCGGGGAAAGGCCCACAGATATCTGGGGCAGGGCTGTTGGACTGAATGCTCTAAATAAGTATTCAATGAATATGTGGATAAATGTCTGAAGACGGTTCCTGTCTTGTACATATTTCAGTCCAATGCATGCTGAACCAAGTTAACACAGATTCATGGTTCTGGTGTTAACCTTTAATGCCCTGAGTGGACTGGGGCCCTCAAACCTATGGGACCACATCTCCCAATATCACCCACAGAGAGCATTATGCTCCTCTGGAAGTAACCCCTTAGAAGGACATCTGGCTGGCCTCAACCAAGGCCAGATTATTTTCAGTGCTGACCCCATCCTGGTGGAGCTCTGTCACCTGAGACCAGGGCCCTACAGGATGTAATACAGTTCCACAGGGCCTGTAAGATGGAGATGTAATGCCAGGCTTATGACTGAGGCAGCTAGAGCTCTGCCATCTTGATTGGTGTTTCCTTCCTCTTTCCCCTCCCCATTCTGCTTTTCCCATCCCCCCTTTTTATTCTGCTCCTGTTCCTCCCCCCTTTATTAAATACAATAGGTTCTGGGGGGTGGGAGACATTAGTTTTTAGCTTGATTTGTTTTTACTACATGATCTTCCTCAGTTGGAAAACTTATTTAAAAAAATTGACTGGCACCAAAGCTTTTAAAATTATATATTTAGAGTTGGGTTTTAATTGTTGTTGGGCTGATTTTTATTGTATTAAATTGTTTGTACGTGAGCCACTCTGAACCTGGCTCATATATAAACACTATGATACAATGATGGGGCAGGGTGGAATATAAGCCCAAAATAAAGTGAATCTATTCCTAGGCAAGTCAACTTAAATAAAGGTCTGAGCTCTTTTACAATGCCTGTGTAATGTCAATGGCTTTACGCATTAATTTGCTGGATTAAATTTTTTGACATTTCTTAGTATGTTAGAGAAATTTTAGTTGTTTAAGGTTTCACCTAATATTTCTGCTGATGGAAAAGGAAATGTTTTACCAGTTTCCTCTCTAGCAACAGACCTTTAATTCCCCTTTCATGGTGTGCCCAGAGGCAAGGGGAGAACTTGCTTCCCTGAAAAAATTTAGTGATCCCCCCGCCCCCCCGCCCCCCACATAGACACACTTCCAATCAGTCAGCAAGAGGGCTGGAATGATCTTTGAGGTATGTTCCCCTCCCCATTATTTCTGTAGCTAGCCTAATAGGAATAGTATTTCAGGGGCCATTGGGGGCTCCAGGGAAGGATAAAGAAGTCATGCTCCCCTGATGAAAACCCATTTGTCTGCAGTACTTTTCAGCAGGACACAAACCAGTTATGAATTCCTCTTTAGAATGAGCAGGCTTTTGCATGTAATCCATTACTGTGACACAAATAAGTCAAACTGTATAACCAGTATGTGTCTTTTTACAAAAGTTTTTCTTCCTTTTCAACCCCCTGTCTGTGCTGACATTTTATTTTATTTTATGATTTTACATTTTATGTTTTCATTACTACTGATTGTTTCCTGATTGCTTACTAGACCTATATGACAATCATTAAGTGCTGTACCTTATGATTCTTGACAAATGTATTTTTCTTTTATGTACACTGAGAGCATATGCACCGGAGACAAATTCCTTGTGTGTCCAATCACACTTGGCCAATAAAGATTCTATTCTATTCTATTCTGAAGGGAGAAATGGGTCCAAAGGGAGAGCCTGGTTTATCAGGGCACAGAGGACCTATTGGAAGACCAGGGAAACGAGGGAAACAAGTAGGAATCCTATGCTATCTTTTAAGTTCTTTTCCTAACATGTTTATAGTTGTGCAGTATGTTTTGATCTTGCATTTTTCAGTACCTAACATTTATTTCCTGAGCAGAAAGGTCTAGATCAAGCTGCATTAGATATGAAAAGGAACAAAATGAATGATCTATGGTAACATATTCACATATGTTTCCATTGCAAAAAGAATTATGTATTATTATTTAAAACTCAGTCATGACGTATTTGTATTAAGAGAAGAATATCTAGATAATCTAGGTATCCTAGATAATCTAGATATCTAGTAAAAGACAAATCAATGAGTCATTTACCTAATAAATGTATGGTACATGAGAAAATAAATGACTCCAATCTAAAACACTGAAAGATACCTATCTCAAAAGCAATGTGTCAAAGCTTCATAAAGAATAGAGTTTGGATTGGATTGGTCAAAGTAACATGTTGAGTCATGGAGCAAGAATATAATGGATGATTTTGCCTAGAATATTGCACTGAACTCTTGGTACCACATATCACTATTATTTTCAGGAACTAAAGAGAGAAAGGTTGAAACAGTCAACAATCATAACAAATTAGTCTATAGAGAAATCTGTAATATATTTAACTTTGCAGTATCGTTATTAATGCAGGAAGCACTGACATGTACTTTGGGAAAGGATCTTTTAAGTATCTTCTGATATCTCACTCTTACACAGTATTTTTTTTCATATGATGGAGCAGAACATTAGTAGGAACTGACAGTATTTAGATACATTCAGCAAGCTATTTCCCTGATGGTTTGAAACAGCTCAGACCTCTAGAATGCATTTAATTTTGTTTCAATTATGAAAGGGCTTGACTTTCCAACACTGGAAAGTATTTGCCCCACTGAAGAGTAACCTAATCCTACAGACTTCATTTTCATGTCAGACTGAAATTATCTCTGAGAACATAAGCACATAAGTAGAGCCTGCTGGATCAGACCAATTGTTCATCTTCTAGTCCAATATATGGTTACACACCAAAGCTAACTAGTAGCCTTGGAGGACCAAACAAACCTGGCATAAAGGCTGAGGCCCTCTGCTGTTTCTCAGCACTGAAATTCAGAGGTTTGCTGGCTCTTCCTATGAATTTCTTTGCCACTTTTTATGTGAATAACTTGATTGTTATTAATGCAGAAAAAAGCAGTCACAACACAGATTAGTATCCTGGCCCAAGTAAGTTTTATATTTGCATTATTAATCAATGAAAGCAAGGAATTGATTTAAGCATGTGTGAAACCACCATTGGTGAATTAGCATCATCACCTTTACCTAGGACCAGAACACACGAAAACATCTTACCATGTGTCTAAGTGACAGTTTCAGAATAAATTAAGACATAGATTATGCCTTTTGACTTAATGGATTTTAATACCAGATATTACTGTGCTTTCCCTCTTAGTTACATGGTTATGTGTGCATACACTGAAGTTTATGCATCTTTATCCATCTCATGATGCATATGCTCAATGGTGGGATTCAAATCATTTAACAACTGGTTCTGCCGAAGTGGTGCGAACCTGCTGAATCCCACCACTGCATATGCTGTAATTAATCTGTTAGCCTTTAAGGAGCCATAGACCTTTTTTTAACTTCAATAAATTACTGCACCTGTCTCACTGGATCTTTTATTGGGTGGACTTTTATTCTATGAGGATAAATGCTTTTGTATGTATACAGACTTGCATGTGAAGCAATCATTTTCTCTGACATTGATTAACCCTAAAGCTGACTTAGACTTCTGGCCACAGAAACTACACCAGCAAATACCAGAACCCATTTACCAGACCCAGAAATCAAGCAAGTTTCAACATAAAACCACTGGGTGACTTACTATGGAATGTATTAAATACCATAATGCTTTTTCTTCTGTTCTTATTTATGCTTCACCACACAGTTAATTTCTTGACATCTTCAGAATTGTTTTGAAAGAGAGACTGCTACCAGAGCTGGGAAAGGCAGAGGTATATGACCTCTGTTTAAATAGCTATTGGTTGAATAAGAGGGAACTCTTCTCACCTACTCAGTCATTTCCTGGCTTCAGAGCCAGCTTGAGATCCCTATATAAATTGCTTGCTGTGCAGCTAAATTGAGAAGGTGTCACTTCCACTTCCATTCTGAGATGCATCTTGATTACCTCATCACCTCCTTCAGAGTCAGGTTGGGTTTTTACAGTCATAGCCATTCAGTTACTATAAGCTTCCCAACTCCAAAGACTTTTTATTAAGACCAGCCAAAAGAACAGGGCATGGTGTTGCAACTCTAGAGGTTTAAGCCTTACTAGTTCCACCCAAAACTGGGCTCCATGGCTTTTGTGGCATGCCTAGTATCAAGTTGCCTGCTGAGATTGGGAGGACTTATGCTGCAAATGCTCAAAACAGCCTGCAGAAACACAAGTGCAGTGCTGGGCTGCTGTAGGAATTATGTGCAAAGAAACCAGTCATGCTTTGTGCTATAAATCATAGCTGCTGGTCTGAACTAATTGCATTAAATTGCAGGCCTCAGCAGCGCGCTCCCATCGTGTTTCTGCACATTAAAAACCAACCTGCCCTTTATCAGTGTGGTGCTTTGTTTTCATTATTTTTCCAAAAAGCTTTTGTTCTTGTGCAGACTTCACAGATATTGCAAGAAAATCATCCCCTGTACTTTGAGTGACACATGGGGGTGCTGCACCAAGTTATGAGTAAACTGATCTATGAGTTGATTTGGCAATATACTGCTAAGAGCAACAAAGGGCTCTCAAATAGGAACAGCAACCTGCCATTTGAAACTGAACATCCCAACAGGAGGCAGGCGAGTTCTAGGAAAATTGAAAGCATTGCTCTTCCCTGTTTAGAAATTGTGTCCTATATTTCTTGGATTACATTTCCAAGTGTTTTCAACAGGGCTGAACAAAGTTATCTCAGCTGCTTAATTACATGCATTTTAGTTGGCCAAGTCTGCATAAGTGTGTGTGTATATAGAATAGGAATTCTGAATAAAAATTCTGGAGGAGGCATGTTAGTCTTCTGTGGTCAAAACAACAAAAAGACTCCCAACTCCACTGAATTTCCATTTCTAATGTAAGATTTGTACCCATTTATTTTCTTGTTCAGTTAGCCATTGCAAATAACAAAAGGGCATTGCTAGCATATGATAGCAGATATCATGTTACCATGTTTAGGTGACTGATGATGTCACTGGTGGTGTTTGGTCTAGAATAAAAGAGAGCAAAAACCTACCACACCAATGACTATCAAACTGAAGCCAAAAAGGAATATATTGTGTAAGGAGACAAGTGATCAGAAGACATAAAACACACAGTGTGTGCAGTAACGATACAAAAATAGTAAACAGTCACAGGGCAATTTACAAGAGAACAGTGTAAATAAATAAGTGAAGAAAAAAAGGGAGTGTATCTAAGGCACATGGAAGAGAAAAAGACAAAATTAATGGAAGACTCAGGTAAATCCTGGTGCACAAGCCTCTCAAACAGGTAAGTCTTACAGTCTTCCAAAACAATAATGAATGTCACTTTCTTCGAAAACTGTTTATCTCCAGACGGGCATTTCCAGGTCTCTTCCATTTCACAGCGGCTGAACTGCTTCATCAGTGACACTTACTCATAGCCTGCCCATATTGGGGATATTTTATTCTAGCAAAAATAAAATCCTCTATTGTTTGATCCCAACAAGTTTCTGGGGCTAGGCAGGCATACAAAGTGTCTTCTTGTAGATGCTGCAACTTTGGTGAGAAGCTTGTGCACTAGGACTTAGCCGAGTTTTCCATTATCTCTTTTCTCTTCAGTACACCTTGGGCACACTTCCCCCCCCCCCCACTTCTTTATTTACACTGTTCTCTTGTAAATTGCCTGTTGATTGAATAGAGTTTTTGTATCGTTATTGTACACACTGTGTTTTTCCATTTAAGATCAATATAATTGCATTGCCCTCACTTTTTTTGCTCTCTGTGATGTTGTTTGTAGCTGAATTTGACTATGTTAGAGCACAACTAGTCCTTAGAAAAGGAAATGATGTCAAAGCTGCAGTTGATTGGGGCCATAGCAAGATGTGAGCAAGGTTGTTGGGAATGGGCTGTAATCATTTTGGGGGCCCTGAAGCTCCCACTATCCACTATCACCCCAGTTGCCAAAAAATGCTATTTGAGACATTTGTTACACTTCAGTTAGGAAACATGTGGAATATAGAGAATTGAAGGTTTACTGGCAGCATTCAGGTTCAAAAGTGGTGAACAACTGCATCTTTTTTTTAGAAATACATAGTTCCTGCTTATTTGAGTTTAATTGCCCATAGGCCAAGCACCTGTTTTAAAAACTTTGATGGCAAACTGAAAAACAGAATTTTGCCACATATACTACACAGTTCTGATTTAGACCATTGAGAAGCATCTTTAATTTCACAACATCAGGAAAGGGGGCAAATTTAGTTAGAAACTTTCCCTTTTCTGCTTCATATTTAGGACAGTCAAAAACATATGCACAGATTAATCAAATACATTCAGCAGTCACAGAATGTTTGGCTGATTCCACATGGGCCAAAAACAGTGGTGTGAAAACGGTGTGAAAACAGTATCAACCCTTTTACACCATTTTAAACCCTCTTACACCATTTTCACACTGCTGTTTTTGGCCCATGTGGAATTCAGCCTTTGATTTGAAGGAGTTTGTGAATAATGATCCTTTATCTTGGCTGTTAGGAGTCCATTACAATATGCAATCATATATGCTCGTCTTAATTTAGGAACTGTTAATATATAGAAATACAAGGGTAAAACAGCATTAGCATCAGGTTTAATTCCTACATTTAATGGAGAACACTTTATTGTGACTTTTAAAAAAATCATTCCAGTCATACTTAACTAGTTTGTGAGTACATTACTTAAGTCTTCACTTCATTAACCCACCAGGTGAACAGTACTCTAACTGCTTCATTTTGTCCACAATTGCTCTATGCCACCTTAACCAACTACACTCCTGTATTGCTAACGCTGAAAACAAAGAAGTGATACTTATAATTTATAACAGTTTTCCATATTAGTGTTGAAATTAGAAATACATGGATCCATGGTGAGAAGGTTTGCCTCATGTTGCATAAGGTGCCACTGTTTTGCTTTGCTTCCATTCAGAATAAAATTTCTATTTTGGAGTTTTATCGTTCAGTATAAACAAGGTGAAACATGTTGTCTTTTCCAAGACATAGCAGCTGAATTATGTTACATGGCATGTGTTTCCACCTTGGAAGCTGCTTTTGCGTTATTAACGAAGTGCCAAATGCATTAGGAAACATCTTAGGACAAACCCATTTTCATTATCAGGGACAAAAAGGAGACATGGGACCTCCCGGAATTGCAGGTCGACCTGGGAAACCTGGTCCTCCAGGTCAGCCTGGTCCTCCAGGAACTTTGGTATCAGGTAAGAGATGTCTTTCTGAAGAGATGTCCTTTCCATTTCCTTAATTCATATGGCTATGCAAAAGGGGCAAAAGTAACACATTTCTTACTGGTACTTACTGGTACTTTCTTTCTTGGGCGGGAGATAGGAGATACCACAGAGGATAGGAGGTACCATTTTGACCTCTTTCTTACTGGTATTTCATACTGGCCCATACTAGCTTACTTTCTTCCCTGGATGTCTATGAAACCAAGTCAAGTTTTCAGGTGCAGCTCTAGGGTAGGGCTTTGGTTTTAACTGCAGTATGATCGGGCTGTTTTGCTTACAAACTATACCAAGCACCATGGCGTGTTGCACAATTCAATGGTCTAAACCTGTTGATTTCATAGAGGAAATCTGCACAACTTTGCACTGTCAGTTTTTCACTATTAAAGTGGTTGAATTTATGTTTTCCCCTTCATTCAGAACAACTCACTGGAGAGAATTAATTTTCAGGATACAGGGTATGCTGTCATCCTCAGTATGTTTGATGGTGATTTAGTATGAATCTGTGAACAGATACAGTGAGAATCAAGAATCATCCATACTATCAATCTATTTGAACTAGAGACTTGTCAATATCCTCATTCTTCTGCATATCCTCCTGCTTATATCCAGATGGTGGATCTCCCTCAGAGTCTGCCCTGTTGCAGATCAAGCAATGGCTATAAACAATATAATCAGTGGTATTCCCAAAGGGTTGCATTTGTTGTCCATGTGCATGAACTGCTAGCAAAGTTCTCTGTGTATGAAACCCTAGCAAAGTTTATATTCAGAAATTTGCCAATTTGTACCATCCTGATGTTAAATTATACATTTAGTTTGCTGGTGAGATTCAGTTTTTTCTTTGCAAGATGTCTTTTTGTATTTCACCATCCTAGTATGACAATCTGATATTTTTTAGGGCAACTAACAATGGGGCCAAAAGGGGAAAGAGGACTTCCTGGACCTCCAGGAAAATGTCTTTGCAACTCCCATCAAAATATGAATATCCCACCATATGAGGAGCCACTGTTTGGACAACCTTATTCAAAAGTTCCTGCAGTAAGTGAGTTTGTTAGGAGCTGCTCAGTGTAAAAGGATTCTCAGTTTAAATTGCTGCTTTGGTTAACTTGTACTAGGATGCTATAAGTTTGGAAGTACAATTAATTTGCTTCTAGAAATAAGATATATATTATGAAATAATCAAATTTCTTTTGACAACGTTGTTCTTGAATATGCATGAGTCATGGTCATGATACGACATGTTCTACAGAGATTTCACTGGCAAAATTCTTACATGTATACATAAGTGCTGAAGTCACAACTGATGTATGGAGACCCCAGTTAGGGGCTTTCAAGACAAGTGAGAAGCAAAGGTGGTTTGCCACTGCTTTCCTTCTAGGACTTTTTGAGTCAAAGTTGTTTCTGGATGAGAAACAAGATGTTATCCATCTGCTGATGATGATCCAGAAAAAATATCAAGACCTACTGCATCCAATTTTTGGAAATCACATTCATATTTTCTGTAGTCAAACCACAAGGTTGAAAAAGGTTGCTGGGAAAATGCTATTTCAGTAATGTGAACGGTGTAGAAAGTGGTTGTTCCGATGACACGAGAACCTATTGGATACTGCCTGTGCCATCAGAACATGTATCTCAGGTTTCTTGTTCTTCAATTTTATATTAAAGAGTTTATAATCCAAATTATCACTCCCCTCTCTCCTATCTTTGGAGGCTGGATACTCTCATCGTCCAGAGGTGGAGCATTTCTCTTCCTTAATCTCAGGGGTTAAAAAAATTACAGAAGACCATTCGATTACCAGTAAATCATGCATTCATGCTCATAAAAACAAGTACATTTGGAAGGGGTAGGGTCAACCAGCTCTCCACTATGATCCCAAATTTCACATTTAGATTCTGCCCTGAGATCTCTCTTATTATTCTGCCTGAGTAGATTCTATGACAATCTAGCATTCCAGTTCATTTTGTTGCTTCTCTTTTCCAGATTTTTGTTGTGAATAATCAGGAAGAACTAGATAGACTAAATACGGAAAATGCCTTGGCATTTCGAAGAGATCAGAGATCTTTATATTTCAAGGATACTTTTGGATGGCTTCCAATCCAGGTAAACAAAAAAGTGCAGTTTTTGTTTACAAACACTGGTTAAGAGATTGGGTAGAGAAGTGTGAATGCAATCCGATGACTACTGGGGTTGAGAAATTCCTGGATATTTGGGGTGGAGCTTAGGGAGGGTGGAGTTTAGGAAGGGGAAGGACCTCAGTAGATTCTAACACCATAGATTCTAACATCCAAAACAGCCATTTTTCTCCAGGGGTCTCTGTGGTCTGGGGATCAGTTGAATGAAGGATTTTAATATGGCAAAAAAGCCAGCTATCCACAAACTAAATACAATATAGATTGCAAATATAAGCATATTACAAAAATATATATAAAACACTTACAAATTGAGATATGATGTCACAAATGAATAAATCTCATAACAGTTAGGGCACATTAATGTTTAATCAGCTCCCTATTTTAACAAACTCTTACGCTTTTTGTATGCTATTGCACTGAACTTTGCTACCTGATGAAAGACATCTTTATCTTCTAGCAAAAATGCCCTGACTTCCTGCTCATGATCTTTAATTGCTGGATTACAATATTGTAGCAATAAATTTAAATTAGTAGATTCCTTTCTGTTTTAAGCAGTCCACATTATAAAAGGATATGTATTACGGAATCCACTTCTCCTGAATAGCATATGCACTTCCTCATAGGCCAGGATTTTTAAAAAAATCTACCTGTCACATAGATGATGGAAAGGTATCAAAATGAGCTCTAGAAAAAGCCCATTGAAACTTTGCAATGGCTTTGTTTTGAAAATAGGGTGGCATTGCTAAGCCTACCCAAGATTTCAAAGACCTGAACATGACAGGGAGAACAGCATTGTCTAATTGAGAATCCATACCATCAAGGCGGTGATAGACAAATTTAGTTGCAGAGGGTATAACTCATCTGAGAAGCATCATAGGATCAATCCCAATCTGTTTAAATTTTAAGATTATCTTCTGAGACCAGGTGGGATATGGTATCACTGCCAATAATGAAGATGATAATCCTACAGGATTTAATCGCTGCTGGTATATAACCCTCACCCTGGGTATGGTAAAACCTCAGTTTAGCTTGCATATGTTTCTACACTGATTGAACAAGTGATTGTACATGTGCTGTAGGTTTACCATTGCACAGGAAGACTACCCCTAACCACTTAACTGGTTCAATTCGTTGTCCTGCAATCTGCCATTGTAATCCCCATGCCCAGAATGGGTTGGCCCAGAATGGGTTGACCCAGTAAGGGGGTGGAGACTCAGAGCAGCAGAAAGGCTGAAAGAGCTCTTTGCAGAAGAGTGGGGGAGAATGTAACCCCCATGCCCAGAATGGGTTGGCCCAGAATGGGTTGACCCAGTAAGGGGGTGGAGACTCAGAGCAGCAGAAAGGCTGAAAGAGCTCTTTGCAGAAGACAAGGGTACCAGACTCGGTTTTCTTTTGTGGTTGTAATGGGTGAGAGTTCTCCTGGAGACCTTCATCATGTTGCAACCTGTTCATCAAGCCCTTGGAGTCTTCAGGAGCCAGCCAACTTGCAAAGAAGAATTTGGACTTGGCAATATCAGTAGACTGTAAATAGAAGGACTTGAAACGCAACCTGAACAGGACCTTGAATTGTAACGTTAAAGTTGATGTTATATGTTATATGTAAAGAAAAGTAAACCATTTTGTTGTTTAAAAATTGTTGTTGCAACTCATTCCAAGTACTGCCCCACAGAACCCACAAGCTGAGGTTACAAATGGCGCCCAACCAGCGTGGGGCTTGGAAGTGAGATTGCAAATATAAATTGCTTGCAATGGAAGTGTGCAGCAAGTTGGGGTTTGATCCCCATATAACTGTTTTGTTATTTGATGTAAGTTCAAGAGATGTTGCTATGTGAATTTGAAGCACATGATTCTGTTTGGCAGTTGCATGAAGGAGGGGATTCCAGTTGCAACCCCCCATCCCTTCTGCAAACTAATTGGCTGAATCGCAACATTTGCTGGAAAGTTTTGCAAACTTCCAGTGCAGCTAAGTTTGGAACAGTTGGAAATCCTTGCAAGGGAAAGACAATGTTCTGCATTCAGATGCACCAAATGTGGTTCCTCCAAGTACAGGAATCTCTGGGGGAAATCATTGTGCAATGATTTCAAGAGTTGGATTGTAATTGCTGTCGAGACGCACAGAATTTTAGTGGGGAGAATGTAACCCCCCATGCCCAGAATGGGTTGGCCCAGAATGGGTTGACCCAGTAAGGGGGGGGAGACTCAGAGCAGCAGAAAGGCTGAAAGAGCTCTTTGCAGAAGACAAAGGGTACCAGACTCGGACCTTGATTTCTATAAGCCCATAACACCTTGTTAAGGGTTTTTCTTTTGTGGTTGTAATGGGTGAGAGTTCTCCTGGAGACCTTCATCATGTTGCAACCTGTTCATCAAGCCCTTGGAGTCTTCAGGAGCCAGCCAACTTGCAAAGAAGAATTTGGACTTGGCAATATCAGTAGACTGTAAATAGAAGGACTTGAAACGCAACCTGAACAGGACCTTGAATTGTAACGTTAAATGTTGATGTTATATGTTATATGTAAAGAAAAGTAAACCATTTTGTTGTTTAAAAATTGTTGTTGCAACTCATTCCAAGTACTGCCCCACAGAACCCACAAGCTGAGGTTACACCATCTTGAGCTTTTACATTTGGCGTTAAAATGTACTATTTTGGTCTTAAGATAGTTTATAATTAATTGATCTTCTGTACATTTTTGGGCTAATAGCTCCAATGCTCTCTTAAGGCCAACTTTAGTTAATGAGAACACAACTGCGTCATCCGCATACATAAGTATGGGGACTCTTTTCCCCTGGGCAAGAATGAGGTGTGAATATACTTATCTTGAAAATCTGTTATAAGCAAATGAACATCGACATTAACCAGATGTGGTGCTAAAAGGCACCCTTGCCTCACCCCCTTCTGCATAGGAATAGATGGAAGTTAAGTGTCCTTCTTGTGATACTCTTACCCTCAATGTGGTGTTCTCATGGATCTTAATGATTAGATGTAACAAACGTTTGTCAATGTTAGTACTTACTAGGGTTGATTGCCAGGGTTGATTCAGCAGATCTGGATGACTAGGTGGGTGTCCCCTAATCTTCCTCACCACTCCATGTGCATCCCTCCCAAAGCTGCATGCTTGGTGGACGAGAACGAGCATTCCAGATAAAAGAAGTGTACCGCTCTTTGGTCAAGGGTATCTCCCAAGACAATAAAGATTGCTAAAATTCAAGTGATTATTGTGCATTTATTTCAGCAGCTTACACCCTTCTATCCTGTGGACTACCCTATTCAAGATGGCAGTACCTGTGGAGATGGAATAGTCCAAGATGGAGAAGAGTGTGATGATGGCAATACCATTGTGACTGATGACTGTATAAGTATGTTAGATTTGTTCAGTCTAATTGCTTTCAGTTATTCAGTTTAATTGCTTTTTTACATGGAGATCCTAAAATAAATGGACAGCCTATTCCTATGTTCCACTGACGTAGGATCTAATGCTCTATCCTGTGTAACACTTGTCTGTTGGTACCTCAGTCCCCCCAAACTGGTAATTTATTTAGTAAAAGAATTTGTATGCTTCTTCAGAACCTTCTCAAGGCAGCTCATTACCAAAAAACAATAAAATAAAACTAGTCAATAAAAATGACCGGCTGATAAAAATAGGTCAATAAAAACATACCAGGGGAGAAAAGCAGCATAAAACTGAGTAGACCTCAGGCTTATAGCACACCATAATAAAGCTAAAGAAAAGACTTTTTAGTTAAGTCCCTTGGAGAAAGGTTTTGGTCTGGCATCAAAAGAAAAATAAGGTAGGCAACAGGTGAACTTCAAGGGGGAGGGT
This sequence comes from Sphaerodactylus townsendi, assembly GCF_021028975.2. Taxonomy (NCBI): domain Eukaryota; kingdom Metazoa; phylum Chordata; class Lepidosauria; order Squamata; family Sphaerodactylidae; genus Sphaerodactylus; species Sphaerodactylus townsendi. Next base: position 38,835,813 of record NC_059435.1, read on the forward strand.
TGTCCAGAGGCAAAGTGCAGCCACTAAAAATTTCCCATCTCTAGTTCCCACCCAACCAAGGGTACAGACACAAGAAGAAGAGTTTGGATTTATACCCTGCCTTCTCTCCTGTAAAGAGACTCAAGGCAGCTTATAAACTCCTTTCACTTCCTCTCCCCACAAAAGACACCTTGTGAGGTATGTGGGTGGGGTAGAGAGAGTTCTGAGAGAATTGAGACTAGCCCAAGGTCACCCAGCAGGAGTGTAGGAGTGTGGAAACAACATCCAGTTTACCAGATAAGAGTCCTCCGCTCACATGGCAGAGTGGTGAATCAACCTTTGTTTTCCAGTTTACAGTCCACCTGCTCTTAATCACTACACCACACTGGCTCTCAACAGAAGGACTTGGAAGACAGATCTTGACTGGCAGGATAGACAATATGGGAGAAGGCAGTCTTTCACGTACCCTTATTCGAATCTAAGCTATGTAGGGTCCTAAACATGCAGTTCAAATCATGGCCAAAAACAGATGGATAACTAGTGTAGAACTTTTAAAATAGGGGTGACACAATGCTTGTAACCAATTCCAGACAATAGTCTGGCTGACTCATTTTGAAACATCTGGGTGCTGTGTGGTTTCCGGGCTGTATGGCCGTGTTCTAGCAGCATTCTCTCCTGACGTTTCGCCTGCGTCTGTGGCTGGCATCTTCCTCTGAAGATGCCAGCCACAGACGCAGGCGAAATGTCAGGAGAGAATGCTGCTGGAACACGGCCATACAGCCCGGAAACCACACAGCACCCAAGTGATTCCGGACGTGAAAGCCTTCGACAATACATTTTGAAACAATTTCTGGGTGATTTTCTAAGGCAGGTCAATTGGGAACATATTATAATAGTCTAACCTGTATGTGATCAGAGCATGAATCACCATGATCTGAAGCCATCAGACTGACTCTAAGCATCATTTTTGATGGTGTCTGGGTCGAGTTAGACCAGGGCGAATGCTTATGGTCATTTGAAGCAATGGCCTACTGGCATTACATTAATTAGAGGCCAGGGTCTGAGACCTACAATCTACTCCTTCTATATGGGAGGCTGACGAACATCCTCAAGTAAGATGCATAAGCATGCAACCATTGCATCAGGATCAATTAATTGCAAACTATGCAGAAACTGTTGTCATTAATGATAGGAAGAAAATCTATGATGTTGTCTATGAAACTGAAATGCCAACTAAATAACCCCCTTTTCTTTGTTATTTTCTTTGTTGTACATTAGGATGCCGCCATGCTTATTGTGGAGATGGCTACCGACAAGAAGGCATAGAGGATTGTGATGGGACAGATTTTGGATATTTAACATGTAAAACATATCTTCCTGGGTATGGCCTTTTAAATTTTATTCAGTCATACAAATGGGAGCTGCAAGAAGATTTGTTGGGAAGGAAGTGGGGAAGTTCTCTTTTTATTCTTTTCCCTCCTATTTTTTCACTTTAATGGGTTTAGAGAGTAGTTATGGGCTCAGAAAAGTTTCTTCTGAAACTGATTACTTGTCTTCCTTGCTTGGGAAGTATCATAGCTATGAATCAGTATGCCATTCAGTGTGTTAGCTATGGGACCTGCTCTCCCCCCACCCAAATTCAGCAGCAAAGAGATTGGGGCACAGATTCTCTTTGTTCCTAAAACAAAATTAGGCAGAAAGTAGACCACCAGACGCATCTCACCCTTGAATTAAGTGACAACATTAGGTCTAATTATATGTTACATTTTTTCTAGGGATATCCCTGAGATGGCTTGGGGATGTTTTCTGATGTTCTGTACTTTCTAGATGCACAGAGGCCCAATTTGGATTAGAGAACCATGGTCTCTGTACATTTGCCTCATGACCTGGGAGAGTAGCTGTTTGCCTCATTTAGCAAAGTAGTATGTTTTCCATCAACACATGTAAAGCCACCAGTGTGACAAACAGGGGCTCCTTGGGATCATTTCAGTTGAGGAAAACAGCACGGAGGGGACTGTCTGTATGTTCTCTTCCCACACTCTATTGTCTCAATCTGAATTGGAAGCATGGGACTCCAGAAAATATTTCCAAGGTGATTAGGGTGGCCAAATACCCCCTCCCCTCCCTGCCCCAGCCACCATTAAGGGAATGGGGAGTAGGGTTGCCAGATCCAGGTTGGGAAACTTCTGGAGACTTGGGGTGGAGCCTGAGGAGGACAGGGACCTCGGGTATATCGACACAGAGTTCCCTCTCCAACTCATCCATTTTCTCCAGAGGAACTGATCTCTATAGTCTGAAGATAAGGTATAATTTTGGATGATCCCACCTGGAGCCTGGCATCCCTAAAGCAGACCCAAGGATGTCTCTGAGGAAAATATATCGCAGTTAGGCATCGAGAGGAAACAAGCTGTGCTCATTTCCTTTTCAAACAATATATTTCATTCACGCCCTTTGTGTTGAGAGCACTTGTTTTTGCTGCTAGTGTATCTCCCACTGTCATGAGGAAGGGACATATATATTTCCTGAGAGAAGCACTATAAATCTCTCTGCTTTTCATCAGGGTCAAAATATCTCTATAGTCAGTGAACTTTGCTCACTCCCTCTTCTCGCATTTAGGGAGCTGTACATGACCCTCCCCTGTTCATTAGCTATACTTTAGAGTAAGCTGAAAAATATTAATTGGAACCAGAACCGGGGGGCTCCTTTTTAGTCTGATAGGGTACTTGGCCGATGGTTTACTTTACATGCATTGTGTATACATGGTTCCTTCAAGTCAGCATTTCACCTGCAGTTACTATTTCTTCTCTCGTGCTGCCAGGTATAATTATCATCTTACAGGAAACACTTAATTTGCAAATGAAGTTATCTGCAGGGCCCTCATAGTTTATGAAAGAATAATGTGTTAATTGCCAGGAATAGGAATCCATAAGAGTCCATTCTGGCAAAGGCTCTTCTGTGTAAGCTCTCAGCCTGTAATTGTAATCCTCTGCAGCACCATCTGCAGTGATACTACTGTACAAAATAAATAAATTCAGGTTGGGGAAGCAATCTGGCAAACAGAAGTTAAAGGTTGGTATGTAAGTCCAGGTTTTAAAATCAGGCAGCTCCCTTTCTGGGGCTTATTCATTGATTATTGGGGTGAATTTATTTATTATTGACATTTGTATCCTGCCTTTCTATTTCTAGCTCAAAGTAGCTTACAGATTGTTCCATTAAAATTATAGACATACAATAAACCATTCATAAAAACAATCTGCAGAATGTCCTATTCCTGCCTCTCAGGTCCTGCTGAATGCCCTGGCAAACTGCTCCCTCCCCTTACTTCTTCAAGGGTCCTTTTCCTAAAACAGGGGGACACTATAATGAAACAGGCTCATGCCAGGCAAGAAGCCTACAAGGATCTCATCCAGAAAATTATGGCCTTCAAAGCATAACTTGCACAAGAGGATATACAGAGAGAAACAATTCTTCAGTTAGATGGGTTATTGGATTCTCAGACAGGACGATTGCTAGGATACTTCTCAGACTTGGCTGGATAAAAGGATATAACTTGGGCACTGATGCAACTGCAGAAGCATTTAGCTTCTGGGGAATTATTTATTTGTAAAATAACTACTCAGAAATAACAAAAAGTAGCCATATAGACAAGGGATGTCCTTCCTCTTGCAATCAATGCTGTGACACTTGTACAACTGTCAACAAACATTTCATTGTATTCTTGGGCAGAATCATTGTGTTTGGCTGGCCACAGAACTGCATACTGAGTACTAGGAAAACATGATTTTCCTGCATGAAAGCAGATTTTCTTCAAACCAGCCATGCAGAACTCAATGCCCATAACACTTGCTGAATTAGGAACCATGAGTATTGGAATGTGCAGCAAAATAGGCATCTGTCTGTTTGCACTGTGCTTATTTCTATAGAAGTTCCCCTCCTGTTCTCATACAACTATTTATGTGTGAGTGCCTTTTAAAAAATGTAATTAGAGTGATTGTTTGGAAGGGCTGGCTTCTAATGTTTCCTTTAAAAAAACCCAAAACAAAAATATTTTTTCCTCTCCCAGCCTTAAGGTCAATGTTGGACTATAACAGCAGAATGAATTGATGCATTTTGATTATCAACAAAGGGCAAATATTGAAGAAAACTTCAACACATAGTAGAATATATAGATCCTGGTCTGTGTGGTTCTAGGAGCAAGTTCAGTGCCTGGAAGAATCTTTGGCAGGAACGCCACCCCTACCACAGAAGACACAGGAGGTCCAGAAGACCTCCATAGTTTGGTGGGAAGATGCAACCTTGCCCACCAACATTATATGCTCTTCTGCATAAACTTATCACCCTGATCAGGCAGTTAATTTTACTCTAAGATTCTCTGACATGCAGAGATCAAAATGCCAAAGACTTTCATTGAGTGCAAGGTAGTCCCCTATGCAAGCACTGGGTCATTACTAACCAATGGGGTGATGTCACTTCACATTTACTACACAGACTTAGTTTACAGGGTGGTTTGTCATTGCCTTCCCCAAACATGTACACTTTACCTCCAGCATGTTCGGTATTAATGTTACCAACCTCAGAAAGATGATCGGCTGAATCAACCTTGAGCTGGCTACCTAAGGTTGTCTTCCGTTGGGATAGAACTCAGGTCATGAATAGAACTTGGACTGAAGTACTACAGTTTACCCCTCTACCTCAGGGCTCATGAAAGAAGCTCTTAATTAGATTCCAAACAATTGCTGCTTAGTAAATTCATGGAAATATATATAATTAGGCTTACCATTTGGTCTCTGAGGGTGGGAAATCTTACTCTTTCAACTCCTGTTGCCTACCAGCACTCCAACAGGAGGAAAAAATCATTGTTGAGTGACAGTGTTTAGGTCATGTCATTTACTAGAAAAACCAAGTGGCAGTATTCTGTCACTTCCAGACAAAACCTGGAAGTGACATCACATCATTCTAGGAATTGCTGGAAACTCTTTTACCACAGAGTTTCCAGCAATTCCTACATCAACGTGACATCACTTCCAGGTTTTGTCTGGAAGTGACAGAATACTGCCACTTGGCAGCCCCTCCATTTTCCCTGCTTCTCCAGATTTCAGTTGGTTCCAGCTGGCAGGCAGCAGGCTGGCAACCCCATAAAAGCCAGCTTATTTTTTTACTTCAAGTTTTTACCCATGATTTCTATGCAGTGTGCTTGTTCTTTTTCTTTATCTGAGATTCAGACTGCATAGGACATTTCCCCACTCATACTCCACATAACCTGTAAAGCCATCAAGGGTCAAGAAAACACATGAGGGAGAGAATGAAGCCATCTACCCCACTGTGGTCATAGTCCAAATCAGGTCCTGGGGTGCTTGAGGAAGTAAGTTCTATGCAGGAGCCATCTAGCTATGGGAAATGTGGATTCCCTCAATTCTATTAATCGAGTAATATCTCATGTAGCTTGAGTTTAAATTTGTTTAATTTCTTATATAAAATTACAGTCAGAACCCAGCTGTCCATCTCCTGAAAAATATTAAAATTGTCTGGTAAATTAGGCACCATTCTTCCAAAACAACATGGACAAGTTATTTGCAAAGAAAATGTAAATGTCTCCTCATTATTGGTAAAACGTTTCATATGTAACAACTTGTATGTTTCACCTTTGCTTTCAGGTCTTATGGAAAATTACGATGTACTTCTTATTGCTATATTGACTCTACAGAGTGCCGATATTTTACATGAAGTGTGGGCAGAGGTAGGTAAGCATTTCCCCATATGTCATGCTTACAGCAGGTGCTATGTTATCATCAACCAAGATCAGGCAATAGACACAACAGTCTCTGGGATGAAACAACCAGGGACATGCTGTTGGTGGTGGCTTGAGATTCATTTTCAATTGACTTGCACTGGAAGAAAATAGGACCACTGAATTCTGTCTTAGTAGAAAACTGTCAAGCAACATTCTCCACTCAGACTTAAAATTTCACACGGCTGCTTATGGGAACTGCCATAACAAGAGAAAAACCAAACTTCATTTTACTTCAAAATGGTTACTTCAACAGAACACAATAATACCTCAATTTAGCACTGTTAGTCATAAAAATAAGCTCTGCAGGTTGTTGATGTTTGTGTAGCAGAAAAAAGATTTTCCCAGTATAAACACAAAGCATACTCTGGTTGCAGTGTTTATAAGGACTATTTTGGGTTCTTTTCTAATAATGTGAACTTTGTATATGCTTTAGCTGCCTGAATTATGGGTTCAGATTTGTTAGAAGCCCCCCCCCCCCTTTTGTGTATACATTGATATGGGCAATTTAGCCATGTGCTTAAGCAAGGAAAACCAGCCTGAGGAGCTGATCATCTTTATTTGGAGACTGCTACTATAGAAGAATATAAAGATGTACATAAATTTATATATGTGTATATATATTTATATAGACAAATTCCAGATGGCTAGCACTGTAATCTGTTGCAGAAAACTCAATGACATCTCAAAGGCTAACACATATATTGTGGTTTTGTATGCGAGGATCCGTGCCGTTAGATATACAGTTACTTTTATTTGCAATCACTGCGTATCTGATAAAGTGACTTCTGGCTTAGGAAAACCGCTACAGCAATAAATTTGTTAGGCTTTATGGTGCCTCATTCTTGAATTTATGAAATGGAAGCATTCAAAAAAGAGTCATACTTGCCTATTATGAAGGACAATAGGAACCGGATCAGCAAACTGGAAATACTTCCGCCTGCATTGGAAGCCTTAGGACTGACTAACCCATCATCAAGCAATGACCTGGATGCAATCAACTCTCTTTGGAACAAGATCTTCAGAACTGATTCATAGTGATCATTATCTTTGCACCATGTTCCTACCAAGGTTCTAAATTATTCATCATAAAGCCTTGTGTTAATATGCCTGAAATCTGAAGTTATGAAACAAAATTGGAGGGATGCATTATGAAAATCTTAGAATTACATTAAAGACTGTTGTGAAAAACCTTCAAGCTGTCTAATTATCAACTTCCATTGTAGCTTAGATGCCACAAAATCAACTTTTTATTTTATCTTTTTCATGTACCTAATAGTTACTCAGTTGAGCTGGTTTCCAGTACAGCAGTATTCTTATTTGCATATAGGAGCCATCCCAGAAGTGTTGTTCAGACTATATACTCTATAGAATTTATATGTATATATGTGATTTATTAAAAAGACTGCTATGCTATCTTTGATAGCATTTAGGAAAATTATAGATTTCCTTTACAGCAAATACTAAAGAGCAGTTTTCATGTTGGAAGTATGCTAGCTGTGATACAAATGAAGTTGTCATAAATTTAGATAGATCTTGTATGATGATATGTGGATTCAGACTTAGAAGAATCAAGATAGGTCAATCTTTCCTACTGGTCATTGTTCTTGGTTTATCTTTAAGGGTCTGTTGTGTTTGTTTGAAATGCATGAACACATATATAACATCTGTTGACTGTCCTATTACTTCTATAGAAGTTGAATAAGGAAGATGTTATATTGTTATAATAAACATTAAATTAAAACCAACTAGTGTATACCTGTTTTTATCATGCGAGAGATGAATACATACTATGTACTGTTTACACACACTATAGTAAGAAGCCAATAAATTGCTCCTAAATGGCTTTATCATAATGAAACTGGTCGCAATACAGAGAACAATTGTCAGGCACTCCTCCATCTCTTGAATTCAGTGAAACATCATTTAACTTATGAGTTTTAAGTCTTATTAATTTCAACAAGACTTGGTGTAGTTTTCTCTGGGTAATCTCCAGTGGCCCACTGCCCAGTCCTTTGCATGCTTTGACAACAAGAGCCAAGGGAGGTTGTGGAGGAAGGTGAACGAGGCTAGCTTCCTCTTCCTTCCTCCACTCAGTACTGGCAACCACAGATAGGCTACTTTAAGCCCATTGCCTACGTGCAGAACGGCATGTATCTCATGCCAGGTCTGCTTGACCAATAGGGGTCAATTACCTGGTCACTGACTTCTGACCTCACTAATTAGCATGCACAACATTAACTCCTTCATTACTGGATTGTGTGACTGGCACTTGCCAAATACTAACAGGCTGCCACTGAAATGTATAGGCATAGACCCAATGTTTCCCAAGAACCATACATTGCAGAATTTCCTCATTCTCAGGAAGCATTCTGTTAAGAGATAAAAAGATTATTAGACCTTTGCTATGTGATGCTGGCAAGAAGATGAAGTGAAGAAGACAGATGTTAAGGTACAGTCTTTTTTTCCCAGTTCACCAGCAGTGAAGAGTCTTCAGCATCCACTGGGGACTCCACAATTTATTTTGGCCAGACAAAGCAGCCCAAAGCAGGAAGTGGTGGTTTGAAAAGAAAGTAAATATGCCTCCCCCATCCCCCACCCCTTCTAGGTTAATGTTTTGATGCATTCAGTCGGATCTGCAGAGATTTGCTGTGCCTGGTAAAGTCCAGCATTTTCATCTCATTTTTATATTGGTGCATGGCAACACTCCAAGTCCTAAAAGACTGGAGCAAAAGTCTTGTGGCATGCTTTGATTGCATTTGTGATTACTGCGCCAGTTAAGAGAAGAAGACCTATGCCAATTTGTTCAGCAGAGATGTTCTGCCAATTGAAATTGTATTAAGGGAATGCACTCCTACTGGAAATTATATTACAGATTTATTTTATTTAATTTTTGGCAAAGAACAAGGATTAGAAAAAAGAACTTTGCTGTAGAAGCTTCTCTGCTCCCAGTGTTTTGATTTTCATTTCTCAGCTTCCCTGGTCTGTGTGTCCCCAAATATGAAAGGATAAGTCTTGTTTATAGTTTGTTTCTGATTTTAGGATTCTTTTAAAAGGCTTTTTATGGTTACATGCACCAGAGAGACTGTCAATTAAAATAAATGCGTCTCATGCTTGCTGGTAGTAGTGCTAAAATGAGTATACCAAACAAGGAACCTATATCACAGGAGAGGAAAAACCCACCACCACTGGCCACTGCTGCCTCCCATCTCACTCTGCCCCCAACCTGAGCATTCTGTGCTTCTTCCTCCCCAACCCTCTCTTCATTCAGTTTCCACTTCTCAACCCTCCCAGTGATCTGTTCTCCCATCTAGCTGATCTTTACCTTGCTTCCCCCACCCCACCCCACCCCATGCAAATGTGTTAGCCCCATGCAAATGTGTTAGCTTCTATATGTTGCTTTTAGGCAGAATTTTACCCCATGCGTATACATCTTTCCTGTCTCCCACTGGCCCCATTGATGGGATTTTTTGATCTGCACAGTGGGGACATGCAAAACTCGTGGAGGAAATCCCATATCCCAACCCCTCACCTTTTAGCTTGGCTGCAGCAAGGCTCTGCCAGCCCCATGGATGGGCGCTGAGTAGCTTCTGGACACCACTGCAGTCAGGCCTGCCAGGGGCTCCTGGCCTCTGCTGCTACCATGGATGAGCTGAGAGATGAGCTGCACCCCACACCCAGCTGCGACATCAGGGGGCGGAGGCAGCTGCTCCAGGCCCAGCTCGGCTGGCAGAGGACAGAGATGGCCACAAAAGATAAATGCATTCCCTGCACATGCACTGATAGTGCTTTCTTTAATTTCAGGGGAGTTTAACCCCCCTGTTTGTTTGTTTGTTTGTTTAGTTAGTTTAAGCCTTTTCTGCAAACTTGGTGGGTATCTCAAATTTGAAGGAACATCTGTTTGGATTAAGTGGAACCCATATCTGCAAAAGTTTTTGCAGACAGGTGGCACAGTTGAGAATTAGAGATATCGACAGAAAAGGAGAGGAAGCCATCCTTGTACTGTAAGACAAACACTGTGAGTTAGTTCAGAGTATAGTATGTAATGTTAAAAGCATCAAGGATAAACTGTGCCCTAGAAGTCATGCTCTTTGATCCAGGTGTTCTAATCTGCTAATTTTACGGAGTTAAATTATGGTTACTTTCTGTCGTGAAGGAATCTATATTAATTAATTAATGGCACCTATATTTAATTAATGCCTGAATAAACCTTACTCCTTCCCTTATGCTATGAAAATGGAAAGGAGTAGGGTTGCATTTAATATGTTTTACAAGGTGCACAACTGTATTATGATGATGAATTTAAGGAGTAGCAGCAAAGATTCAGCTTAGTTCAGTTAACATGTTTGAGGGAAAGAACAGAGCTATTTCAAAGAGCAGTGGTGAAGACTTTTGTATTGCACTTACTTTCTCTTGGGAGACACATTGTGATGTAAGATTGTTTTTGCTTTACTGTCTGTTCTTGGCAGAAAGAAATTTGAAAGGTTTGGTTAGAAATGCCATTGAATCGAATCGAATAAGAGATAAGACTGTTATCTTATTAGAACAGGGAATATCCTCTGACTTAAAGAGATGCGGAGGGTGGATCTCACTCACTTGCAAGATTCAGGGCTGCTTTCACACCACCTGCCTGATTGGTGCATTTTTTTCATGTTTCCAAATGACATCATCCTCTGTTTGTACAATCCATTTCTTCTGCACATGTACAAAACCCTGCTTTTTTCTCTGTTCCAGGTGAAGGGAGAAAAGAGGGTTCATCCAAATGTGACAAGTAACCCAGTCTGTGCCCAAGTTTGTTTATGAACTATTTTTGAAGCTTTTCAAGTCAAGCAGGAAAACATTATCAGCTGCTAATTGCTGCAGATCACAGAGCTGTAAAAGGGACAGCTGCTGAAAGCTGGCTCAAACGTTGTCAGGCCAGTGGGAAATCCAGGGACTATTTAAGGGCCAAACTTGACAGTATCAGACACATAACTGAATCTCTCATTAGATTAAAAAAAATTAAAAATAGCCACAGAGGGTACTTGGAACTGGAGTTACATTGTGCGGGACTTGCTAAACATTGAATTTTAGTCACCTGAGAAAAAGAACATGGTTAGCTGGGATGGAGCACCACTCTGGAAAACGCAGGCCTCTTCTGTTAATCTTAACCAGGCATTTAAAGTCTTGTGGAGTCATATCTTCATACTGCATAGTTCTTCAGCTGAAAAACTGCTATCATTTGTAATGAAAACAGAAGTTCTGGCTCCTGCAGATCAGTTCCAATGGGATACCCGCCCCCACCCCAAGAGATTTCTGTGACAGCCAAGAATAGAATCTGTGTTTCCAGTAAGTCTTTCTTATGACGGTTGAGGAAATTTGTTTGTTTCTCTGACAGTGCAATCTTCAACAGATTTACACCCTTCTAAGTCCACTGAAGTAAATGGATTTACAAGTGTGGGCTCTGCTGAGATTTTACAGCTCAGAAGGCACCATTCAGAAATGGCTGCCCGAGAAGTACTCTCATGTTTTCAGAAAAATCAAACTGTCCATAATTCATATTTGATAAGGCTATGGGCTATGATGATTGCTAGCATAGTGCCTAGCCCAAACTCTGTCAGGTGGCTCAGATTACTCTGTCCACATTTCACTTTGAGATCATATGGGTAAAATGCTATGGAGTAACCTAATGAGGCTTTTCCATACTGTCAGCACTTCAAAATGGAAGGATTTTTACTCCAAAGGGACACCCACCCTGCTCTCTCTCAATTGCATTCTAAATCTAGTCTTGTAGGACACACATTTCACAATCCTGATTGAGGCAGATGATCAGACATTTCTCCATTTTATCTGGAGAGGCCCAGTGCTCATCTCCTTTGTTATTCAGGCAACCTCGAGAGTTACAGTGGCAGGGGGAATCTACTTCTTGAACTTGGCAACGGCCGGAAAAAGTCACAGCAGTACAAAAATAGGGTATGCTGCACTCGAAACTGTTATTTTTAATAAGTATGCAGGTAACCTCATACCCATTGCCATGATATAAAACTACATGGCTGCATGGAATTCACCTATAACCTGCCAGTGCCATTGGGTTTCAAGTTCAGTGTTGTATACCTGAGCTTGCAGACCCAATATCAAGTTACAGGGAAAGAATGGAAATCGTTGTGCCGTGGTAAAGACCCTGCAGAAGCCAGCAATGATGAATGGCTTCTCAGTTGCACGAAGGAGGCTGAATGCCAGCTGTTGAGCAAAAACCGAGTGGAAAACTATGACCTATCGGAAAATATGTGAGACATGTTTAGTCTCTGAAGACAAGATACGACCTGACAATCTCCTCCCTGAAAACAGATGCTAATTTAATTGGGGTAGGTTTGGCAGCAAGCCATGGTTGTAGTGCTGGAGAAGATGAGTTGGAAGAAGAAAAAGCTCACCGTGCATACATTTTAGATTTATTTGGGCCTGCATGCAGTTAGGGCTAGGGGTAAAATTCTTCAGCAAGGTAAAAACTCCTGTCCCAAGAAAAGGTAAACTCTACAATTCAGAAATTGTTCAGAATGTATTCTGATTTGGCAAGTAAGAAGTGGAGACAAGAAATAATGACTAATGTGAAGGTCTACCTGCCCCCTGCCCAACTGTGGGCAGTCTTGGCCAGCCTTGGCCTCCTCTTGTTCCTCTAAGACAGGGATCCCCAAACTTTTTAAGCAGGGGGCCAGTTCACTGTCCCTCAGACTGTTGGAGGGCCGGACTAAAAAAAAACTATGAACAAATTCCTATGCACAAATGATTGTAAAATGTTTGATTTCACCTTTCAGCCTTTCTGTCATGGTCTATTTTTAGAACAGTGACCAAAGTATGTCAAGTACAGGGTGGGCTCCAAATATTGTTGGGGAGGCTGTGGAATACCTTCCCCTGTAAAAAAAAAAAAGCAGAACTTTCCCAATGAAGCATTCCATCTAACCCAGGATCAGGTATCTTCCTCCCTAGCAGCGAGCGATTCGCCAGCCTGGCTGATGCCAATGGGAGTGAGGCAGAACAGAAAGCTTGAGAGCAACACATGGAGTAGCCAAGAGGGAAGGGCGAAGCAGGCGTTGCCACATGTAAGGTTTCCAACTCTGGGTCAGAAAATTCATGGAGATTTGGGGGTGCCGTCATGTAACTGCAATCAACAGCCGTTGGGGCCGGTTCCTCCTCTCCCTCGAGCCCCCACTGCACATGAATGGAGCCATCGCTGCCATGCCTGGCGGGCCGGATAAATGCCTCCAGGGGGCCACATTTGGCCCCCGGGCCTTAGTTTGGGGACCCCTGCTCTAAGATCATAACTGTTGCACACAAACCTTAAACCACTCTTTGAAACAAGGAAGGCTGGAAACATGCATTTTAAAAAGTGAAAGTGGCTATTCCTAGGTTGCTGAACAGTATAATTCTGTTTTTGTTCAGCATGATTGTGGGATCACAAAATATGGTTTGCCTTCTTTCATTCAGGCATTTACATAAGACAGCTATATCTCTAACCCAGAAATACACCACCTCCTTCAAACTCAAGGCCAACTGTAAGGGATTCTGGGCACCCTCAAAAAATACAATTTATTTTTTTGAGGGAAATTATAGTATCATAATCCTGATGTCACATTGAAATTGCTTTACACTGGGGTACACATGTGTCCTGAATGTATTTTTTTTCTTTCAAACCAGCATCCACCAGGAGAGACCTATAATCTACTGTCTGTATATATAACCATAACACTTCCACATCTGCTTTCTACTAGACTGAATGAGAGAATGGGGATCTGATTCCAATGTGGCCAGTTACCCAGAACTGCAGATTATGCGCAGGGATCTTCTCCAAATGCCAGAGAGAGGGTTAGTTGCAATTCAGAATCAGAATGGATTAGAAATTCACACTGCAATTTTCTGTGTTCAACCATTTTTTATTTCCACCACCTTCTAGGAGTAAATTAATGTTCATTTTAGCCACCATGTGATACCAGGATGAATTTTTTTTTTAATTAGAATAATACCTATTGATTGCAGAATTGCAGTTTGGAAGAAGACCAGATACATTCCACTCCTACAAGAACACAATAATTACTTTCTAAATAATCTTTGCAAATCAAGAGCTATCAAGCTATTTTTTTTAAAAAAATGCATATTATTAATAAATAATCTTTTAAATAATATTAAAAATGAATTGATTGCTTTCATTATTATTATACAAAACAGAGTGTCCAACTATAGCTTGGGATTGAAAAAAGTAAAAAGACACTTATTACACAAACTGATTGCTTTTGTTTTAGAGCTGATGAATGAATGTGGAATAAAAATGCTTTCATTTGTTGCTGTAGCTGAGAAAAACAATGCAGCTGTGTCCCTCCCCCCACAAATACCAGCATAGGGCATCCTATCCATTAGACAGTCCATTGATCAAGACTAACAGATACAAATATTCCAATCAGCCCCAGCCCCACCGCTACACTCTGAGCCCAAATAAGCTCGGCTTTATTTTCAAAGCCATTCCTCATACTTTATTGAAGAGACCAAATTTTTGAATAAAGTGAACATTTAGTATGGTTCTAATTGCAGTTGGAGCCCCATTTCTGTGGCACAGAAACTGAAATTATGCATACGAGGACATCCTGGAAAATGGCTTTTTCCCCTTTAGGTGAAACAGGAAAACATGGAGGATTTTGAAATCAAACTAGTTGTTGCTTAAGTTTAAACTGGTGATTGCATTTTCTTAGGGTAGAAATATTCAAGACAAGAACAGGGAACTCAGTCCAAGGCTGCAAAGCACTTCAGCACCATCAAAGAAGCCAGTTAGTTTCAATCTATTCAGTCCAGGTTTCTTTTGGCCATATGGGTTGCCCTTCTATTTATATTAGAGTATCAACCATAACACAGAGGCCTGAAGGTGAGCTTGCCATGCTGGAGAGACATTATGCTGCCACCTCTTCCTCTGCCTGCATTTGCTGGCACAACTAGGATGGGGTCAAATGTTTGGCAAAATGCAAAAATTCGTAAGCAAGTATGAACGTTTTTAATTCAATAACATCAGCCAATGGAATGGATACCTGTCCTTTCAGAAGATGGCTAATGTGGTCTGTTACCATGCCTACAGTGAAACCTCCTGGTTGAAGCCCATTGATTTCACTTATTGTTAAAAAATTAAGAATGGAGAAGATGAGAGAAAAAAACAAAGGAGTAACAAGGAGAAAAACAAACAAGAAAAACAAGCACACTCACACTACTGATTCTAGATTTTTTCAGAACTAGTGGGTTTAAAATCCAGATCCTTCTAATCCACTGATCAAATTCAAGGTCTCCAATATCTAGGGAGGCAAGAGCTAAGAAAAACTTGCTCTACAGCCAGCATTGTCCCTATCAGTGATGTGAAGTTTGGCAGCTCACAGAGGCTCAACAGGCCCTGTTTGAAACACCATTCTACTAGAAGTCCAAACGAAGGCCATTGATTTCAAAGGTCTTTGAAATCATACACACTCAGCACTAGGAAGTCTGGACAGGATTGTACTGCCACTCTCATAACATTTGGCATTTTTGTCTGACAGATCACCAGTTTATATTGATATATTTAATATGTTTTAAAATAAGGCAATCTTACAAAATATCAAGCCAATTTAATACATACCACAAATGTGTACCGGGGGGTGGGGGGAGGAGTTTCTAGTAAAATGTTTGTTCTTTGTTGAAACACAACAGTTCTATGAGTTTCTACATTACTTTAAAAAGATATACATTTTGCAAGTAAAATATGCCAACAGCTGATAAATTAGAAGCATTTCAGATCACTTTGGTATTCTTATGTCATGAGCAAATGCATTAGCCAAACAGACAGCTTATAGCAGAAGTGCCCTTTACACGAGGTTAAATTGACTGATAGTATTTTTACATGAACTTTCAAAATCTTTTAAAATATGGACTTGTGCATTTTTGCCTTGCTGCTCCGATCCCTGAGAATATATCAGCTGCTAAAAAGGAATCAGAAGGTGGACATGTATTTGGATTGTATGCTGTAGCTAGACTGACAGTTCATTTTTGATAAAGTGAAGAATGGGACAGAGATGTAAGACATCTTTGCTTTGGAAATGAAATGTCAGTCTAATAGTTGAGAGCAGAAAGCATGCTTATATTTCAGTTGCAAGATTGCACAATTATCCTTTTAACCCCCAAGCAACATACTACCCTGTGAAATGCTCACACTCAGCACTGAATAAGTGGACCAGCTGTTTTTGCCCATCTGGCACAGTCCTTTGACAAGCCCCACAGCAGAGGTTCTGTATCAGCATACATCAGACGTCACCACTGCTTGGCAGCTTTGCTTGATAAAACAATATTAAGTATCACAAATGTGCGTTGCTTTATGAGATGTACATTAATTTTGGGAAAGCTATTAGACTTCCACACAGGACAACAAGACTTTCTGCAATAAACGAAAATGACAGATCTTCTAATAGCAAGTAGAGAAGTCAATTTGACCAGGAATAATTGAAGTACAGGAATGTCCAGTGTATTATATATATCGCAAGGGTCTGCCCTCACTTCCTGATCTCCTCACAAAACGTGAGAGACCTTGTAGCACAAATGTAATTTTGCTTCACAGCCAGAGCGGGCAGGGTTTGCCCTGGCCCTCCGCCTACAACCAGCCACTTTGTGCTGCTTTGCATGTTTCCCGTAGCCATGGGGATTCCCAGCCTGCCTTTCTCAGGGGATGGTTCAGTTCAATCGCAGAGGAACAAATGGAGCTGCTTTCTCTTTTGGCCATGGGCTGCCTCCCCACCCCACCTCCCCCTTCAAGTTAAAGAAAAGAAGTTCACTTACACAGGCTTAGCCAAAACACACCAAACACCTGCATTCTTCATGATGATAACCTTACTCTACAAGAAGCCAGCCATGAGAACTGAATGGATTTGTTTTATGATGAAGCACATGCATTGCTCCCAGGAGATGGAAGAGAAGCCCTAGAATACTAATTCCGGTAGGAATAGGACTAAATAGGCTGAAATATTTATTGTGCAAAAAACCTTTTTCTCTGTTCATTATTCGTAACTATGCCACTGATGTGAGATTTAAATGACTGGGAGCAATACAGCAACTTTAGCAAGTGGCACCTGTAGCCCTGTGGAAATGCACTGTTGCCTCCAGCCACCTGGTTGTGTGTTAAAATCTGTGGAAACAGAGTGGTGAGCTTCCCCATCTGGCTGAAGATGCCTCATAATAAGCTTCCAATTAGATGAACACATTTTCTCCAAACCTCCACTGGTTCAGAACCAGTGTAAAAAAAGCAGTAGCCACAGAACTCCAAACATTTCAAGAAAGCAAAGTGTCCATCTTGGCTGGATGTTGGAGTGAGTGGGGCACAGTAACGAGGAGGAGAATCAAGCAAAGGAGCAACCGGGAAGAGAAGTGCAGTGGGAAGGGAGGAATGGCGGATGCTTGACAAGATGCTGGGCAGGGAATGAAAAACATGGTGTCCAGGAATGTCTCTTCACCATTAGAAAATATGTCAATAGATAGCCCTTAAGTTGAAGAACGATAGTCACTGCTTTTCCAGGCAGTTTTTCCTTTCCTTTTCCTTTCACCTTTGAATGACATAAAAATGAACTCCTCTGCAAGTGATCAGAAGAAATTCCTGAGGTTAACATTAGAACTAGAATGAATTCTGTATGTGGCCTATCAATCTTTAATTCAGAGGTGAATTTCTATCTTCAGCTGCAAGGAAAGTTATTCATTCTAAACTCTGCTTAGAGAAACCAGTTATGCCTTTAAAAATTAGAAGCAGTTCTTGTACTCTTGGTGAGACTGGAGCCCTTTTCAAAAGTTTCCCAAGTACCCCAAATCCACCTTTTTGTAAACCAGATCTGCTAGATCTTTAAACCACACGTAGACACAAAATATCTTGGTTGCAAAAAGGCCCTTGAAATAAAGGTTATATCTTCCAATGCATCAGTTTCCCACAAGTTCAATGTACCATGTCTCCCCCGCCCTTCCCCGCAACTTGTATAGCATTGGGGTGATCACAGGGTAAGGACTAATGCTAGCACTAGGATTTCAAGATTGCGAATATGCCCTTATTTTAAGAAGATGGCTATCGCTACTTAGCATCATGAAATGTATTACTGCTAGATACTTGGCAAGTGTATACTGATGTGGCTTCTCATGGATGGGTGTAGCCAACAGCGGTCGTCACTGAATGAAAAAGTGGGCGGCTGGGTATGTTATGATACTAATTCCTGGCCACTGCTTATAATTTAGTTTACAAGAATACCTTGTCTGGACACTAACATTTAGAAATCTTGGTAGAGAGTTGTAATAGTAAAACTAAATTCTGCTCTTGCTTTCACTGATTTGAACCCGGAACTGCTTCAAACTATTTAGCACAATGGCACCAAACTCCATGCCTTCAACCTCAATTAATGGTCTGAAACACAGTAAACACTACGGGATTTGGCTTAAAACGTTTTCTGTAAGGATAGGCATAACCCTGCCAGTATATATAGCACCTTTGCATTTAAGCGCAAACAAGCATTATTATTATTTTCAAAACCTATGTATAAAAAAGCAAAACTTTGGAGTCTTTTCCTTCCCCAAGTATGGAAAGAAATACAAAGAAACAGAAATAGCCTTCTGGGGGAAAAAGCTATGTTAACAAATACAATCCCTGAATTTGTGAGGCACTGCGTTGGCTGACGCTCACACCACCTCGTCTGATTCAAGCCCGTGTTCTTCATACAGTGCATCCAAGATGCCGAGCTGCTTTTCCATGGCTGGTAGGTAGATGTTAAGGTCCCTTTGCATCCCGCTATAAAAAAGTTCGTTGTGATTACTGCATTCTCCGACAGACAGTGCAGCCACAAAGTTTTCATAGTTGGGGGATGCCCTTAAAGCTAGCTGCAAGGAGAAAAGACAGAAACAGCAACTTATTTCCCAGAATATGGTCACAAGACTAAAGCTAAGCAGGTCTGGCTCTGGTCAGTACCTGGATGAAAGACTTTAGCTGTGGCCTGGAGTTCCATGATGGAAAAAAAGGCAGACTATAAATGTACACATACACAAATTTCAAATGTACACATACACAAAATATGTGTATGTGTACATACACGTGTACTTTGTCAAACCCAGCCGACAGGCAGAGGGAGCTCTTATCTGGGTAGTGATTCCCCCTGATGTCACTGCCCAAATAAGGAGCTCCCTCTGCCTCCCAGGGTTTGAGGAAGCCCAGCCAGCCAGGGTGCCTCGGGGTTCCCCCTTCACCCTGGGAGGAGGAGGAGGGCAGCAACAAGCAGCTTCCCGGGGGTAGGGAGGTTGTCCCGCCTCCAGCCTCCTTTTCATGGATAGAAAATGGTGACTTGCGTATAAGCCGCGGAGGCTTTTCTCAGCCTTTAAACAGGGATGAAAAACACGGCTTATACGCGAGTATATCCGGTAATTAAAATTATGTTTATTTTTGTGCCACAGACAAGGGGAAAAAATTAAAGGCAAAATGTCAGAAAACAACACCAGAGGGATCAGACTTAAAAACAAGGCTCCAGAAAGAAGTCAGCTATCCTTTATTCGGACCCCTCACAGGTCTCTCTGCTAATTTATCTTGCACCTGTAGTCTTTGGTCTCAGATGGTAGGGAAGAAGGGGGTATCAGAGAACAAACGTAACCTTATTCGGGCAAGCCTGAGACAGCTATGGCTTTCTGTGGCATTAAATGAGGGAGGAAAGGCTACATATGCAGATATAGCTTCAGGAGTCAGAAAAGCTATTTGATAATTTTTTTTTATACTGAGTGGCTAGACATCCATCAAAACATGCTCTCATCATTACAAACTTTTTATTATGCTGGTGACACTGAGGACAAATCAGTGATATTTTTTTCTTCAATGTACGTAAATGCTATCTTAGGCAGAGTTATTCCATCCACTAAAATCAGTGTACTTAAAAAGCATGTAACTCTACTTAAAATGGGACTATGCATAAATTAGTTGGCAGGTCTGAAATGCATAAATTAGTTGGCAGGAAAAAGTTGAGAAAACATGCTTTTAATACATAAAAGGTCTACTCAGACAATGCATGTTGCATATAAAGTGAGTGAATTAAAGGAATCTAACCCTGTTATCCTCATAAATGACTAAAACAGTACAAACTCACCGCAAAAACTCCACGGACAACCCATCCGTGGTGTTGTCGTAATGTTCTGCCATAAGCATTATCTGGGATCATAAAGAAAAAGAAAGCATTTCATGTAGTCATGTATATCAAACCAGCTAACAGGCTTTTCAACAATATTAAGTCAATGAATGCTCCTTCTTAAAGCAAACGTGTTTAATTTCCAAGCATAATTTTCATTATAAGAACTGTAAATGCAATTCATGCTCTTATCCATTTTTTAAAATATATAATATTTTATAGAAGGTTTAACTTTTATTTCCTTTTGATAATTTGTTTTACTTTTGTCAATTTGTTACCACCCCTGATTAACAGTTTCTGGTCAGATCGTAAACAAAACTTCTTAATGTATGCCTTATAAGGATTATTGTTTTGTATTGCATAACTGTAAATGCAAGCTCAATTAATAAAAGTGACAGAAAACAGACTACCTCCCTCCAGTTTATTTGGCATTTTGTATTTTTCTATAAAATGTTCCATACTTACTCAGTGCTGTTTGAATATTCTTTTCTCCCTTCTTTAGTTCTGTTAAAAACTCCTTCAGAAATTTTAAACCCCTGTTTGGAACAAGACCATAATAGTAACATTATAAAGTTGTGACTTAATTTTTTCTTAAAGAGAAGATGCTAGGTGTGGAGTGTGAATATTACATGTTTAAAAACCACCAAAATATATTTTTTAAATTGTGAAAACTGGCAATACATATATTTCAACAATTGTGAAAACTGGCATTAGAGAGTAATAAAAACAAATATTGATTGCTGTAAGAAAAGTTTTCGTCTCGTCAGCAAAATTCTCTCACAAACCTCCACTTAGAAAAACTTCAAGGCCTGTTAATCAGTAGGATTAGTTCTGCATCAGGCATTTTGGACATGATTCTGTAATGGGCCGCATAAATCTTGCATAGTTATGCTTTTTATCAATTTATGGTTTCTTTTTTAATGAGAAAATCACCCCCTCACAAAATAAGTATAATTCATCACCTCAAAGTCTTACTGGCTTGCCCGTTAGAACTAGCAAAAATCACTAGGGCTGCTCCTCTCCCAGTGGCAAAGCTGCAACGGGGTGAGGGTGCCACGCCCTGGGCGCACACCACTAGCGTCACGTGGGGGCAGAAAATCGTCCCCCAGCCCCCCCTCCCCAGGGGCGGGGCATGGACGCATGGGCAGATCGTGCCCCGGGAGCAGTTCCCTCTCCTTCTGTCCCTGTCCTCTCCTGAGCCTTCTGCCCACCCATCATTCACCAATTTGATTGTGTTTCTGAAACCATTTTATACAAACCTAATTGTTGAATATGCATCTGGTGAAGCATAGTGACTAAGAGAATGAGCCAGGATGTTGTCAGTTCAAATCTCAGTTTAGCCACAAAACTCGCTAGAGTTCTCATTCAGTCTGTCTCCCATCTGCAAAATGGGGACAAAAATACCTCCTGACTTTACAAGGTTCTCCAAAGTGTTATTGGGATCTGTACATGAAGCACTTTGATCACTGAAAGCACTACACAGATGTTAAATATTTATTATATGGAATCAGCCACACTGATTCAATGAGGGCATGTACACCTAGAGCCAAGAGACACTTGTACTTCCACTGGGGTTTGTTGCAGGAAACCATGAGGTAATGCAGATGTAGAAGTATCAGTCTTACTGGCTGCAAACATATGGACCTATCCTAAGTGAAGCTTGCTTGGCATAATTCAAGCTAACTTTTAAGATAATGGTTACAGCTGCACCAGTGTGGCCAAAGGTGTTCCGAAGGCAGGTCAGGGAGTGGAGAAGACGTCAGTTTCTTCCTGGCCTTTGCCTGTGGGAATGCCAATGCTGCTGGTTTGGGCTTACACCACCCTTTTTGGTGGTGTAAGCCCATAAAGCCCAATGGAGAGCTTTTCGGCAGTTTTGTTTTTAGCCTCTCTGCGCTGCCGAGAAGCTCTCCTGGAGGTGGCAAAGCAGCACCAAAGCAATGCTGTGGCCTGCCACTGGGGGCTCTGGCTGTCAGTCTCTGATTCTTATTTGCTCCTTTTAGTATTCAATTTTGTGTTTGTGGAGTTTTTAAAAAATATTGCTTTTGTATTTTAGTTTTTAAATTGTCTAGATTATTGTTAGCAGGAAGGGGTGTTTTTTTTGCTTCTTTGCTTGACTCAAAGGAGAGACCAAAATACCCAAATAAATAAACGGAGTGAGAGGTCACAAAGATGAAGGTTAGCGAAAGCTTATCAGAAGGGCAGGTGTCTGTGCTGTACTGAGTTCAGCAACATTGCGTGTAGCAACTTTCAGTCTTGCAAATCTGAACTTGAGTACAGATTTAAAGATCAGTACACATTCTTCTGTCATACAGGGATACTTGAGATTTCCTAATCACCTAATTTACTTGGCATGTTAAAGGCCAGGATGGCAAAGGAGAACATTTACTGATATTGCTGGTTATTATGCACATCCTATTATGCACATCTTTCTAGCGATATAGGAAAAAATATTTTAAAAACACCAATGTGGATTTTACCACATGAAGCAACAACTATGAGAATCTAGTTGTTACAGAGTATCTGTAAATCCTGTCAGCATTTCAAACGTCAGACAGTTTACCTTTTAAGCCAGAGAAGAGCCTCTGTTGCAGAGTTTCTAACTTGGGCTTCTTCGTTGCTCACTTCATGGAGGACAATTTTCTGAAGCGTACTGAACTCATCTTTGTTGGTTATGTATTTCTGATTGATTTTCTGGAAGGGACAGGAAAGATAATGAACTTCATGTTTCATGAAAAATATTTTCAGAGCCTTACAGAACATACTGCATTTTAGGTAGCCCTCTCAAGGATGCCGAGATTCGAAATACGCAAACACCGGAGGGGCCAAAAGTGATGCCCTCATGCCGCTGTGGTTCGCATAGTGCAGGTGGGAAGATGCCACTTTTGAAAAACCACGCTCCCCAAGCAAGGTTCAAAAGCGGTGGCACGAGCACAGCACTACTGCGATGCAGCAGTGCCAGCTGTGCGAACAGTGCCCTAGGGACGGTGTATTTACCGTCCCTAGGGTGCTGTTATTGGGCTGTGTGGAAACAGCGTAAGAGATGGCACCCAGGAATAATGTATCAGTTTGGCCACTGTGGTTTTTGGAGAGAGCTGCTGATCTGTGTGGCATCCACCAGATAAACAGAAAAACTATCAGAGTGCCTTTTTTTCTCTGCCTCCGAGTAGCATCCACAGGATTATTTCCACATTGACTTTGAAAATAGCTAATGTTGCTGTTATCAACTGGAAGGTAAGGTTGACACAGTTACCTTGATGTTTCCTACAAAGTCCATCTTAACAGGAGCAAAGACTGTGGATCCAAGTTTGTCTAGAAAAGAAGAAAATAACTACTTAAGACTTAAGTTGCTTTAATTTTGATCTACCAGTAAAGAAAGATGGGGTGAGGGGGAGAGAGAAAGGTTTGAGCATCCCATATTTCCTAATATGTAGCACAGTTTTGCTTCCCAAAGTTCCCAGAGTCACCACTGATCTCAAAAAGCAGCAGAAGCTGAAGTCAATGACCTCATTCTTTGCAGGTGTGTGGAGGAGGCAGCCAAAGGCCTGCCAAGCAAGTTTAAACAGGAACCCAGTTGGGAACGCAACACATTTGCTGCTTCTAGAGTGTCTGGTTTTTTCCTTATTTCTGAATCAGCCTGTGGATTGAGCAGGACTTTCTTGTGTTGAAGTAAGAGGCATTTATTGGGATCTTCCGGCAGCTACTGTACTTATAACAGAATCACAATGGAGATCCATCATCACACAGGCTCATTTAAACTGGGATGTTTGTACTGATGGGATGTTTTTTGTAAGATGGATCTTCCTCCCTCCACCAGCACAGACACCTCCTTCGGGTGGAAAAGCTGGAAAGTGTGATCTCTGCAGAACAAGTGCCCTGAAATGCAGCCAATTTATTTACTGTATTTATTTAATATAACAACGTACATTTTTGCCATCAAGTCACAGCTGATTTATGGCGACTCAGTAGAGTTTGCAAGGCAAGAGACCTTGAAAGATGGTTTGCCATTGCCTGCCTCCACGTCATGGCCCCTGGCATTCTTTGGAGGTCTTCCATCCAAATGCCCGCCAGGGTTGAGGCTGACCCTATTGAGCATTTGACTGGGCCAAGGTCACCCAGCAAGTTTCCATGGCAGAGTGGGGATTCGAATCTGGGTTTACCAGATCCTAGTCTAACAACTTAACCTCCACACCATGCTGGCTGAAGCTTTTTTTACCATCAAAATATGCAAATTACTAAAATCCAAAATCCAACCCAGACACAGTTACAGAGTGAAAGACCAATGGCAGACAGTTTATAAAAGTTACAAAATGAATACGAAATAGTGAATAATAGAAAAGAGCCAGGCAGAAAGGCAATAACCACACTCCTTGACACACATCTGCTCACTCTGAACTTTGTCCTGAAGCCAGAGAACATGAGCACAAATGGCCAGGCAGAAGTCTACTCTGATCCTGGGAGAGCCCTGGAATTATGCCAGGAATTCTTTTTTCACTTTCTAAAAACTAATGCTGGGCCAGAGAACTGTTCTTAAGTACAGGGAATGGTCCACACTGGACAGAGTGTTTAACACTCTCTCCCATGCCTGTTCTGTAATTTAAATAACCTCTCCGAAGCTTTAAATTAGGAATATGTCAATAAGATGACAGATTCAGGTTCAGCTAACTTCAGGTTTGGAGGAGCTATGTAGATTGTGGAAGAGAGATTCCCTCCTTAAGCATCCTTTCCCTAATAATCAAATCAGCGGCGTGGAGTTGCCAAATAACTTTTTCTTTTAAAAAAAATGAAATCCTAATTTCAGAATTTCTTGGGTCTTTCTAGTTTAGTCTTCGTCCTCTCTCATACTTTGATCAACCTTAAAAACACGCACAAGGAGGCTGCGATTTTCTTGCACCATCTGCCATTTATCCATGAACAAACTTGCAATCTAATCTACTAAAGCTGAATGTCAAGCTCTCCCAGGCTTCTGTGTGTTCCTCTGAATAGATTTTGGCTGCTTGGCAGGCGTTTGGCTCCTTCCTCCACATTCTTGTGACAAATGGAGGTAACTGAATTAAACCATGGCTTGGTGTAATGTCAGAACTGAACTTAAAACTTGAATTGTTTAATTCCTGCATTATCTATACCAGGGGTAGGGAACCTGCGGCTCTCCAGATGTTCAGGAACTACAATTCCCATCAGCCCCTACCAGCATGGCCAATTGGCCATGCTGACAGAGGCTGATGGGAATTGTAGTTCCTGAACATCTGGAGAGCCGCAGGTTCCCTACCCCTGATCTACACTCAGAATGGATACAGAAGAACACAGCAATAGAATGGAACCCTCCTTTGTACTGGAACCCTTTTTAAAAGGAGTAACACTCTAACTCCTGGATTATTTGTCACTAAACATAACAGGATTGGATGTATTTTTCTCCCTCCCAGGGCACCTTGTTGAGAGAATGTCTGCTATTGCAGAATGAACCATCGTGGACTTTCTTTCCTGTCCTTTATACTGTCATTAAAGAGTGATCCTCTTGGGAGAGGGAGTGCACTGTGTATTCAAATGTGTATAATATGTATTTGTCAATGATCCCTACAGAAGTAACTAACACTGTTAGCTGACACTCCTTTGAACGAGCCTTTTAATTCAACAAAGGCTCCATCTTATTCCCAACCTCTCATAAAATGTACAGAGATTTAATGATCCAAAGTTTATTTTCTTGTACCCATCAATGACCAAATTGGGAGTGAGAAGCAATAAAGACATGGTTATTTAGCAAACCCAAACAGAAGCCTGACTCCAGAGCTGATTTAAGATATTTCACCAACCCAAGAAGGTAAACCCATCCCCTCCTTGAAGAAGACCTCAGAGCTTAAATAATCTGAAAGTGTTTTAGACCCACAGTAGTTTGGCAAATGGTATAAAAGTAGAGTTCAGAAAATCCAAGTTCAGATTCCAAACAACATGCTATATATTCAAAAAGAAAAAAAAAGCAACAAGGCTAAAGTATTAACTTCTACTTGATCAACTAAGAGGTTTCATTTTGTCATTCAGAAAACTGGTAATCACATACCCAAGACTGGAACTATTGCATAACAAGATTGTAGAAATTCTTCTGTGGGTATGCCACCATCCTCCGAAAGGTCAATATCACTGAATCTTTGGGGCAAGAATACAAAGAAAATATTATGTGGTATCTTAATGGCTAGCATGCTGAAGCATAAGGTTTTGGAGGCTAGAGCCCATTTCATCACATGCATGAAATAAAACTTTGGTCAATAGAAATATATATATACACAGTGGTGAATGTAATGCACACATTAAATTTACCAGGTGACTGCCACAGAACTTGCTAGCTGCAAGGTCCCCCTGAGAACTCAATTCAAGAGAACCACACAGGTCTGATCCAGATTGGTCCTCTTACAATTTCCCTGTCCTGAAAGTCAGGTATATGACTGATCTTATCCCCAAAAGACAGAACGTGGAAATGGTCAGTGGCAAAGGAGTGGCAAAGGAGTGGCAAAGATCCTTTCAGGTGCTGTAAGGATTTTTTGATTTACACTTTAAAGGTTTGGCAAACTGAACATTCACAACAGTAAATATAGAAATACTTATGCTCTGTTGTGCTCAAATTTCTTGTAGATAATATTGTGCTGTCATTGTCTGGCAGATATCCAAGTTTTACGGAAGGTGGGCAAATTTTGGGTTTGGTGACATGCCATCACAAGCTATCATTATTTAGCTCTTGCTTTTCTAGTCAAGAGTACACATCACATCAGTTCTCAGAGAATATCTTCATTTTTATGCTACAAAGTTTGGTTCAAGCAAAAAGATTTATGCCAAGGTAAGTTAAATTGGAGCAGGCAATCGTTGGCATATGTGCCATCACAGCACACTAGACCATTGTGTTTGGCATCCTGGGCCAGAGCTCGGCCCAAGAAACCATGTCATTGGCAGCATTGTTGGGACCAGCCATGTCAACAGGCCAAGCTTATGGTCGACATCCCCTCTCAAGACTACCGGGTGTGCCCAAGGTGAATCTCTGAGATCCTGGTAGCACCTCTGACACCTAACTTCCTTTGCGCATGTGTGCTCAAGTCATAGAATCTCTCCTCCCACCTCTGGTTTGTTGGAACATTAGCATCTTCCTGTGACGTTTTCTTTTTTTTTTCTGGCACTTGGGTCAGACAGATTGCCTATCTTTGAACCAAAAGTTCATTTACATATTGTTGACTTTCATTTCCTGCTATTGTTTGATAACTGGATCATGCTAACAGACCATAGGTTCAGAGCCAGTTCATGCTGTACTATTTCTGTGCATGAAAACAATGCTGGGTATATCCAGCTGTACATGCATATAAAAAAATGCTGACATGTGAACTGGGAGATTCAAATCTGGGTTTCTCAGATCCTAGTCAAAACGCTAATCACTATTCCACACTGGATTGCAGTAACCTCCCATGATCACAAAGCATCTGCTTTTCCAAGTGCTGCATCAAGAAACTGGTGTGATACCTATATACATGTTTGCCTGGTGTATTATTAGAGTAAACTGATCCTTCCCTGGCCTGAATAATGTTGATTAAAGTTCTTCACACTCTGTTTTATACATACAAGTGGCACATTACCTATAGTTCATGACACTAAAGAAAGTAGGAATGTTGTCTTCTCCTGCCGTATGCAACAATGTTGACTGGGTTGCAGAACTGATCTCGGGCTGGAAAGATTCACCGTCATGATTCTCCTCTTTTGGCAGCACTTCATTCTCCCCATCTTTACCAATTCCATCTTGGACTGAAATGGTACAGGAGATACTGAATGAAACCTATTGGTTAAAACCTATTGTGTTTACTTCTTTCAGGTTTCCCACACAGTTCAGATCCTGCATCTCAGGCAGGCCTATCATTGGACATTTACCTGCTTCTCTGACATGTAGAGCATCTGAGGGGCAAAACTGGAAGGTGTGGCCAAATACTGTCTCTGCCTGTGTATACGGCTTGGTGACGAAGAAGAGCTGAGACGGGTAACTGCCTTATGAGATGACAGGTGTACAGTTCAGTTTGATTGACACAGTCTGTTTCTTCTTATTTAGATTATAATTGCTTAGCGCCACCTACACCTATGACTCTGGCATTACAAGGACTTTCTCCCTTATGGATGTCCTGTTCCAGTCAAGGCTAAGTCGGACCAGCTGCACGTCTCCTGTGCTCGAGGCAGAATAAAAGTGTCTGCCTGGGGAAAGGATTGAGACCTTTTCTGCTTGGGACTTTTTCACTTGTGAGAGATTTTTATCATTGCTTTTATTGTAGTCTCACGTCTTTTGTCGTGTGACTCATTAGAAGCTGATTGGATATAACTTGTTGAGAGGAAGGCAGGATAGAAGCATTTGAAATAAAAAGATTGTAAGACTCTCCAGTAAAAACGTTTAGACAGTGTTTAGTTGCACTTCTCTTTCCTTATAATTCTAAGTAACAACTCTGTGTGCATTACCTGTCAAATTCTCCTCAGCATTCACTTCACAGTTCATCTCATCTGTTTCCTGGAGTACAGGCATCCAGTTATCGATCAAGGTTTGCTCATGAAGGTTAGAGTTTGCATATATAGATCCATTTTCGCAGTGTTTCAGTTCCATCTGCCTGGGAGGAAAAAAAAACAAAAAGAAAGAAAAAAATCAATTTTACCAATAAGGGTAACATTCCAATGGTCAATCATCTAGAATTGAAAACTACATAACATTATACAATGGGCCAGCATCACCATTTTCCTAAGGTACCTTCCACACATGCAGAATAATGCACTTTTAATGCTCTCTGCAGCTGGAATTTATTGTGTGGAATTGCAAAACCCCCTTGCAAACAATTGAAAGTGCATTATTCTGCATGTGCGGAAGGGGCCTAAGGGGTACTGTGTGCTGGAAGGCTATACAAAGCTATACAGCGGAGTAACAACCTGGTCCACCACACTGCCTCACCTTTAAAAACAAAAATCTTTGTGACTAGTTGTTCACAAATTCCGCCTTAAAATACCAATTAAACAGTGGTGGTAATTCAGCTTTTAAAACGAACTTTAAGAGTGCAGCTCCAGCTGCTTTACAAATTCTCCTTCACTTCAACATGAAATGACAAAACCATTTTCTATTTTTGAGAAGCCAGACACATGATGAACTCTCTTTATAAAGCATGCATTAAATTTTAAAAATGCAATCCCAAACCACTAAAACAAGAATACTGAACTTAAAGTTGCTCACTGGCACCACTGACAATGGAAATCAATTCAGAATGGGTTTGCATCTATTGAAAAATCCTTGAAGAGACTAAAGAATTGGGGAAAGGCAGTTTTCAGATTCAAATGTCTGCCTGTGGCTTTCCAACAGCGACATAGACCTGCATTCAACCGGTAAAAAATGATATCAACAAATGAAGAAGAAAAGAGTATTTTACCTTTCTGATATAGTGTGACCAGTTATGCCGGGAGGTTTTAGCTGCAAGAAAAAGAGAATATGTTGATGTTCTGTTGCTTCAGGTTTCATTGTGGACACACAAAGCCTGTCTTCATATATATATGACAGCTCAAAGCTGTCTTCATGTATATTTAAGGAATGTGGAGGAATTAAAAACACAATCCTTGTATGAAAGCCGGCAGGCATCGATGATATTTTCATCAGAACCTAAGCATGGCAACCTTAATGGTGAAACCCTAAGCAGAGTTGCATCCTTTTAAGCCCACCGGCTTCTATGGGCCTTAGAATTCTGTGTAACTTCAGTAAGGACTGAAACAAAAGTCTACAAAATTAAATGTAAGCAAATAATAAATAAATAAATACAATGTGCCTTAAGCTAAGAACAGGTGACATTCATGTTAATGGTACATACACATTAATAACAACTTGTAGGCCAGCTTGATCTGAAAAGGAAATATGAGATAAAAAGTCTAGGCTATAATTCCCTTCTGCTACTCAAGCAGCCTTGCTCCAGAGAAAATAACATCATTTCAGAGAGAGAAGATCTCTACAACACTAACTGGTTTGGGGAAATTTCATGTTTATCTTGATGGATTTTCATTTTTCTTTAGGAACTCATTTGCATCAGTCCTTCACTCTTTCATGCTTCACTCCAAAGGAGGTCTTGCACAAGCTGAAGCTACTTATACTTCCACAGAGGGGAATCCTGAATTTCTTTTGCAGATTCTCCCCTTCTGTGGCAGTTCAGTTCTTCGGGTGGCTCCAGAGGATCTGCCAACTTTCAGGAACAACTTGAGGGACGTAAGAAGTTGCAGTAGAAAGATGGAGGTAGCAATCCTGCAACTTTCTAGCTAGAATAACTCGCAGATTGTTAGATCTAAACCACTTTGTTTCCATTTATAAAAGGTGGCTCATGGACTGGACATTTCACAAATAGCCTTGCTGCAGTTTTGTAAAATATTTTCCCAACCACAGGCTGAAGGACATTATGTCCACACACCCTTTTGCTGGCAAAGTATCCAAAACTAGGCAGGACCAAAATGTCCTCATTTACCATAGCACCCAAACTGATCACATATTCGTCACATATCGCTACCTTGTTTGATTTGAGAGCAGCCAAGGGCGGAGACCCAGACGGCACTACCTGCAACAATTCCGAAGAGAAGGCTGCGTTGGCAATCTGCATACATTCTTCAAGAGTCTTCAAAAATGTGGTACATGTGGATGTCAGCAATGCTCCCATATCAATTCCATTCTGAAAGATCAGAAGACCATGCCCAACATCAGCTAGTTCCCAGGATAACAAGCCTGCCTCAACCACTGTTACTGAATTAATAACACTCTAATACCAAGTTTTCTTATTTTCAACAAAGAAATACTTAAGTCACACAGACAACATTACACCAACACAGCAAGCTGCCTTATACTGAATCAGACCATTGGTCTGTCAGGATCAGTATTGCGTATTCTGAATGGCAGCAGCTGTCCAGTCTTACCCCCTGTGTCTATTACAATACATGCCATTCTTTCCTCAGCAAGATCTTTGGAAGCGAGTTGGCCAATAGATAAATGGTTGGAAAAGCATCATCAAAGTATTCAGTGGGCCCAGCAGGGGCCTCATTATCTAGACTTGCTTGAGGCCATCTGGGAACAATTTCTGGATCAGCCACAAGACGACTTAGGGTGTGGAACTTTGATGGTTTTAACCATCAGGGAGTTAACTGCGCTATTTGCCTTTCTCATATTTATTTAGGCAGCAGGAAAGAGTAGAGGAGACAAGAATGGAAGGTAGCTTAGGTTAAAGAATGTATGTTGTTTTAAGGCTTCTCTTATTATACCAAGATCCACTCTCTTGCTTGAAAGGAAACAGTAACACCTTACACAAATACATCGCCAATGCACATATCATTACATCCTACTGGAAATATAATAAGAGTCACTTTTCACCCACTGAATCATAATGGGAGGAGTACCACAAAAAACGCAGCCTCCCATAGGGCTCTCACTGACCTATACTTGAACCACTCACCCCAGAATGGTTACTGGGTTTTTAATCCATGACAGGAGGTTTAAGAGTACCCATCATACTGTTGTGGTGACAGGAAAAGATGGACCTGCCTATGTTCTCCATATCAAGCTGCTTCTAAAGGCTCTTGCCTGCCGGGCCTCTGGATTGGGCTGCCCATGTGCCCTTCCTGGCTAGGTGTTGACAATTTATACCCAGATCATACTACAAATCTTGTCAGAAGGAATGAAGCCTGTTAATAATGCACAGGATTATAGGTTACACAGTGCAACAGAACAAGGAAAAGTTTCCTTCTACAAATTAGCCCAATGGCATTATTGTCACTGACACAAAGATATAGAAACTCTACCTGACCTTCATCCAAATCAGATTTACCTCAGATTCTGATACACCAGATAAGCCCATTTCCTTAGTTTTATCCACTTGCTGAACAAGGAGGTCACAATATAGTCTAAGTTCTGCCATTCTTTTTTTCAATACTTGAGTGTTTTCTGTAAATTCTAAAGACACATATAAACACAAAATCAAACATATCTAGTTAAAACAATTTTAGAAATTTTCTAAATTGAACAGTATACTTCCAACTGTCAAATATACATGGGCATGATTCAAAATATATACTATTTATAACAGGGGCCCCCAACCTTTTTGAACATGTAGGCACATTTGGAATTCTGACATGGCATGGTGGGAACAGCAATAAAATGGCTGCCACAAAATGGAATCTGCAGGAGATAGTGCCAGCCACAAAATGACTGCCACACCTTAACTTCAGAAACACAATGTAGATCCTTGTGCTGTGGCAGCTGCTGCCAAATAAACATTTTTTTAAAAAATCTGAACAGCCAATCAAATCTTCACTGGCCAATCAGTAGCCTTGCTGTGCATAAGCCCTACTTGGTCCTACCCATGTCCTAAAGACACTTGGGGGGCACCATAAAAGGTGTCGGCAGGCATCATGGTGCTCATGAGCACCACATTGCAGACCCCAATTTAGAAGATTAGCCATTTATTTCATCTATAATACACACACACACACACACACACACACACACACACACACACACACACACACACACACACACACACTCTCCGCAATTCTGCTGCTATTGGTTCTCCCTCAGATCCAGTCTGTTAGACCAGTTGTTGATGGTGCAAAACTATGAAGAGAGCCAAGTTCCAAATTTTAAATATTATAGACTTGAAATGCCTGTACAAGTAGGGAATATGGAAGAGGGCTCCTAATTTTTTTCTCGTGTTTGATAATAGGTCACTTTTGTTTTATTAATTTCATAAATATACCACCCACACTTCTACTGACGATTAGGTTCCTGACGTTGCTTACAATAAAATGAATATAATACAAGTTCTATAAAAACCAACAATATAATTTATAAAGCTAAAACAAAAGCTAAAACTATTACTTGAATCTTCTCAGAAAACTAAAGACAGATCTCTAGGAGTTCAAAAGATATCCGTTCACTCCAAAGACAGAGGAGGGTGAAGCTGTAATGGAAGCTGTGTGATTCCTGCACTGGTGCCATTGCCAACAGCACGGTGCAAAGTGGCAGGGATACCGGTGCAGAGGTCACTGGAGCCTGCATAGAGTCAGCCTGCATGGAGGGGAGTGTTCTGGGGGCTTTCGCACAGGTGGAGCTGGCTTTAGTCGGCTCCCAGTGTAGCTTTGGCCTTGGAACAGCACAGACTTTACATCACCAAAAAGGATGGCATAAGTTACGCCCCAAAATGGGATTCATTGGGAGAGAAGAGGTTTTTCTCCTTCTGCCCTGATGTCAACACCGCTGACTGCCTTTTTGAAGGCAGCACCGCAGCACCATTCCTGACCGCCACTCTACCCCCACCTTTGGATTGAACCGCCTATGTTTTACTTAATTGTTTTTATTTTTACTTTGTTTTACAACATATATCCCACCAATGGCTCCCAAAGAAACTTAAAGAAATCAGAAAATATATAGAGATTATTCATCCAAATATATCTAGCCTTTTTACATTAAACAGGATTAATTTTGGGTCAATTTAGATTGATACGCAGTCATGGTTCATGGTCATTTTTTTTGTTCAAATTTAAAACACTCATTTGCTCCATTATTTTACTTAACAAATACATCATCTCCTATTTTCTCCCTTCACTTTTCCCTAGAGCTGGATTTTTGCAGTGAACTAATTCCAAGACTCGTTCTTACTTTTTTACTCCTGGGTTGTATTATTCAACTAATTAATTAACAAATACATTCATACAGCCTATAAGTCAGGGTGTGTCATTAGAAGAACAAGCCTTGAGTGCTGTCAGCTTTATTTATTTAATTTATATCCTGCTTTTAACCAGAGGGGACTCAAAATGGCTTACTCCTCCTCTCTATTTTATCCTCACAATAATTTTGTGAGCTAAGTCAGGCTGAGTGTGTGCGACTGGCCCAAGATCACACAGCGAGTTTCAGGGGCAGAGTGGAAATCTGACTACGGATCTCCCAGATTCTAGACTGAAACGCTAATCATTATACAACACTGTCTCTCAAGTTTATGCACTCCCTTCCCCTTGTATGGACCCGGAGAAGTTTTTCTAGTTTGCAACAAACCATAGTTTGTCAATACATCTGAACTGGAACCCTGATCTGCAAGTAATAAATGAACCATAGCTACAAACCAGAAATCTTCAGTTATCAGATCATGTCAATGGCAGGAGGGAATACAGGTAAGATAGTACAGAACTTCCAGGGTTCATTCATGTAGTGATAAACCATAGTTTGTTGTTACCTCTGAATGCAGCCATTGCGCTTATGCTTGAGCAGCAAAACACATTATCAAAGTATCGAAAGCAAGTATAGAGATCCGAAAGGAAACGCAAACCGGGGAACCTCACCCCCAGAGATGACTTGCAAAAGGAAAACAAGGAAGTAAATGTTATAACACCAATTTTTAGTGATCAATATTATTAACCAGTATTACATTCATTCAAAACATTAATACTTATCGCATAATCTGTACTCATCCCGTTCCATCCATTCATAAATCCGAACAAGCTTTTCATGTTTAGATGACCTGCAAAACTAGAGGAATTGCTGAATAGAAACAAACCAATGAGTATTTAAAAGTGGCGGAGGGATGGAATTTAGCTTCACCGTAGCTGCTCACAATGGTGGATGAGAGATCACAGTTCTATATCAAATAGAACACCTGTGGGCAAAAAACAAATCCTTATCGGCTGCAGCCAAGGATTCCTATGTCGGAAACTGCTTTGTACATGGTCCGAGCTGTAACCCGCTTGTATATATATATTTGACTCAACCAATGAGATCCGCTGCTTAAATATAGAGCTGATGAGCAATCTGGTCCAAATTGCAACTTATACTAGATGCAGTCCATTCAAGGCAGTATTGCGGTCTGAAGCCGCCAATTTCGAATACATGTACACAAATGATTGGACTCAGTGTTGCAATTGAGTCAGCATCGCAATAAGCACAGCCTGGCGTTTAACAGTAATCTTAAATGGAATGCCTAGGGAATATGTCCTCTACGATCAACGTTGCATTGGTTGATCATGTGCAGATATGAGAAAGAGTAGGCCAAGAATGATATAACCATTACAGATCGTTCCTGAACCATATTTTAATCCCTCCTCCCTTGTCTGCCTCTCTAATGACTATAGAGGAATCTTGGCTTAGTTTGGATTGTATAATATATAATTATGTGTGCAAAAGTGTATATGAAACCATGTTTATTAAATTGTGTTATATAGGTTTTTATAATTATTCAGAATATATTACATTGTATTACAATCCAGTATCAAACCAAGATTACTCATAAATTCAGTTCCAGGAGGGCAGACATTTGAAAGGATAGGAGGATTCTTATGAAGCCCTGGATAAGGTCTATGGCAGATGGGAACTGTTAAGTGGTAAACTGCATCGTATGGCATCTGGGGACCTCTTTAATCGAGATACTGATGAAGAATCGAAAACGTTTTCAGCGCAAAGCGTTTTGCTTGTTACCGGTGCGATGCTGACTAATTGAACACTGCACATTTGTGTACATGTATCTGAAATTGCGGCTTAGACCGCAATACTCGTCTTTGAATGGACTGCATCTAGTAAAAGCTGCGACTTGGACCGCATTGCTCATCATCGATATTTAAGCAGCGGATTCATTGCTGAGTCAAATATATATACAAGCGGTTACAGCTCGGACTACAAAGAAGTTTCCGACATAGGAATTTGCTGCAGCCGATATGATTTGTTTTTGCCAGGTGTCTATTTGGATATAAACTGTGATTTCATCCACCAGAGCAGCTACGGTGGCCAAATTCCATCCCTCCGCCACTTTAAATACTGGCTTGTTTCATTCAGCAATTCCCAGTTTTGCAGGTCATTCATGAAAAGCTTGTTCGGATTTATGAATGGATGGAACGGGATGAGTACAGATTATGCGATAAGTATTAATGTTTTGAATGAATGTAATACTGGTTAATAATATTGATCACTAAAAATTGGTGTTATAACATTTACTTCCTTGTTTTCCTTTTGCAAGTCATCTCTGGGGGTGAGGTTCCCCGGTTTGCGTTTCCTTTCACATTATCAAAGTATTACATAATATGTCTATTTTTGTTTGATGATTGGTATTTCCAAGTTGGACAACTGAGAGAAGACAATGGAAATTCAAACTAATGCCACTGTTTTTGGAAGCTGAAAAGTGTGTTGGAGATGCATCCTGACCAAAGAGCTTGCCTTTCTCCTTCTGTGTCCTAATGTCAGTCAGACAGGCTTTGGCAGTTCCTAGGGCAACCAACCACTTTTGCCTTTCAGCTGCATTTCTGGCTTTCAGGTAGAAGTACTGTTCTCCTGGGATAATAAGATCCATCCGTGTGTTATCTGTAGAATGAACTAAGATCAACAGAGGTAAGTCAGATACAGAACATTTCTCCTTTCCTGAAAAACAGTAGAACAATGTAGGCTTATGTTATGTTCTAATAAACAAGAACTGTTATCCCACAAGTCCAACAAAATAGTGGTGCTATTGGTGGATGCAAAGATTAACCCAGGAACTAAGGTATCTGGATGGAGTTGCTCTCTGCCTAAAAGAGCAGGTTTGTAGCATGGTGCAGCCTGATGGATAAGTATGGAGAGCACCTTACAACAACTTTACCCTTCTTGGACAAAAAGATCTTGTCACTGTGGTCCATGGCTTAGCAACAGTGAGATTAGACTACTGCAATGCACTCTGCTTGGGGCTGCCATTAAAGAGTGCCTGGAATCTACAACTAGTACAGAATACTGGTGTCTTTGAAACCTTATAAGTCCTGGGGCCATCACGTCTTAAGGACCGCCTATACCTTTATGAACCTATCCGGCCACTATAGTCATCTTCGGGAGTGCTGCTTCAGGAACCCCCACCATCAGAGGCTAGACAAGAAAGCATCTTCTGGGCCATGGCACAAACATTATGGGATTCCCTCTCCCCTCCAGGGAGATACATCTTACCCCTCTATCACAGAAATTCACCAGAAGGCAAAGACATTTCTGTTTTGTTTGGCATTCTCTCAATGACCAGCCTTCCTGTTTGTTTTGTTTAATTATTTTAGACATGCATTTTTAAACTTTGTTTTAATTTCTGGCCACTTTGGAGACTCTAACTTGGATGGCGAGGTGACATAAAAACTTTTTAAACAAATAAAAACCTGTCTCAGTTACCTTGAATTTCACATACTGCCATCTGGATACTTCCTTTACAACCTTTCCAAGCATCTTCCCGTGAGTCATAATAGGACAACACCCCTCCTCCAAGAAGGAACCATCGAGGCTGCCAGCCTGAAAAGCAGAGGTGGGGGAATAGTTTTAACAGCAGCCAGGATCAACTGTCACACATTAAGCTGCCATTTTCACATAGTAAAGCAAGCATTCTGCTGCAGTAAAACCTGTCACACAATTGCCCTGGGGCTCTGCAATTCACTTTTATTAATTCTGCAAGGGTACAAACAGGAGCCTAGTAGTCTCTTAAAGACACAGAACATTTTAATCCAGCACAAATGTTTAAGGAGCAAAACCTTGCCGCTCCATTAGATAGTTCTTTTTTCCTGCTGAAATAGACTAACATGATGATCCTTCTCATGTCTTCAAGCAGAGTCCTGAGACATCTATTGATGAAATTAAAAGTGAAAGGAGCCAGCGTGGTGTAGTGGTTAGAGCAGGTGCACTCTAATCTGGAGAAGTGGGGTTGATTCCCAGCTCTGCCACTTGAGCTGTGGAGGCTTATCTGGTGATCCATGCCAGCTGGGTGACCTTGGGATAGTCACAGTTCTTCAGAGCTCTCTCAGCCCCACCTACCTCACAGGCTGTTTGTTTGGGGGGGGGGGGAGGGAAAGGAGATTGTCCGTCCCTTTAAATCTCCTTACAGGAGAGAAAGGGGGGATATAAATCCAAACTCTTCTTCTTCTTCAAAGGCAGAGGATATTAGGTGACTGCTGAAGAAGTGACCGTTGAAATAATTTTTGTTTCAGGACATTGGGATTTTAGTTTCAAACTGACTCACACTGACAGCTTAAAAGGGGTAGTTACTGTTACTAAGCATTACTAAGAATCTTCCCTGGTCCGGCAATGACTTGGGAAGAAGACACCTCAGAAGAAGAGGAAGACTCCCCAAGGACTAAGGAGCCCTCTGTGGTCCCCATTACACCTGAGGCTCCCTCCACCCCCCAGTCTCTAGTCTAGGGGATGACACTCATCTTTACACAGAAGTTTCTTATTCAAGAGCCAAGAGAGTCTTCTGAATGAACCCATACATCCTCAGCACCCCAGAATCTCTCCCAGGACTCCAGAAACAAAGGCAGTAGAGTCAGAACCTGAACCAAGTAAAAACAAAAACACACATCCTGCAGCTTGAGGCAACACACTCCATTCTAACTCAAGAGCGGAACATCATTCTCTAGGCTGAATCTTTGCAGTGGTGTAGTGACTAAATGTGCAATCCAAAGGGCAAGGAGAGGTTTGAAGCTGCATTGGAAGTGGGACAAGGGTTGTTCCGGCATCCAGGTCACCACTGCTGCACAAATTGGCATGGATGCTAGTGCAGAGGGATTGATGCCGGTGGCTAGTCACTACAGTGCCCAAACCTAGAAGCTGGGGCCATGGAAGATGGCTGAGGCCACAAATCCCCATACTTTTGGAGGTGTTCCCA
Source organism: Sphaerodactylus townsendi (assembly GCF_021028975.2). Classification (NCBI taxonomy): domain Eukaryota; kingdom Metazoa; phylum Chordata; class Lepidosauria; order Squamata; family Sphaerodactylidae; genus Sphaerodactylus; species Sphaerodactylus townsendi. The sequence continues at coordinate 38,874,401 of NC_059435.1, forward strand.
GAGGCAGAGATGACTTTAGTAGGCTCCCAACAAACTTTCTGCTCAGGAATGTCCCCATCCAGTGGTGCAGACTTCAGCACCAAAAAAGGTGGCGTAAGTCGTTCTGGAGAATGGGGTACCCGAGGAGAGGTGAGTGTTTTTTCCTCTCCTCTGATGCCCATGCTGCTGATTTCCCCTTTGGAAGCAGTGCCGAAGCACTGTCCCCGGCCACTGCTCTACTCCCCCCTTTGGACTGTGAAAGTGTTGACTTGTACCTAGACCACAGGAAGTGGTGTGATTATCAGCCAATTGGCCATGCTGGCAGGGGCTGATGGGAATTGTAGTTCCTGAACATCTGGAGAGCCGCAGGTTCCCTACCCCTGACCTAGACCAACGGGTCTCTAGAGCTGTAGCACAATTCTGCCAAATTTAGAAAATCAGGATGGTAGGAGGATAGAGGACCTTTTGTGCTGTTTAGTGCTATGCTGTCTCCTTTATTTGAGTGTTTCAAAAGTGGATGGAATATTCTTCTCTTAAATTCTTCTATTGAGGTTTTATGTTGGTAGTGTACTGTAAATTTTTATCTATTTTATGCTTAAAGGTTGCTAAAATGCAGTTAATAATATGACTTTGTATAAACAATTTTTAATTATTTTAAAAAAATTATATTATACATTTTAGTATCAAATGGAAGATAAATTTAAATAATTAATTTACGTGTACTATTTTAGCGTATATTAAATAGGATTTTTAAATGCTCCCATAACCTAAAACACAACTCTATAGCCCACCATATTATGTTGCATTGTTGATGTTCAAAGTTTGGTTTTATTGTTATAACTTTTATTGGTCTTTAGCCGTAATAAAGTCTGACTGACTGGAGATCTGGGTTTGAATCCTCACTCATGCCACTGAAGCTGGATGACTCTGGGCCAGTCACACATTCCCAGTCTAACCAATCTTACAGGGTTGTTGGGAGGATAAAACGGAGAAGAGGAGAATGATGCAAGCCGTTTTACGTCTCCACTGGGGAGAAAGGCAGGATACAAATAAATTGAATAAAACAAACAAACACAAGCTCAAATCCTCACTGGATACAGGAAGTGGTGTGATTATCAGCTCCCTAAATAAGTTTTCAGATAAACTCTAGCCTTTGCTAGTTGAACCGCTCTGCTACCTAGTTCTGGACAGCTCCCTTCAGAAGTGTCTGCTCCTAATGTCAGCGGCATGCTGGAGACACTATGCATTTCCCCTGGGTGTCCCAAGTATATAACAGGACACAATGAATTTCGTTCCCTGTTCATACTCTTGGCCATCATCATCCATAAAACCAAACTCTACTAAAACGCCACTAAAATCTAAGATGTAACTGGTTTTATATTGCCAGGTGAGTATTCTACAAACACTGGTGTGCCGTGGGAAATACAAAAATTGATACCAGGCACAACATTTCACAACCTGACACTCTAAACTTATTTGTTTAAGGAGCCAAAACTCTGGTTCTCATTCTGGTTATACCTGGCAAATACAGATACAAAGCAGGCTGAGACATGACTTCCATGGATCAAGGAATTGGATTTCAGAAAGCAGACTGCTCCAAAACTTTCTTCAGTGGCCACTATTCCTCTTCACCTTTTCCTAGTCACAACTAGTGACTAGGCCTTACACCTTTTTCACTGTCTATAGGAACTGAAACTCCACTCCCCGCTTCAAACTGTTTAATACTCACGTTCATGGGAGTAAAACAAAATCATTGTTAGAAAATACATGCAAAAGTATTTCTACAGAAGATTTCAATGTGGGCATCTTTATCAATAAATTTTAAGTGTGTTAAAGCAGTGGTGGGATCCAAAAATTTTAATAACAGGTTCGATGGTGGTGGGATTCAAACAGTGGCGTAGCGCCAATGGGGCTGGGCGGGGCACAAAGGGGGCGTGGCCGGGCATTCTGGGGGAAGGGCATTCCTGGGCGGGGCTGTTCCCTTTTACTTGGCTATTACTGTAGCCATTTTTGTTAAGGGCAAAAGCTATCGGCTGCAGAAAAGAGACAAGTTAGGGATTGTCTGCCAATTCCCATCTAGCTTTGAAATGAAGGTAAGTGTGTGGGGGTGGGCACCATGGGGTGGGGAATAGGGGTGGGGTGGGGTGCCATGGGGGAAGGGGGGCTGCAGGGGGCCGTGGGGGGTGATTTTGCATTTCCCACTTGACGAGGTTTGTTATACCCAGGGACAGAGATTACCCCCTTGTCCCTTGAGGAGTTAATCATTAACAACCGGTTCTGTGAACTGAGAAAATTTTAATAACCGGTTCTACTGAATAGGTGCGAATAGGCTGCATCCCACCTCTGTGTTAAAGAGGAATAGAATCCATGCATCTTAACAGAAAAATGGAGGCTGTAAGCCTCTGGGTACTTCCCAGTGACCTAAACTTACTAAAAATATTGGGCTTTACTGCACAGTGAACATATCTTTGATTGGGCTCCAGTCCCAGCCTGGCACTTCAGCCACTATACCACAGCTGCTACCAAGAACATTTGCTCCTATATCGTATGGCTGCCATCCATCACCACCAGAGGAACAGCAATTCCAGAACAAGTTCATGTTGCTGGAATTACCAAGTGCAGGCATTAACTATCTAAACAGATGTGGCTTACAACAGCATTCCCTGTCTTCCACTTTATTCTCACAACAATCTTGTGAGATAGGGTAGGCTAAGAGAGTGTGCTTAGCTCAAGGTCAACCAGATAACTTCCACGACAGAGTGGGGATAAAATCTGGGTCTCTCAGATCCCAGTTTGATACTCTAACCACTAGATCCTGTTGTCTCTCTACGATATCTGTATTTTGCCTTTCCTTCAAGATACTCATAGAGGGTTATATATTTCTCCCTGCCTTCATTTTATCCTTACAATAACTCTGTGAGGTACGTCAGACAGGGAGTGAATGAAAGTGCTCATGGTCTCCCACTGAGATTCACAGAGAAGGCAGACTAGAACCTGGACTTCCCTAGTCCCCAGTCCAGTAATTAACTGTGGCACTACACCAGTTCTCTTAGCCTTTGCTTTGCCATTATTTCCCCCCCTGAAAAGAGGCAGTCATCTCTACGTGAAGCTATCAAACAAGAATCGGCTGTCTGGTTACACATCAGAGTACACCAATTAGTTGAATTTTGACATGCAGCCAGACACCAATCTGCCAATATGCCCATTAAGCCAGGACTGAGGACCCTGAAGAGTTCAGGCAAAGAATGCAAAGCTCACAGGGCCACAGTGATAACGAACCCACTAACAGTCAATTTAAGAGGAGCACATGCAGACCCCACAAAGCAGAGGTTCTGTTTGAATGAGTCTTCTTCTTTTTTTCTTACACAGGGAAGCATGACTAGGTGTGGGGCAATGAAAGAAGAAGAGGATATAGCATACATTTTCAAAAGCTAAATTAAGCTTTTAGGCCAAAACCAAAATGAAATAACAAATAAACCTTCCCCACCACTGTTGACTTCAGACAGGCAGTCATAAAGCTGCGCATTGAGAGCCAGCTAATTGCTTTAGACCTCAGTGGGCACAAAAATGACCACATAAATAATACATAACCCTCTCAGTCAGCATAAACCTCTAATTCATTGTGGGGCTTCTGGTCAAAAATAACTGTAACTGTACTCTTTTGTTTCTATGAAAGGAACAGAATCTCCCCTCAGACACACGACTAATTTACAACCTTTCTGCCACGGACCACGTCGAGTATTCAACCAAGAGCTATACAACTCATCTCTGTTAGAGTTTTGAGGGTTCATTTAAATATTTCATGGTGTGAAAGAAAAAATGACACCCTCTTGGGAAAAAAAAAGCATTCTTTTATAATCTGACTAATGAGAACCCAACAAATAAAAATGCAATATTTGCTGTATAATCATCCAAGCTTCCAGAATGCTAAACAAAAAAATATAAAGCGAAACAAAACCCAAACTCCCTAATAATTCATTTATTGATGCCCAAATTCTGAAGAAAGAATGACGTTCAAAGCATGCTAATGATTTTCTAATATAAAATGCATCTGAAGAAGCCGGGATCTTCCCGACAGATAAATCTGACAGAATTTAAGGACACCCTTTCTGCTGTTTTGCTACAACAGTCTAATGAGGCTATATTTCAGGATTACTTTCCTTGGTTTCGCCTGAGGTTTAAAACACTAATTGATTAGTTCATTAACAGTAATTTAAAATTGAATTTTAATTAGATTTGTTCCCTCTGGGTGGGCGTTCACAGCTCCTTGAGGTTGATACTGTAGCAGTGCCTCGCATATAAAGAATAAATGAGTTGCCTGTGCTCATCAGTCCAAAGAAGCTACGATCTTCATTTGTCCAGAAAACAGAACTATACCAGATTTGTATTGGATATCAGCATAAGGACAGTGCAGAAGGTCAAAATTCCAGTCTCTGATCAGTCCAGAACTCCCTGGCTTAGGCTGGGCACAACAGCAACAGCGTTACACAAACAAGTTCTCCTCTGCTTCTCTCATACTCGGTTATGGATTTTTGTTTCAAACTACAATAGGCAGTCACTGTTTTGAAAGGATGCACAACTCCTAGTTTGTCCGTTCAGATTTAGAAGCAAATGATTGGTCTTGCATTAGAGCAGAAGACACTAAAGGAATTATGGCATCTGAAGCAAAAGAGTAACAGTGTGTGGACAACCAAGACTCACTAGTGGACAACCAAGGCTCACTGACCTAGTCTCCTAAGTCTCCTGGGCAACTCAGCATGGGTGAACCAGTGCATAAATCAAGGCAATCTTCACACGTTTACTTCGTATTACTTCTTTTCCCTCTGCAAGAAGATTGAAAGTATGCTGAAGTGTCCTCCTACCAGAGCACAGATGTCCTGCTCAGCACCTCCTCTGGCTGCCAAGATTTCACCAGGCACTCATTTCTTGATGCATTTCTGCAGCCATGAGAATCTGAAACCTGCCTTAGTACTCAACTTCTCAAAATGATGAATTATACACTCAATACATCCAGTTCTGTACCACTAAATGGAATCATGAGGCATAACCAACCCTGCCTGTTTGCGTCTCCACCATTAAAATGGGAACAATGGTGACCAAATCCATGGAATTGTCAAGCTGATAAACACAAAACAGATTGTTTTGGGCTCTAGACAGCTTTTTTTTTTCATTGCTCAAATGCCCCCATCCACCGTAGCATATGCATTTTGTGCAGCGTCTGACTTGTGGCAACAGTGATGTAAAACAGGTTCAATAGTACGTTGTTTGGTGGTGCAGGGCCTTGTTGCTGGATGGCCATCTGTTACTATGCAGTAAGGCACTGCACCATCAAACAAATGAATCAGCTAAAAACAGGGCAGCCCATGCAATTGATAGCCCTAATTTTGCTACAAGGTGGACAGTATTCCAGTGTCACAAAGTTCTGTTTTTATGATCACTCTGCTGAACTAAATGGATCTTTTCAGAGGCTTAACTTCCTCTCACAAGTATCAGAACTAAAAGGAAAGACAGCAAGGCTCATTCCGCACATGCAGAATAATGCACTTTCAAACTGCTTTCAGTGCTCTTTGAAACTGTGCGGAATGGCAAAATCCACTTGCAAACAGTTGTGAAAGTGGTTTGAAAACGCATTATTTTGCGTGTGCGGAAGGTGCCCCTGATTATGAGCAGGAAGCTAGAACTGGTTGGGGAAGGAGGGGTTCTTTCAGCAATGTTCAGAAACAGTTAAGGTCAGCCTTAAATAAACTTTTACAAGAACACAAGCCTATGTTCTTATAAACATTTACAAGAACACATGCTGCACCCATCTAGATATTCATTCAGACAGAGACTTCTTCAATTTGGGAACTCCCAAACTGGAATTAAGAAACTTAAATTGAAATGAAGGACATTGTGCTCCACACTTTTGGTGGAGTTGCTGACTCATTTAAAAGCCTTGGGATTATATCAAACCCAACATTATTGCTGGTGAGAATTTAATGCAGCTACATCTTCAAGCTTAGCCTGCAGCCCAATCCATGAGCTGAGCGCCCTGCCATGGCTGCACCCAGCTGCTATTCCTAAAGAGGATTCCTGCTGGTGTGGGGAGGAAGAAATATAAATAAAAACATGACCTATATATGACATAAATAAATTAAGATCACTTATTGACAACCAATTTGAGAAACATTACAGTCTGTTCTAGGATTACTCCAGAATTGTTGTCTAGTAAGTACACAGTTGGGTCAGTTCAGTTGTCTGTGCCAATTAAATACGGCATGACATTCTTGCCTCTGTATAATGACATTCTTGCCTCTGTATAAAGGGGGCAGTGATGCAAAATATGGTCCACAGTTTCTTCACAGAGCATCTCACAGATGCATAGTCTTTTGTGTTGGGGTATCTTTTTGCCTCTTCCTTGTCTTAAAGAGGAGGGCAGGATGTTACATCTGGCTAAAGAAAAGGCCCAGTGGAGTTTGGGACCAGAAAGGACAAACAGATATTCAGCCAACCCTGAGGAGCCATCGGGGATACCAAGGAAAAGAAGGGAGCAACATTTACTGGTCTGGGCAAGGAGGGATAGATGTTCAGACTCATACAATCTGGCCCTGATGTTTTTAAGAATTTCAGTTGGTAATAACATGGCCAACGTGTCTAAAGATAGATCAAGAACATGAAGCTTTGCTTCAGTGTAGGCCCACCAATCTGTAGAATGTAAATTGGTTAGGGTCAGAGAAGAAAGACTCGGGTCTCCATGCCTAAAACAGAGATGCAACCAGTATTTGAATGTTATGCGTCCTGGTCTCAAGTAGATGGTGGTCTGCTTCCAAGCAGAGTACTGCAAAAGGTACTGAATGTGGCAGACCCAAAGTCTTGTATAACAAAACGGATTGAATATGCGCAGTGTTCCTATTCCATGATTGTATCCATAATGAGACTCTGTGTAGTAGCTGCAGGCCCACTATGGTGTTAAAGGCTCTTATTGCCGCAGGTAAATTCGTAGCCCTTTTAAAAGAAGAAACACACAATTGCCTTTATAGCCATTCTTGTTGATGCTAGGATTCGATTCCTGTGAGGTGACCACCCAGCCCTAAAGTGGAAGTTTAAGCCCAGATATTTAAATAGCTTAACTTGCTCAATAATTTCGCTGTCAAAAAGTCATCTCGATCTTAGAAAAAAACATAACTTTAGACTTAGTTTTATTTATAACAAGGTTGTTGGTACTGCAATATTTCAAGCAATGGTTTAGAAGATGATTTAGGCCCACCTTTGTGCGTGAAAGTAAGATGGCATCATCTGCATAAAGCAGGATAGGGATCCTTGATTTCTTGAGGGTAGGGGTATGTGGGTTGAGTCAGGTCTGGGGCTAAGCCATTTAAGAAAAGGTTGAAGAATGTATGGGCAAGAATACAACCCTGTTTAACCCCTCTATTGGATGGAATGTGGCAGTGAGTGCTCCTTCATGGGTACATTTCACTTGATAAGTGTTGTTACAATGGAGTATAATAATGAAAGAGAGTAGTCTTTTTTCTATATACCACAGTAATACAGAGGCTAGACTACTGTAACACACTGTTTGGAAACTCAAATTGACCCCGGAAATATAGACTGTCTGCGCCATCTAGCTCCCAATAATAGATGAGAAGCTTTAAATATTCTGAATAGAGCTAGAAAGACAAGTGCAGAAGCTTTTTTCCACTGGGATTTTAAAGTCCAATTCTGTGTAATCCATTTTTTAATCTCCATTTATAAAATCACTCAGATTGGTTACTTTGGTGGATAGATAGCTCAGATTAAATCTGACGCAGAACTCAATGTGAGCCTGGGATTAACCCAGTTCCAGGCACATCTCCGTGTATTAAGTCTAACAGTTATCTGTATTCAAAACTGAGATGTCTCATACTACTGAAGGAATACAAATTTCATTTATGTGTGCATGGTGTGGCAAAGTCATGTACTAAAGTGTGATCTGTTTTAATTCCTGCAACATAAAGTCCCTTTGTAGTTTTTACTTTTTTACATAAGTATATGAAACTTCTTCGTACCAAGTCAAAATTACATTCCAAAGGAGCAAAACTAAGCAAGTTCTACTCAAAAGTATGCCCCATGTAATTCAACTTCGTTAAGATTGCAGCCAATCTCAAGCATGCTCGTAGCAGCAACAATTGCCAAAACTACTGGATTTGGGGATGGATTTTTTAGCTTCATGAGTCTGAATTCCTGGGAGTTTCCTGAAATATCCAGGATGACAGAGAAAAGCAACAAGAATAACACAGTTTATAATTCACAGAAGGAAACTGAGAAGGCCAGCGATATATGGTATGCGATGACATGGCTGAACTATGCAGTGCATTCCCCTACCCACTCGTTGCTCACAGAATAACTTGTGAGCAGCGTCAACTCTTGACAATAATTCCTCCCTTCCCCACCCACACTGGGCACATGGAAGCTCCTTGAATCCTTGCTAATGACAATAACTAGTCTTGAGTTCTAGTACTTCCACTGAATTGACTTGTGGACCAGGATCCTTCTGTGGCAATCAGTTCTATGGAACCTGCTTCTAAATAAGCATACACTGGACTGCGATGCTGCTCTGCCTCTCTTTGATTAACTGCCCACCCTTCAAAGAAGCTGTGCAATGTGTGTAACAATGGGCACTACAGAACTAGAAATGGGATTTAACAGCACCATCCTAAGTGGAGTTACACTTATTCTGAAGGACACATTTGCCTGGACAGACTTCAGTGGGCTTGGTGGAGGAAAACAGCATCAAGCCACAGTCAGTTAATGGCAACTCAGTAGGGTTTTCAAAGCAAGAGAGGGACAGAGATGGCTTGCCATTGCTGGCCTCTGCACTGTGATCCTGAACTTCCTTGGTTGACTTGTACCAAACACTAACCAAGGCCAACTCTGCTTAGCTTCCAAGATCTGACAAGATCAGCCTGGGTCATCCAGGCCAGACTCAATAGGTTTAAATCTGTAGACGATTGCGCTGTGGTATTCTCTCTCTCTCTCTCTCTCTCTCTCTCTTTCTCTCTCTTTAAATAGCTGGTTTTTAGCTCTCATTGCTCTTTAAGAATGGTTAAAGGTATATGCTCTAAAAATAAAAAAGAACAAGCACCACACCGATGAAGGGAAGAGTCCTTTTTAGTTTATCATTGTCAGCCTCTCTCCTAGTTTTTAATTGCTTTATAAAGTTCCCTTTGCTCCCATATCAAATTTTCCTTCCTCCCCATAGGCTTCTGCCATCCCTGTAAAATGCAAAGTAATCTAAACTTTGTAAGATGCTAAATACTACAGCAATATTATATAAACTAAGCTCCAGTATGCACAACTTCATAATGGGGGTTGGTGGGAATCAGATTTTTTGCCATTGAGAAAGGCCAGTTCGGTTTAATGCAACCCTGGGTTAAAATGAGATGTCTACAGTTCCAGCAACCCTTTGGTCTCATCTCACCTGTACTTTCCTTGTTTTACAAAGCAATGAAACTGCCACACCTTCCTGCTAGTTTCACACTGTGTGCTGCAGTGTCAAGAATTCCTCCGTGCAAAGAGCAATCTGTATCCACGCCCCAGGCACTCGTACATTATTTATCATGTAAACATACTGAAAGCAAAGTGTATTTGCAGATGACGTTGAAACACCTAACATTTAAAACACATTTCAATTAGTATGTGGTGTGTTGTTTAAGATGCCGGACTGGGAAATCCAAGTTCAAATTTCCACTTGGACCGTGGTGGCTTGCTAGGTCACTCTCATCCCTATCCCTGACTAGTATTTGGATGGGAGATCTCCAAGGAATACCAGGGTCATGATGGGGAGGGAGGCAATGGCAAATCACCTCCCAACGTCTCTTGCCTTGAAAACCATATGGGGTCACCATAAGTCAGATGTTACATGCCCAGGGCTGGATTGCCTGGGAACCCCAATGCATAATGTATCATGGAAGAAAGGCAGGATATAAATGTAATAAATAAATATGCTCCTGTGTGAAATTTAGACCAAGCACATGACCATGTAGGCTACTCTACGGGCCTCATGACACCACAATATATTTTTCCGTGCACAAAGCTGTCCCATCATCCTAAAGGACACATTTGCCTGGATAAACACAGCAATTGAGTGATCATAGCTAAAGCTAATCAATGTTACAGTGATATGGAAGAAGCACCCTCTTGATCAGGTGCATTGTTTTTAGCCAAACCCATGATTTCTGAAATATGTGACTCATATCTGCATGATCTCATGCCTGAGAAAAAAATAGAATGTATCATGTTTACAAAAAAAAAGATTGTGTCAGACCTAACTAGGGAATATGAGCTTCCATCAGCAATGAAATCAGCTCAGAGAAATTCCATGCAGTGCCACTGGAAGAAGTATTTCACTTGGAAGATCCTTGCTATCATGTTCCACTGATATAGGAAACTTCTCCATCTGATAATTCCTATAATAATTCTAAAAATGTAAACGTTTTATACAGCAAGGGATGTAGCTCTGTGAGAATGATAACTAAGTGACTCTTTTAAAAAGTAATAACATGACATTTGAATTTTCTCCTGATGCCAGATACTGCAGCAGTTAAAAAAGAAACCAGTAAAAACTATTTTGATTCATGCTTATTGAGTTTACTGAGATTAGCTAGACAAAAGATAGCCCTGCAGATCCACTCCTATGGCAAGCATAATCTGCATGTCTCCCTGCCCCCCTCTGAAGCTGCCATGTGAGATCTTTGTATGGTTGAGCAGTTGGGCCAGTGATCTTTTCATTCTTTTGCAGAATATTAAACTGAGTTGGCTCAATTTGCACTGAAGCTTGAAATGCAGAAAGATAATCTTCAAAACAGATACCAGTCTTTGCAACCCTTTGATCATCTAGGTAGGTACTGACACCCACCACATCAGGTACACTGCAGGCACCTTTGAGGTTAGTCAACTGAGAAAGACATTCCTTGGCCTCATGCTTCTTTTTTGCTTCCGCTAAAAGAAAAGCAGAAATGCCACTGAAGAAGTGGAGTGTTGGAGCCCTTCTAGAGAACGCTGTCCCATGTTAGTATGGCATGGTTAACTGCAAATTCTTCTTGATAGTTATGCTGCAAATGAGTTAGATGGACTGCTGGTGCTGGACAGTTCATTTTAGGATGCATCTATAATGCATCTGATAGAATGAAGTGTGATTCACCAACACTGATAGGGGAACAAATTTTGTTAGTCTTCAAGGAGCCAATGGACTTCGGTTTATTTAGCTCATTTTGGGGACATAATCGAAGAATCGAAGGAACAGTCCCTTGCGGTGCTCAAGAGCCCAGAACGTAGAAGCATCAAAACCACGCAGCGCCCGGAACACCAGAACCATCCATGACCCTTGTCTTCCTTCCTGTTTCTCACAGCCACCAACGCCACCTTTCTACAACACCCACACGCCTGGTTGCAAAGATCGTGACAGCGAGAGGAGAAGGGAGCTACTCACCGCTCAGATAGTTGGTCCATTTGTATAGTACCCCCTCCATGATGACAAAGGCCCCCCATTCAGATCTGCTTGGGACAGGGGAAATACCTTCCCCAGGCACCTTCTATGCCCTCTGCCGCCCCTTCAGCCCCACAGCTGAGCTGCTGACACTCAGAGCCATCCTGCGGCTGGCAGAATCCCAGCCCGCCTCCCTGACTTCCACCTCCCGCCCCTTCCCTCCCGGACACTGCCTACCAACCAACCACCCACCCACCCGACACAGCATTACGCTTCTAGCGTAGGAATCCAGGATGCAGCGTAGCCACAGGGGCTGACAACGCACGGCGGTAGCGCAAACGCGTTTTGGAATGCCGACCCATGTGACTGGGAAAGAGAGCGTTGTTAGAACGCTCAAAAACAGATGGACTGTCGGGAGCCAATGAGAGCGCCGTTCTCTTATCCGGGCCAGCCAATTATTGCAAGACAGAAGCCGGCTGTATTGTGTTGAGGGTCTCCCAGATTGTGCGCTCCGCGTTCCTTCCTGGAATGTTCGGACGATCAATCCTCGTTCGTTGATAGGAGACGTTTCTGACGAGTCTACGAGACAGACGGGGCTATTTGCCAACCAATGGCTGGATTTTTAGTTCGGCCCTCTCGTCGAGCCAATCAGAAGGAGGAAGGGTGGGTAATAAGAGGATTCCGAAGGAGTGGAGGAGTGCTACTTTTGGGGGAAGTTTGCCACGTTTGCAGATTTGTGGCGTGTGAAGCTTGGTGGGACTGGAAGTAAAGTTATGACCCCTTCATGGCCCGGCTCTGCAGATTGTCACCTTTCATGCTGAGAAACATTTAAATCTGAAAGTGTGGCAGTTGTGAAATGGCAATTGTACGGCGTGGCCAGCGGAAAAAAAGCAGCAGTGGGAAATTCTCTGACCACAGAGTAAGGGGTTCGAATCTAGAGCATCCTAGAACTGGTTTAGGCGCTCCTTAAATCTAGAGCCCTTAAACAAATTACTGCGAGCGTAAGTAGTTGGACCAAACATCACTGGGAGTAGAAGTAGTTGGACCAAACATCTATTCCTGGCCCATTTATGGTACGAGAATTACGTACATGTTCTTAAAACTCAGAGGTATTTGTTGAATTCCCAAAAATGGAAGCTGCCTTTTGGACTCTCCTTTCTTTCTTATTTGTGGCTTTCGGGACTGGAGCTCTCATTCCGGAACCAGAAGTGAAGATCGAGATTCTCCACAAGCCATTCATTTGCAGGAGGAAGACCAAGACTGGGGACATGCTGCTTGTGCACTATGAAGGGTTTTTTGAAAAAGATGGTTCCCTGTTCCATTCTACGTAAGTATGTGGTATAGGGAAGAATGCATGTGGATCTGCCATAGCTTTTAAAAACTGAAATATATATAAGGGATCTCATTGGAAGGTTATTGGATTTGATTTTGTAAAGCACTTTTGTCTAATGGTTAAAGTGCTGGACAAGATTCTGGGAGATCTAGGATTGACTCTCCACTCTTCCGTGGAAGCTTGCTGCATGATCTTGACCCAGTCGCATATCCTCAGCCTGACATATCTTACAGGGTTGTTGTGAGGAGGAAATGGGCTGAGCATCTTTATATGTCCCGGATGAGGTGAAATGAAGTGACATAGTGCAAGGGATGATCAGATTAAAAAGTGTGAATGGTCTCTGCTCTTAGGAAAGGTGGGATTAAAAATTAAAGAACTGTGGGTGTGAGTATCAAGGTGATTAAGCCTTCCTGTGTGAAATTAGTAATAACTGTGTGCAACTGCTATCACAGACTGGCAATTCCCAGTTCAGTGGAGGTTTTAGAAAGTCTAATTCTGCAATAAAGCCTGTGTTGAAATTTTCCACACTTATTTGTATGGAACTGGAGACTACTATTGCGCACAGATTTGTTCAGGATGTCTGTCCTAGCTGCCCAACTCTGACAATAAAGCTAATTGTTTAGCAGTTTTTGCTATTAAAGCTGATAGTTCAAATAGAGATGTATAATGTCTGGAAATTCTGAAGCTGGGGGAAAACGGGTTTTTTTTGAGAAAAAATGGAAATAAGGGGAAGATCAAAATATACACAATACTTTACTATCAAACCTACATCTATTTTGCTGTTTTAACAGCATAATAATAAAACATACATAATTTAATTAGTATGTAAAAGTATTAGTCAGCATTGTTATTAAATGCCTTAAATTTTGCTAGAAAAATTGTCAATACACCGAATACAAAAGTGAGAGAAAGTTGCCAACTTCTGACCCTAGGCTGTTTTGGAATATTTCGCCAGAACTTTTTTTTCAGTGCCTTCCAGTTTTGCAGTGGAAAAATTGTAGAGAAGTCTTCAGACTTTCCTGTCATACTCCCTTTTTATTTTTTTGGTGTGAGTAGAACCTGGTCTTTAAAAGTATTTCATTCATTCTAAAAGAATACTTCATGGGAGTTGTTTTTCAGTACTTCTCAAAAATTTGCAATGTCTCCATCGGAATAAAGGTCTAGGGGAGGATCTGGAAAACAGGTTGTTTTTGTTCCCAAAGTCCTTGATATCTAGGTTTTGTTTTGTTTGCCATTAAGCCACAGCTAACTTATGACAGCCCATGATGTTCTGTCTTCACTTTATCCTAACAACTCCTGGTACAGCAGGATAAAGTGAAGAGAGAACATCATGTACCTCCGTCCTTAATGCCCTGGACAGTATAAGAAAGCATTAGATAAGATCATTTTGAATATGATTACCTTGAATAATGGCTGCAGAAAACCAGCCTTGACAAATGCACATGCAGCCTTTTTTTCTGCTTGCATGCACATGACAGTTGCTGAATAGTCTTGACTGTATGTAACGTGATCAGCTTCTCCACTGTCTCTTCTTATTAATTGTTACATTTTTAACTCCCCTCTTCTCACAAAGGCTCTCAAGGATATTTGATAATAATGTGTTAAGGAGATGCATTCTTGTATGAATTGGTAGCTGTTTGAAAGACAGGATGCAGAGGTTGAACAGTTCTCACAGTGTTCTAAACTGACCAGAATTCACATCTCTGCTTAGCCTTGATCTTTTAACAGTGGAACTTGGGCCATGAGGAAAAAATATGTACAAGATCCTGAAATGAAAAGGAAGGGCAGGATAATAATGTGCTGGATGAATATTGTATGTCCCTTAAGCCCTCTCATTTTTTACAAGGCACTCTTTCCTCTCAAGATGATGAACAAGTGGTACTTCCATGATCAGAGAAAAGCAGTGAGGTAGGCCTTTTGGTGGCATCTGAGTTAGCCCTTGTGTGAAGCATGGTGCTAGGCTGGATGAACTAGCTTACCTTTTGCTCTATCTTAATAGCCCTTTTGATGCCTAGATCCAAAATCAAAGGGATGACTGATTCCATCATGCATTACTCACAGATTTCTCATGCACTGTTCACAGACTTCTTAGATGCGAACGAATGCTGATATAAGTTGATCAGTTCCAGCAAGGCAATTCTGATTCTCTTATGAGTTTTTTCCCTACAGTTCATACTTTAAACAATCATACAGCCCGGAAACCACACAGCGCCCAAATCATTTGACTATCTGTGCTTTTTTTCAGCCACAAGCATAACAACCACCAGCCCACCTGGTTTACTCTTGGTATCAATGAAGCTATCAAAGGCTGGGATAGAGGTTTGGTAGACATGTGTGTTGGTGAGAAACGCAAGCTCACTGTTCCTCCATCCCTGGGTTATGGAAAAGAAGGAAAAGGTAATAGTCAAGTTCAGAATGGCTTCAAAGTTGTGATCACATAGTAAAACCATTCAGTTAGTCTTGATTATAGTATGAACACAAGAGGCTGCCAAGCCGGACTGTTGGTCCATCCAGCTCAGAATTGTCTAGTCAGGCTGGTAGTAGCCCTCCAGAGTATCTCAGGCAAAGATGTTTTTACCTTCCATTTGCTGTCTGAAATCATGAGAACAGAAGTAGATCCTACTGGCACAAACCAATAGTCCTTCTAGTCTAGCACTTTTTTTTACACACAACAGCCAACCAGTTGCTCTAGAGAGCCAACAAACAGGGCATATAGACCAAGGTCTTCTGCTGCTGCCTCCTAGCTTTTGCATTCAGAAGCTGCTGCCTGTTTTAGTGGAGGTTCCCTTCAGTAACCATGTGTAGTAACTACTGATGGACTTTTCTCCTCTATAAATTTGTCTAACCTTTTTGAAACAGTAGCTGAATGATAGTTCAATTTTAAGAACATAAGAAAAGCCCTGCCAGCATTCTGTTTCATACAGTTGTCAACGAGTTGGTTTGGATGGCCAACAGATAGGGCATAAAAAGTAAAGGGTTGCATTTTAGCACTGGATTTCAGAGGATCATGCCTTTGTATGTGGAGGCTCCCTCAACTCAATGGGAAGGAGCCACTGATGCATTTTTCTCTTCCAGGGATCTGTCTAAACTTTCTAAAGCTATGTTTGTAGCCATCACTACCTCTGCTGGCAGTTTAATAACTCATTAAGCAATCTTGTGTCTGTCTTTAACCTGTTTTTCAGCAGCTCCATTGTGTGTCTGTAAGTGCTAGCATTGTGACCGGAGAGGAAAAAAACTTTCTCTTCCCCCTTTCTCTGTACCATGCGTAATTTTGTAAATGTCTGTCCTCAAAGTGGAGATGACAGGGACTGAAGCTGGGCTTTCTCTCTCTCTCTCTCTCTCTGTGTGTGTGTGTGTGAAGCATGTGTTCTATCACAGAGCTTTCTGATATCAACAGTATTTACATACATAAAGTTAAACTGATTTGCTTTCATTAATTTGGTATTTTCATCAACGTTAACTGGATTAAGAAGGCTTTGGTGGAAAAGATCCATTAGTTTATGATACTGCAACATGAGAGAACAGCAGATCCTTTGTGTATTTGGAAAAGATCCATGCAAAAGGGGCTCCCTGTACTTACTATGTTGCAAGTAGATTCATGCAGGAAGTACAATTTACTGTCTTGGTAGATCCAAAGTAATTCAGTAAAATAGAAAATGTACTGCCACTTAAGTGTAGTATTTCACTAAAACCTTCAAAATTCAAGTGCCTCCCCCGTCTGTCTCATTATCTTCCTTCAGTACAGAAACAATTGGATCTATTTCTTTCTCCCTTCATTAGTTAGACCAAGTTAGACAATCAATATTTTCACTGAATTTTTCAGGCCTGATATCTAGATGTAGGAGAATAAGGTGTGTGTGTGTGGGGGGGGGGGGGGGTAGGGCACAGAATGCTGAGATGATAGACTGGCCAGGAACACTGCAGATACTACCCTGTGTAAAAAAAAAAGCTCTGTGCAGAATAGTAAACCAGCGCAGAATGGAGGGGAAGGGGATGAAAAACCTGCAGGCTTTCTCTTTGTTTGGCTGGTTTTCCATTTTCATGGATGTTTTAATGTGAGGTTTTAATGCACCCCTAAGTGGTGCATTCTGTTCTTCTACTGTACTCTCTGGCATGGGTGCACCATGTTTCAGTTTGCCATTGAGATAACAAGCATAACTAGTTAAATGGATGCTTTGCAAATTTAGTATCTTTGATCCTGCTGAAAATTATCTCTGCTGGAAGAATTTCTGTGAGACCTTCTTGCCTCCCCCCCCTTGTTGCAGCTCTGCATGTCCTTTGGTGGGTGGGATCCCAAGGAACAGCACAAGGAGAGTCAAAAATCTGCAACAGAATGGGGAAAACTAGTGAGAATAACCTCCCCTTCCACCTATGGAAACATTAGGTGGGATATAAACCACTGATGTCCCCTTTCACATGTACCGTTAGTGCTTTCAGTTGGGCCAGGATTGAGTAAGAGCACCAGAAATGTGCTAAACCAGCACTGAGAAAAATCCTATGATGTGAAAGCTTTTTTTTTAAAAAAGGCCAGAGCAGATCTTTCCCTGGATCATAAACACACATGAACATATGAGCCTGCCTTACATAGAATCAGATCATTTATCAATTAAGGTCAGTATTATCCACTTGGTCTGGCAGCTGTTCTTCAAGGTTTCAGGTAGATGCCTTTCCTTTCACCTGTTACTTGATCCTTGTAACTGGAGAGGCTGGGATTGAATCTGGGGCCTTCTGCAAACCAAGCAAGTGCTCTGTTTCTGAGCCACGGCCACTCCGTGGTGGCAGCGGCTGGTGAGCCAGTGGTACCTCCTGGACTTCCTGTTGGAGACTCCCTGGATTGGGCACTGATTAGTAGTGGAAGTCATGTATTTTTCTATGTTTTTGGTTGTGAGAACTCAGCTATTCCAGTGAAAAGAAAAAAATCAGGAATAAACACAGATATGTTAAAAATCATATTTTGGCAGGGAAAATTCCACCTGAGAGCACGCTGATCTTCAATATTGACCTTGTCGAAATTCGAAATGGACCAAGGTCTCATGAGTCCTTTCAAGAAATGGATCTTAATGATGACTGGAAGCTATCCAGAGAGGAGGTGAGAGGGGTTATGCATTCTACAGTTGTTCATTAATGCTGTGTAACAGGAAAAGAAAATTAGCTTTTGCTTCCCTTGAAGTTTTCTTGCTCAGATTTGCTACTTGTGAATAAAATCTCCATATGTTAAGATAGATTCCAGTCTCCCTTGTGTGTTCTCAGGGATGCAGGGCTTGGATGTTTCTTAGGGAGAGGAAGTCTGTATGGACTCAAGGAAAGAAATGTACAGGAAGTGGAAGCCGAAATATGCTCTATCCTGTCAAAATAAATTATTTGGGATGTTTGCCAGTAATATATCTCCAGCCCCCATGTTCTCAGCAAGTAGAAGTGAAGTGTTCCTCAGATGTTGCAAAGAATACTACAGAAAAGTTAGGTTCTCTTTACAAAACCGGGCCTATTTAGGCAGCATTTTTTGTACTTTCTGCAACTACAGATTTCTGCCTCTGATGGCTTTGTTTCTGAATCTGAAATTAAAATTCCAATCAGGGATCCTTCCTGGAACTCACTTCAAAAATACACCTGCTTTTTTATTTGCCCAGAACATGAAGAGCTGATACAGACAGATCCTGAGTGCTGTGACTACAGTGTTCAAGCTGTATCTTCTGAGATGCAAACAGGAAATTAACTTCATTGCTAAGGTGCTGTGTTTCAGGATAGCCTGGGAAGCTTTATCCAGTTGATGTTTTTCACTCTTTGTCCAAACAGAGATTACTTCAGTCCATCCAAAAACTGTCTGAAACAGATATATGTAATATGTCATGCTCTGTCTTGTTTGCTTCTTCTGTTAAAAGCATCTTGAGATCTTCTCAATTATTGAAATTGTTTTCTTCCATAGGTAAAACTATACTTAAAGAAGGAATTTGAGAGACACGGTGCAGTGGTTAACGACAGTCACCATGATACTTTGGTTGAAGACATATTTTCTAAAGAAGATGAGGACACAGATGGATTCATATCTGCAAGGGAGTTTGTGTTTGAGCATGATGAGCTATGAAGTACTTTGGAAGAAATTCCCAGTGAGGGAGAAATCAAGAGACTTTGCAGAACTGACATTTCTTGAAATGTTGTATGTATGGAGCTGCCTGTCAACTCATGGGGGGAGTGCATTGCATTTTTATACCTGACATATGCTCATTGAAACTAAATTTTGTTACTATGACCTTTTAAAAGACTGAAAATAGCCTTAAAAACAGATTTCCTAAAGGAAGTTCATCATATTTATGAAGCAAAAACTTTTCTACTAACAAATGGTGCTTAAACATTCTTTAGCCTTTCCTGTTATCAATTTGTGAATTGTCTGTTTTTTAAAAGCTAGACTAAAATAAACAGAAAAAGTATGATTTGGTATAAAGTATTTGGTTCACTTCTGTGTTCTTTAATTATTCACTTAGGCTCATTCCGCACATGCAAAATAATGCGCTTTCAAACTGCTTTCAGTGCTCTTTGAAGCTGTGCGGAATAGCAAAATTCACTTGCAAACAGTTGTGAAAGTGGTTTGAAAACACATTATTTTGCATGTGCGGAAGGGGCCTCAGTTTTAAACAATAGCACTGGCTGCTTGTGGGTTACACAACATATTTATTTCCCATTACTTTTAAAGGGCGTGTTTAAGTTGACTTGCAGGCTGATTTGAAGATCTGCTGCATCAGCAGAGTGTGGTTAAGGTAGTATAGCTGCAGCAACTGGATTAGTTTCCTGTGAAGTGACATACAAATATAATTAAGGAGTCAGTGCATTAAGGTGGCATGTACCAATCTTGTATCACTTTTGAGATGGTATTCAAGAACATTATGGGGAAAAGCACTGCTGGGATGTGGATTCCAGGTACAGAAACATATATTGTATTTGCATTTCATCACTTTAGACAAACCTTTCTCCCTAGCACTCAATCTGAGGACTTTACCTGTTTAGTTCCAGTGAGGTTTCTGCCTTCAGGACATACTTATGACTATAATAATCTACACAGAAAAATCCTACTGTTCCTGTTTAAGCTTTGTGTATAAAGCAGCTGCTGCTTTAACCAGGTTTTAATTTCTGTTACAAACTAGTATTGGCTAGAATATTTGCTTCTCTGAAACCAGTACAAAAGCGTTTCTAAATATTCTGTATTTAAAATATTGTTATAGTCTGTCTCAGAAAAAAATGGTAGGGTTGTATATTTCCATGCCACAGAACTCAACATGCTGGACCTTCTTTGTTGTAGAATTCCCGGCCTGGTCCTAGTCACAGTGCCTATTTAGCCCTGTTCCCTCCTGAAAGCATTGGTGATAGTCGTTCAGTGAACTATAAATGCTCTTGTAGCAAAGTGCAATGTTCAAACTAATGTTTTCGACTAAGGCAGCACATAAAAAATGAATAATTCGCATATTCATTCAGGACTGTATTCTGTCGAGGAAACATACAATTTTCCTCAACTGCTGCACCTCAGCAAACTGCAGTAACATCTTTTTCTGAGACAGAGTGGAGTGTTTGAATGTGTTATACAAAACTCTTGCTGACGCAGAAGAGTTCCTCCAAGGTTCACCCCATTTATACACATTGGAACCTTTCATATATGCTGTCATCTGCCCAAGACTGAGCTTCACAGTGAAGGTCATCTGGTTTGCTATCCAGTTTTCCATCATGGTGTTTCTAGAAGGCTCAGTAACCGCACATCAGGGTCATAGCGCCCGTCTTCTTCAACAACTGCTGGTCAGAGGCAGGTTTTAGAACTCTGGCTCATAACTGTTGCTTGGTCTGCTGTTTGAATCATCAGCACATCTTGGGGTATGTGCATTCCAGAAATACAGTAACTGGACCATAATAAAATACCTTCTTTCCCAAGAGTTTGCAGGAAGAATCAGAAGCAATGCCCTGCTTTCTATAAGGGCCAGGTAAATGACACAAAACAGTGTGCAAGCTTCTGTATTCTTCCAAATTCATTACACACCAAATGAATTTTTTCCCTTCAGTACTGTGGCTGGAATCCCAAATGCTTTTCCTGGGGAGTAAGTTACCTTCAGCTCAATGGGATTTGCTTCTGAGTAAATATACTCAGAACTGCTTTGGAAAAGTTGCTGTGGGAAAGGAGAAAAAGACTTGCAGAACCCTGCTGTCTCGGGCAGTAACCGATTAGCAGCGGGAGGAAGTCATTCTGCCCATGGGCAGAGGCACAGCGCTTTCCCCACCCCCGGCCCGGGGCGTCCGTTCCTGCGGCAGCCCCTCTAGGCTGAGCCCTGCGCAGAGGAGGAAGCTAGAGCGGCGGCGCGCCGTGAGGAGGCAGAGCAGCCTCGCCACTCTCGCCTCCATTCCCGGTTCGCCTCTGCTGGGCGGAGGACCCCGCCGGCACCTGCAGGGAGGCTGCCTGGGCTGCCGCGCATCTGCAAGGAAAGACGCTGCACGGCGGCCGGGCGATTCCGCGGGGAGACGCCGGCCAGGTGAGCTTTCCACGGGGGCGTCTCTTTTCCTGCCCCAGCGCTTTCCCTCCTCCCCGGGAGACTTCGGTTTAGCGGGTCAGCCTCAGCCTAGCCTGGGAGGGTGGGCTGCAAACGGGCTGGAGAGCGGCCAGACCCGCTTCGCGATCTGTTCATGGACCGTTGTGTCGCCACCACCCCCTTGTGCGGTGCAAAGAGCGGGGGGGGGGGGGTAAGAAAGTCCCCACTTCCCCCCCTCCCCCACCTTGACTTCTCAGCCTCTCCATGCTGGATCGCCCGACTGGATGATGACTCATCGTCGACAACGCCGAGTTGTCCGCTGAACGTGTGGATGGCCAGAAAAGCGGTACCCGGAGTGGAAAGCCCTGGCTGCCGAGCTAGGCCTCCCCCGCCCCCTAGAAACTGCTGTTGGGTTTGGTGGGCTGGTGGTCTTAGGGAATCCTGCCCTCCCTTTGAATGTTGCCCCCTTAGATTTCCTTCTGGAATAGATGGACAGCTTGTTCCTGCTGCAGATGCTTGAAAGTTCACACCTACAGGATTCTAGAAAGTTACAGCTACTGGGATGCTAGAGGTGATCCCAGGTCGTGTATAAGAAGAGATAATTGATGTGCCTGCCTCTCTCTGCATGTAGTGAGAATGCTTAAAGGCACGCTATGGAGGTATCTCTTACTAGCAGTAGTTGTTTCATCTGCTCTTTCAGCTGGCTTGTTAAGTTCCTGATTAGCTGCTCACAGCCCAGCATCTTCATGTACTTTGACATTCTCCATCCATCTTCCCCAGCCAAAAGTCAGTTTCTCTCTTAATGCACTTTTGTGGTTTTTGCTGTTTCATTTACAAGGGTTTGACAGGTGATGTATGTCTAGCCTCAGTGTATAGTATAATATGGCTTCCACTGTATATATCCTTTGTTTTTCTAAGACTGATTTTTTTAAAAATCTACAGCATTTGTCTTACTTTGCCTCTGCCTCCTGTATAGTAAATTTGAGAGTGTGGACAGATTGCAAACATCAGATGTGGAATTTTGACTGCAGTCTGCTGAAAAATGTATGATTTTTCAAACATCTTAAACACCAAAATACTGCATCTGAAAACTGCTTTTTTTGTTTTTTTCTTCCTCTGCAAAAAATATAGCGGATGACCTATTGTGACATGAATTCCTTAGATCTTCAAGGCTGAAGTACTGGATTTAAATACAAAGCATTTGCTTTGTTCAGCATTTGATCTTCATTGTTGCTTGTGTAAAAATAGCTGGATATTGACATGAGGTTAGGGTTTCAAAAATATGATGGATTTGAAGACTTGACTTAGGTATTCTTTTCATGGAAATGGTTTTTTGGCTCCTCTCTGCTTTCCTGAGATTTAGAAAGTAAGTGGATTGTGTGTATGCTTGTATTTCTGTATTATTTGCCCTTACATTTAGAAAGCTTCCAAAGCTAGATGGGACCAATGTGCTATCAACATCACACAGTACCAACAGAACTCAAGGCTTTTTTAAAATTCCCGGATAGGTACCATGTTTCTTGATTTAAGGTCATGTATGACTTCGTTTTTGTACGGCTTTTGGGAAAGGTAAATACCCCTCTTGTTCAGGGGCCTTTGGATTGAGTTTTTGGGTTCCATTATGTCCTATTATTTGGGTTCCATCATCCCCTATGAGCTATTGGGTGTGGGGGTCTGGAGTGTCTGTTTCTTCACCCAAATGACACTAAACTTGCAGGAGACCCTAGTGTTGCCTATAGGCGGATGACCCCCACCCTCCAAGTTTTAAGCAAATTGGAACAAAGGGTCCAATTCTGCAGTTCCCTAAGCAAGGGGTCCAGTCATCCTATTTGTGTCCATTGTGGTGGGGGGAAATCAAAGATGACAATAACCAACACAAAAGAACCCGCTGGCCAAAAGGATCTGAATACAAACAGAACCAAAATCAAACCAGAGAATCCAAGCCAAGTGAAGCCTGTGTTTTTAAAAGTACTTAACCATTCACCTACAGCTATCTATTTTGAAAACCTGTGCATTTTCTTCAGAACCTGCTGCAAAGATGTAAACAACAGGAACACCCCAAAACTTCACATAACCCCCAAAATACAACATAGATCTTTAAAACAGCCACAAAAGAACTGTAAAATGAACCAGATGAATGCAGAAAGATAAACCTGTTAAAACAGTAGCATCTTGGACCTCCCACACCCAAGCACAAATGCTTTAAAATTAAACACTTTTTAAGAAACAGGGAATATGCAAAGCACTTTTAAAACAAATCGAGAGAATAATCAGAAAAAGGCTCCCTCGCCCACTCAGAAAATCAAAAGACACAGGAAAAATTTTCAAATAATATTTTAAATCAAGTAAATTAGAAAACCAGTTCTAAAGGTGTCAAACAGGAAGTCACAAAACAAGACCTTCCCAGACCACACTCCAAGGAGAGATCAGAGCAGCAGCACTCCAAAAGATCTAGCCATGAAAGAGAGTCCAGCGGCAGACCTTTTGTTCTTTTTGCCCATGCTCAGAGAGCTATGGAGGGATGGGAGAATCACCAGGACTAGGCAGACAGTTCCTGCTTCTCCCAATAGGTCTGATCCTTTTGCCTGGGAAAACCTTGAGAAAACAGCCAAAAGAAAAGTTAAAAAGGTGTCTAGCCAATGACATGTGTTGCAGTGCTATTGTCAGGTTACTGTTGTCACCTCAGAAGCAATCTGTCAACAAAGATGGCCACGTTTTCATTGTCTTGTGGAGATGCTTGCTGAAACCATGGAGAGTCAAAGGTAATCATGCCTCCAGGGAAAAGAAAACACTAGACATGGACTAGAGCTCTTGAAGCAAAACATTTAACCCTTTCCTGATGCCACAGAATATTGCATTGGCCTTGAACCCAGACCACTGAAAACTACAACATTATCCAGTTGTCCAGCAGCCCTCTAAATACAGAATTCTGAAGACACAAAAAAGATTATTTAGTTAAAAATGCAACTTGGGCCACAGTATTTAATTTATAACTTTAAAAGCATACTAGAGGGATTTCTTTCAGATTTCCTTTTTTTTTTCCGGCTAAAAGCTGCAACATCCAACTCTCTGAGAGATTTGTTCTGTAGACTTAAAATACTGCTTGGTAGCTTTGCTTTTAATGTGGCACAGGGTTTTTGAAACTGGTTGTTGTACTGCAGTGCTGACCAGCCTCCCCATAAATCTTTGGGTATATAAAATAAATTGCAACATCCAATTTTCTTCTTTCAGACTTTAATGACATAATTGTGTAGTAATATAGTGTTGCATGAAGTCACAATTACTTTGGCAAAATACAATAGCTATATTTCTTCCCTAAGGACTGTTACTACTAACACAACCAGAGAACTGATTTGTATAATAAACTAACAATAAAACTTCCTCCTTCCTCTGTGTTTGTGAATAGGGCTCCCCCCCCCCCCCCCCCAAATGTGTAGTTTCCTTTATCCTCAAGACTGGCAACGTCATTATTAATAAATCATGAAGCTATCTATACCTGGCCATTGAAAGCCAGGTCTTGGTATTTGGTACAAACCAAACCAGAAAATGCAGTGTAAATGAGTGGATCCATTATGGAACCAAATCACATTTTTTGGAGGTGGGGGTGGGGAGGAGAGATTGAAGGCTAGTCACCTGGATTGGCTGGCAAGCTTGTCCTTTAACCAATGAGTGAAAGTTTTCATTTTTTGAATACTCACCTGTGTCCCAGACTTGGAACAGACATGTGTATGTTCCTCAGTGGGTTGCTGACAAGGGAAGGGTTTTGGAATGTAACCCAAATGGAGTATGTCAACTATCACATTTTAAATTTCCAGTAATAACATCTTAACAGGTTTCCTTGCAGAAAATGCATCAGATAACAAATCCAAAACTTATACTTGAAGAAGAACCTGAGCAAGCCTTTCTAATGGTCAACATATTTGCATGAGGTTGTAGTTGAAAGTCCCCAGCTCTTTCACTCATTGGAAGCCTAAGGTTGGTTTCAGGGAAATAGTTTGTTTTCATATTGTCCTTCTTGAAGATACCTTTGCTGAGGATATGACCCAATGAAATCATTTTGGTTGCTTAAAGAAATATAAGCAATGGGCTATATCCTTCCAGCTCTTCTTCAGTTGGAAAGGGGAGGTAGGGGCTCCTTTTGCCCACTTTTCTGAAGATCATAGGACATGAGTGGATAAAAGTCAAGGAGGATGAGGACTGTAATAAGGAGGGAAATTGGCCAAGTTTGAATGAAAACAAAGTTAGTGGGATCTACCCCATGGTTTCCAGCTAAGTAAATATTGATTACAACATTATCTTGTGTGTCTGATAGAAATCCCAAATTCATCATTGTATTTGCCTTATTTGACAGGTTTTTCTAGCTTTTGGGTCAGTCACGTGAAACACAAGCTGTTAAATATAAAATCCAAATAGCAATATAAATCCAGATTCTGGCACTTGAAAACTTTATAGGTCATAATAGCATCTTGCATTAAGTCCACACGCAAAACCATCTTGTTTATTAGCATTTCTTTTAGAGTAAATTAACAGTTTCCATTTGTGGTTGCAAAAAGTGGATACTGCACTAACAATAGTGTTTGA
Source organism: Sphaerodactylus townsendi (assembly GCF_021028975.2). Lineage (NCBI taxonomy): Eukaryota > Metazoa > Chordata > Lepidosauria > Squamata > Sphaerodactylidae > Sphaerodactylus > Sphaerodactylus townsendi. The sequence goes on from NC_059435.1 coordinate 38,900,238, forward strand.
AAGAAGGTGAGAGTTCAACAGATCTAGCCTTTTCCCTCTAGCATGACAAAAGTTCTTCAGCAAAATTATTAGAGTTGCTACAATTTTGGCTGCTTTTGCATAGAGATAATCTGAACTAGGGTTGTCAACTTGAGTTCTGAAGATTCTTGGGGATTTGGAGTGCGGGGGATACTTGGGGATTGCAAAATTTGGGGAGGGGATGGAACTCTGCAAGGATGTGAACTTTTGTTTCTCTTCGATTGCATTGTATACCATAGACTCCTTCCTTTGAAGTTGCCATTTCCTCTAGCAGAACTGATCCCTGTCACCTATAGATCCTGTAATGCCAAGAGACTTCCAGGGCCCTTGTGAAGATTGGTAACCCTAATCTGTCCTAAAGAATGGCCATGTAGAAGGTTATCAAAAATTGGGGAAAGAAAGCCTATATCTGGAATCTATAGCAAATGAAACTCGTTTTTTTTAAAAAAAATATTGAGTGGAGAGAAAAAATGTGTGACGGAACACAGTCACTTTAAAGATTCATACCTAGTGCAGAAATAATCCATCCCCACTAGTCATGCTTGAGATACCATGATTGGAGCTATCTGTAACTAATTGGCACATGCATACATTTTCCTTGCTATTCCAATTTGTTCCACCCCTCTATTTATGTCCTTCAGAAATGGGCCTTCTACATACATTTCCAGCAAAGAATTATGGTGTTTGGTTGGTCAATGATTAAAAAAAAAGCATTAATTACAAGAACTGGTTTGTAAAACAAATAAACAAACAGACCTGTGTGTGTGTGTTTGTGTGGAGGGGGATCTACGGGCCACAGCCACTATGGGCTCTTTTTAGACTAATTGGTGTGTCTGAAATATCCCATTTTGTCAGGTAATGAGGAACATCATCTTCAGATTGCTTTATGAAATGGAAATTTAGAAAGTTAGAAAGGTGAGGAAAAAGGAGCAATATGTTCAGAACAGCAAGCAAGCAAATATTAGAACATCCAAGCGGGCATGGCTTTTCCCACGCTCCATTCAGTTGTTTCCTAGTGACTGTGTTTTCACCAGGCAATAGAGAGACCCTCACTCCCCCCTTATTAACCATTGTTTCCAATGCAAGCCACTGCAAAGGACTAACCTCCTCCTAATGGTATAAATGCATGCTAATTTTGCAAAGCCTGCACTTTTTTCATTGCAAAGTGGAAGCAAATTAATTGCGTTGAGACGAAAAGTCAAATTAGTCACTTAATATGATTTAAAAGAAATACTAGCAACTATAAATACAACTCAGGAGTGTGACATGCACTTTTCATTTTGCTCTCATGGGAAAACTGCTTGCTCATGCCAGTGAATGAGACTTCTGTTGCAAATAGCGTCGTGATTAGAAAGTTGGACTAAAAGCTGGGAGACACAAGTTTGAATCCACACTCTGTCCTTGGGTGACCTGTGGGCCGGTCACACATACTTAGCCTAACCTACCTTATGGGGTTGTTTAAACCATCGGAAAGGAGAGGAGAATAATATGAGCTGTATTGGATCCCCATGGGGGAGAAAGGCCGAGCATATGTCAAGTTAATAAAATTAATAGATTAGACATCATAAATATACTCAAACTATTCTGTTCACTTTCGAGCTCTTTACTTTGTGCTAAATTGCACACACATCAAAAAATCTTGCTTTTATCTATATAGATTAGTTCCGAGTGGTGACTTCATTATAAACTACAAGTCCTTTTAGGGTTTCTCACACTGGAATATTCCTAGAAAGTAATATGTTTGCATGTTAATCAAAGCTGCTTGTTCTTTGGCATACCAGCCAATATTAAAGTACATTGGCATAGTAACCAGAAAGGCATTAGCTGAACAAACAGGCGCTGAAGGAGCATTGTACACTCCAGTTCCCCTGAGATTAATTTTCATCAAGAAGCACTTGACAGTGAGAAACTACTTGCAAGTTGTCACTTCAGAAGTCATAGGGGACTTAGAGATTGCTTTTGACTATTGTCTTGTCTGATAAAATCTGCATCAAGCCGACCAGCTATATTTTTTCCTTGGAACTAATTAACTGGGCATGAATAATATGTTAACTTTAAAACTGAAACATATGTAGGATTGAATTATATCCAGACTTCTCAATCAATCGTTTTCCTGTAAATTTATGCTTTAAGTGGTGTGGAGGGAATTATCTCAAGCAGCATAACTATGAAGATTTAAAAAAAACCAATGATTTATAGCAGATGGAAGAAATGAAATGTTTGAACTGAAGAAGATAGGATGGTGTGAAGGAACTAGTCAAGATATTGAATTCACTACAAGTATAGCAATCTTACTGGTAAATTGCTCTGTCTGTGAAATGTGCAATATGCATAGTTGTCTTCACAGGTGATGTGATCTGGGGAATGGAGAATTTGTTTTATGATGGCTCTAACTTATGAATTATAGCTGAGCAATTAAATTATATATAACCAGATCTGGCAAATTCACCATGACACTTTTGTATTTCTGGAATTTAAATGTGCATCAAATTAGTAATATAGAGATTGATGAAGTGTGAAGGTATTTAAGAAACAACAACTGTTGTCAAAGGTTTCTTATGGCCTGTCATGGTTTGCATTAACCATAGTTTAGAACCCAAACTGTGGTTTGCTATTACGATGTTTTGTCCATTCAGATAGGCAGCCAAATCATAGCTGGAATTATGGTTTGCCTACCTACTTCAATATATTGCGTCTTCATTTCCTGACTGATTGCATAAGGTCTGAACACAGTCAAAGAGGTCTATCCAGAATGAGCAGTGATAGGTTGCTACTGACAAGTTTCCAGACATTAAAACCATACTTTGTTGGGGAAGATGAGACAGTTGAGGAAGTTTTGACATGTTCGGCATTATGTTATGGCTATCAAATAAGTAAACAAATTTTAATCAATGAAACTAGAACCGTGGTGGCGAACCTATGGCACTCCAGATGTTCATGGACTACAATTTCCATCAGCCCCTGCCAGCATGGCCAATTGGTCAAGATGGCCGGGGCTGATGGGAATTGTAGTCCATGAACAGCTGGAGTGCCATAGGTTCGCCACCACTGAACTAGAATATATGCTTGCCAGAGCTTTGGCAACATCAGTTACAGATTAATTGATGAGGTTACTATTTAAGGGAATTAATGTTGTTTAAAATGTGTCAGCCAAATTGTGGTTGCTGGGGAAAGCTCTTATCTTACTTTAGAGGGTAGCTCAGTTATCAACCCAACTCCAGTGCTCCCAAATTTGTGTGACTGAGAGAAACAGAGACAGATGGATGGAAGGAAGGAATAGCCCAGGCTAGCCTGATTTCATCAGATCTCAGTTGCGAAGCAGGGTCAGCCAAGATTAGTACTTTGATGAAAGACCACTAAGGAAGATCAGGGTTCCTATTCAGAAGCAAGCTATAGCAAACCACCTCTGAACATCTCCAGTCTTCAAAATGCCACAAGGGGCTACCATATAGCAGCTACTAATTGAAATAGGAGAGACTTCGTATGCCCTGATTAGGAATGCACATCCAGAAAAAACCACACCCCAAAACAAACCTGGGTTTGGTTGTGATGGGTTTTCTGGGCTGTGTGCAGAGGCGTACCTGGGCCAGAGTGCGCCCGGTGCACACTTTGGCTTCCCCCCCATGGTGCCTCTCCACCACAGTGCCCCCCACAACACCCCCCCACACTTACTTTAGCAAACTGAGCAGGCTGGAGAACAGGCCTGTCTGTGTTCCCTTCCAGGCTGCAAACAACCTGGTGGGAACTACATTTCCCAGGAGACCCTGCTCAGTTTGCTAAAGTAAGTGTAGGAAGGCGCCATGGGGGAGAGCGGCACGGGGAAAAGGGGTCGGGGTCGGGGGAATTTTCTGCCCCCCACATGCCCCAAAGTCGTGCGCCCGGTGCGTGGTGCACCCCCTCCCCCTGGTAGATTGTTGTGGTGGGTTTTCCAGGCTGTGTGGCCGTGGTCTGGTGGATCTTGTTCCTAACGTTTCGCCTGCATCTGTGGCTGGCATCTTCAGAGGTGTATCACAGAGGGAAGTCTGTTACACTTCCCTCTGTGATACACCTCTGAAGATGCCAGCCCTGACGTCAAGGCTATCCCTGAACAACCGCGCTCCCTATCAGTTAGAATCCGGCTGTGAAAGCCTTCGACAAAACCTGGGTTTATTTTCAGCCAGGAAAAATGGCGATAATTTAGAACCAAAAAGAAATCCCCCAAAATGCCAATTTTTTTGTGACCTGCTGCCATTTTAAAAATGCAGGAAACCCCTCTCCCCTTCACTTACGTGCTGAAGGCTGCCTCTGATGTCCTCATGGGTTCAGAAGCAGCAGGAGACAGAGAGTTGAATGCTGGACCGAGCTAAGCTGGACCGAGCAGTTAGCTCAACGCTGCTGCCTCTAAAGCCCCCTTGGATTTTGAAGGTGGTGGTGGGGGGAGTCAGAGCTGAATGCTGGGCTGGGGGTTCAGGTTTTTTTTTCAGCTATTTTGAAAATTTATGGTTTTTAAAAATGGAACCAGAAAAATACTGAGCGGGAGTGGGTGCACACCCCTAGTCCTGATATTAGACATTTACCAGACCTTTTATGATTTTCTGGTTTTTCCAGCCAAAGTGTAAGAAGGTGAAATATGTTTCCTCCAACAAGATTGATGATACACTGTTATAAATGGAGGCATGTATATTGGGAAGATGGAGAATAATTTTTTAAATGCCAGCAGTACTACTGTGTACGAAACCAACAATTTGATGAACATATACATACTATAACCTATGCCAGTCATTTTTAGTGGTCTAGAAGTAATTAAGGATGTTGACTAAAACTGTGGTCAAAACATTTCACCTGCTTATACACCAAAGGAACCTACCTGAAATTTCTGAAAACTTTGACAGCAGCTATTTCGCCTAGTACATTTTTCTTAGATTTTTATGTGGGCCCCCTGAGTTTTCCACTTTGTTGTGGAGTACTGGGGAACCATAGCTCAGGCTAGCTCAGTCTCATCAGCTCTTGGAATTTTAGCAGCAGGCAGTGCAGAGCCGAATGCAGCAGAAACCAGTGCCAGGTCTGCGCTGTTTGCTACCTCTGAGCCCGCAAGCCCAGCATTCTGGTCTGTACCACCTCCAAGCCTATGTTGACTTTGGAGGCAACAGCAGTGAGGAGCTGAATGCTGGGCCAGACCTAGCCAAACCCAGCGTTCAGCTCTGTGCAGCCCATGTGAACTTTGGAGGTAATAGCCGTGTGGAGCCTTTTCAGCTTTGCTGTGAAACACTTCATTTAGTTGAGTTGTGGAAAGACCTGATATAGATGGCTGGGGTTTTTCCCCTATTACAAAGAGTTTGTTTTGCTGATGGAAGAATTGTATTCTAGAATGACACACACAAACACACTATTTATACCATATGTACATATTTTAACTAGCGATAAAGCCCATTGTGCGAAAAAATTAACGAACTCTAGAAAACTGTGAGTCGTCTCCAATATGCCTTGGATGCGCTCGGATCAGTGTGGCCCTCTCCCTCCACTTGCATGCCTGCACAGTCTTTAAAAAGTGAATCGCCAATGCTTTGCCTTTTCTATATACATAGTCAAGTTTGAGTCCATCTGCAAATACTGAAATTTATGGCTCAGGGATACACTGACAGAAAACACGTAGTTCTGCAAATTTGGGGGACCTCACCTGATTTGCAGAAAAATCTGAAAATTTAACAAGAGTACGTTGGGTGAGGGTTCATTTCCACCCCCACCCCAAAATTATATGTTCTGCATATGTGTAGTGAATTTATCAGACACCTCTGGCTTCCAGCCCCACTCCTCCATCTCTGCTGCTGTTGTGGCTCCTCGACAACGACAGCTATCAGGTTAATCCTGGATCAAGTGGAATGGGGTGGTAGATGGTGCTGGCACTGCCATGGAAGCAGCAAAGTTGGGGAAAATGGGAGGTATTGCAGTGGTGAAGCTGAGGTTAGGTGAGCTTGGAAGTGATTCCCCATGATTCTCGCAGGTCCCCACTTGTCTAACGTTTATTGCACTTAGGTGTGAAGCACTATATACAAATACCAATTATTCTCTTTCTCTTCTTTAGAATGGCGTTGATACCTCCAAGTTACTGTTTTGTTGCATTTCCACCACGTACAAAAGAAGGTCTTGTCATATTTGGAAAAAATTCAGCGCGGCCAAGGGATGAAGTGCAGGAAGTAGTTTACTTTGCAGCTGCCACTCATGATCCAGGATGTAAAGTTGAGGTAAATTTATACTGAGCTTATCAGTTTTACAAAGTATTTTCCTTAGGTCTAAACTGCTTTATTCTGTATGATTGCCATAAAGAGCAATATTTTAAAATTATTTGGGATTTTTTTGTCTGCCTTCTCTTGTTTGTCCCCCTTTTCCTCACTTCCCATGTAGGTATGTTTATTACTTACTGTTTCTATTGTAAGGACGTAACTATTCTTTTACAAATTGTTGTTACCCACTCCAGATCCTCTGAACAGGGCAGAAAGCATGCTCTGTGGGTAGAAATGCATATATCTGTGGACACACTAATTTGGATACAGGCCATAGCTTTGCTCTTCAAGTGTAGGTGTATTTCTGACTGCCCCTGCAAAGTTCCCATATTCTAAAGCTTTTGCAAATACGTGGAGGAAAAGTACTAACATTCTTTACATTCAATTGTGCTTGTGGCTAAGTTTGCTACAGCTTCTGACCAATCGAATAAAAGAAAGCTTCAGTAACAAAACATACTAATGTCCATTCTTCAGAGTCTTCCACCAGTTTCAAGTTACATGTGTACAAAATTGCAGATTTCAAGCCACTGAGGAAGTACCATAACAACCTTAGTAATTACGTATTTTACGTAATAATGTTCAAGAGGACTTGAGCCTGGAGAATCAACATGATGTTGTAGATAAGAGTGGTGTACTCTTGAGAACCAGGTTTGAATCTTCTGCATGAAATTTGCTGGGTGACCATGGGCTAGGCACAGTTCTCTCAGAACTCCCTCAGACTCACCTATCTCACAAAATGCCTGTTGTGGGTCGGGGATTCCTTAGAGATAGAGAAAAGCAGGGTATAAAAATCAACTCTTCTTCTTCTACAGATTTACTTAGCTCCTGCAGTACAAACTAAGGATGAGCTCAGCAGATAAAAATGGAGATAAAGCTGGCTGGAATCAACTTACTATTGATGCTTTTACTTCAGATTTGCATATATTGAACAGTAAGGAAGATCTCAAAGAGATGATGAGCTGTTGTCTGAAAACTGCATTAGGACCTCTCTTTGAGAAATTAAGAGAATTACATGGTCAAAGATTTCAAATAATCTGATAAAGTGAAATGTGTAAAAAATACCATTTAGGCTAGCAGTACTGTTCAATCTCAACTGACTCACATCTATGAATCTTCTGCTGTTGAGTTCCACTGTTATGAATAAGCAAAAAGAGAGAATGACATGCTTCAGTTGTCTGTTGGAAGGAATTTACTTAGTGTCAAGAATGTGGAGCTGAACTAAGATGGTACCTACTGTCAGACCTCAAAACATCCACAAAGATGTGCTTTATGTGTGATTAAAAGTGATATCCGAAGCAGCGTTTCATTGAAGTCCATTGAAGTCAGTAGTCTGTAAAGCTGTTTTATGGGGAAACTGAACAACTTTAAACAGTAATTAATTTCTTATAATCAAGGATTTAAATATTGAGAAAGTTGCACTTGGAATTTGCATTCATCATTGTAGTGTACAAAGATGGTGCCTGATCAATATTTCACCTTCTTGAAAGACCCAGCTGGATGTATTAGATAATAGAAAAAGATTGCAGGTTGGTTTTATAATACAAGTTCCAGAGACTAGTAGTATCAAGCTCTCTGTGGGGTTTCTTTTTTTTACAATCTTTTGTAATCTTACAATCTTACAATCTTTTACAATCTTATATTTTAATATCAAAGCCTTGCTTTTATTTACTTTTTTGATATCAAAGATATCAATTTATGTGAGCAAAATGCATTTTTAATTGTTTAATAACTTAAAAGATTTCCCTTGGTTGCAGTGCTTTGGTATGCTTAAATACATTTCTGTTTCTTGAAGTGTTATTTTAACTTACAAAATATTGGAAGAAAAACCTCTGAGAGCTGTGTGTATATATATTTGCATTAAAAAAACACGCAATACATTTTCCTTAAAGAATCTCCAATAACATATAATTTCCTTAGTGGTTTATGTTGCTTCTGATATTAGACTAAGGATATAAGAATATATCATTAGGGAGAAGTAAAATACTGAAGATTACTGATTACAAAATTCATTTTATAGTGCTAATAAGACTTCATAACAGATTAAAATTGGGTAGTTATTTACTTTCTATTTTGGAGCTCTCAGGGTCCACTATAATAATATTTCCCAGGTTTTGTTTTGCCTTTCTGTAGTGCACTGAAAACCTCATATATGTAGCTAAACGATGAAGTTGGCACTAAAAAAGAAGATGCTATAAGGAACTTAACGCAAAGCATGTTTCTTCCCATTGGTAAAAACATACAAAGATGAGGACTAAATTGTAGCACCTGCCTTATGATTAGGGATGCAAAAGTTTTACCATATTGTTTCATGTGATTCCTTGAGCATACATTAATTTTGGGTTCTGGAGCTCATTCAGAGCCACAGTGCCACAAGGCGAATCTCAGTACCAACATTTGGCCTGCACCAGTTCATTGGTTCTTCTGAGACTTCAGGTCATGCCTCCTTGCGGTAAACATACATGTACATTGGAGATAGCACTAACTACCCCTGTTTACCTGAATGGAAAACTAGATTTCTTTCTAGAAGTGCCGTAAAAAATAGGGGGTTGCCTTAAATTAACATTCAGGGGTTTTTTTTGTTTTTTGCCATCAAACCCCCCGCAGTTTCCAAGTCAAGAGATGTTCAGCGGTGAGGTGCCATTGCCTGCCTCCTCATCACACCCATCGTATTCCTTAGAAGTTTCCCATCCAAATATTTGCCAGGGCGAAGACTGAGAATGTGTGA